>NC_142601.1:22318519-22652019 GCF_041222555.1 Hakea prostrata | reverse complement strand
CTTATAGAAGGCAAGGAACAGTATGACTTTTAGAGAGGCAAAGTGGCAACCACTTGATGTCATTCAAAAAAGAGTAAGAATAAATTCGGAACCCACTGATACCTTAGAGGTTTTGAGCCTGGAGTGATGGATATCGCCGGCGAGAACGAATCGATCTCGGTGAAAATGAAGAAGAGATGACGTTGCCGCCTTCTGTCTTTGCTTTGCTTTAGCCTATCATCCCCGCGCACCGACCATCTTGAGCCTTTGGAGCTGGTAGTTGCTGGAAACCCTCACTTCATAGAGACGAGTTGAGATTTGCCACAGAGAGAGAGAGGCACGCTGGGAAATTGCGAGTAGGCATTCGGCTCGAGTGACTTAACTCGTTGCGTTCTCCCAAGTACCAAGTGAAAAAAAGGGCGCGCAGTGGTGGGCGAGGAGGCAAAATTTCGGTCAATACAATGGCGGTATATAAAACCGCCACTATTGGAGGCAATTTTTCGTCATGTATGAACTGAAATAGTGTAGAATAGTGGCGTTTTATACAAAATCGCCACTCATTTACTTGAATTTAGTGGCGTTTGCTACAAAATCGCCACTAATTTACTTGAATTTAGTGGCGTTTGCTACAAAATCGCCACTAATTTACTTGAATTTAGTGGCGTTTGCTACAAAATCGCCACTAATTTACTTGAATTTAGTGTCGTCTCCTTTTTCTTGTAGTGAGTTGTGTTTATGTAAGTTTCCTTTTCTTTCATTAATATTTGAATCAATTTTTCATTAAATCATTGTGAGTGAAGAATTCTCCTACTGATGATTGTTAATTAGGAACAATAAAATGTATTTTGAACCCTAAACATGATAAAGTTAAGTAAGATAGCCTTATTATGGATTTGTCATCTAAGGTCAGATTTTTAATACCCACAAAGTATACGTGGCACAACCATCTATAACACACGGGTCTTACACTTCTTTTTTCTTCTCCAAAATGAGTCTTGCACTTCAACGATGGATATCAAGTCGTCTTTGATAAAAAAAATTAAAAAAAAAAAAACAAGGATATCACGTCCTCATGAAAGTGTATACATTTTTTTTTATATTCGGGTTGGAGTATTAACAAGGGACTTGAAAATGTATGCATCATATTCTTGTACCAACCCATACCCAAGCTTAATGGGCTGAATACAGGCTGAAGGCTTAAACTAAACCGTTTAGGCTGGCTTGGGCCAGCCCATTTGTGGCCCATTATACCCCATTATAAACTTATTACAAAAAATAGATAAACAAAAGCTTTTATTACTATATATGCCAAAGGGTTTATCTATTCAAACTTGATATCCGATATCATATTTGCTAACTAAACTAATTAAAAATAAATAAACATAATTAAAAGAAGTGAGTAGCAATACATGATTGTTCAGTTCCATATATGCAATTCACATGTGCTCCTAGTGTTTTTAGATGGCTACTCAACAATTTATAGCTAGTCGCAGGTATAGATTTTTTTTGGCCAAATTTAACTTTTTCTTTTTTACAATTTTTTAGAGCAAATTACACTGGCACCCCAAAATGGAGGCCTGAAAACACTGACACCCCACTTTATGTTTAAAAAACACATAGGTCCTATTCTGTTAGAATGGTTATTACTTGGTTAGTCATATTTTTGCAAAGACCATTATACCCTTGATTTATTCTCAAAGAAATCTATTTTCATTTACTCCAAAAAAAAACACCGGGCACGATTGGGAGTTCAGCGGTTTCAGTTCTCAGTTCTCAGTTCTCATTTCTCCCTGTTCATGTTTGGATTTCGACGGTTTCAGTTCTCAGTTCTCAGTTTTCATTTCTCCCTGTTCACGTTTGGAATTTCAACGGTTTCAGTTCTCATTTCTACCTCTTCACGTTTGAGAGTTCAACGGCTTCAGTTAATGAATGAAATCAACTAATTTTATTAAGTGTTCCAATTACCAAATGTCCGACGTTTAAGGCCCTCAGGAATGTCCATCCATCTCAGCTTTGTATTTAGCCGTTGGGACTTCCTTTAATGACTCGCTGTTGGTTTTGTATATGACATGTATGAGTGCCTTGCTGCTGCTACCAGTAACTACCATAAACATTGGTGATCATCCTTTTTTATATCTAATAGATAAACCATATTCGTTCCATATATGCCTTTAGTCGTCAGTCTATTGTGCACTGAAATCTATTGCTTAAGAATCATAAATTTTGAAGCGTGATTGTCACTTATATTGAGATCAGATTTGAATCCAGGTGATCTCTTCTACTTTTTCTCTTTTCTTCTTTTGTATCTTTCGTTGCATCTAGATGTTTGATGCCACATAGATTGCAAGTAATTTTCTTCTATCTTCTAAGGTTTTGCGTTGAAAACAACAGCAACGAATGAACAATGAATAGGGCTTTCTTCCGATTATCCAATAAAGACCACAGCAGCGAATGAACATTAGGACAATTTTTGTAGATTTGAATAGAGCTGAACATTGGGCGAATTTCTGAATAGGTTCTTCTACTGATGAAGCCTTCTGAATAGGTTCTTCCGCCTACAAAGCCATGAAGGTTATTCGATGGATTTTTTTTTCTTTTAGATTTAGTAAGGGCATTTTTAGAATTAAAAAAAAAAACTTAACAGTGGGTTAACAGTTTTACTAACAGAATGGACTAGTGTATTTATTGAATTGGGGTGTCAATGTTTTTTAAACATAAAGTAGGATGTCAGTGCTTTAAGGGCTCTATTTTGGGGTGTCAGTGCAATTTGCTCTTTTTTTTATGAGGTTCGTTCGGGCCAGCTTGCGCGCACCACGATTACATCCTTAAATTAATGCCGCCGAATGGGTCGAACCCAAGACCTCCCCGTGGGAGGTAGAGTCTTTAACCGCTTTACTAACCCATCATTGGCGGTCGCAGGTATAGATACTCCATGCATAAGTAACCCAACCTTTAACTGAGAGAGGTATACTAGTACAACTTATATATAGGACGGACTAGGGTGCATTACCCACTTTTACAGTTTACTAATGCTAATTTTTGTTCTCATAATAAAAAGTCTCTGTTTGGATCTTAAGCCCAAAAAGTAAGATTCAAGACCCACATGACTTTTAATTCGAAATGGGTTGTAATGGTTTGAGAACAGATTTATAATGGTCTCAAAAACTATTCCAACCCTAAATCAAACTGTTAATCAACCCGAACTCAAACCACACCAAAACTAAAACCCTTATTTTGCAAGTGGGTCATCTTTGGAGTTGGTATTTTTTTAGCCCAAAATCGTTAAGCCCAAATCGAACTGTTGACACCCCTAGGATGACTAAAAACTTTTTCCTTAATTATCAAAGCATGTCTCAACAAAAAACCATATATTGCAAAAAAAAATGACACAAACAAAACATTACAAAGAGTTGAGAAATCTTATTCTCCCATGAAATCCTTACAATTTGATCAATTTTAGATACGTATTTGGAGTTTGCATCCTCTACCCTGATAGATAGAGTTCATATTTTTCTCATCTTTTTTTCACTGTAATTAGAAGAGGAATCTAACTCTAATTTTTTTTGTATAAAATTTACAGATACCTTCTCTCCTCCCCCCCCCCTTCCAACCCCTTCTTTTCATCATGTGTGGTGCAGAGATGTGAGAGAAGCATAGATCTCTATCCGTCAAAGTAAATACTTCGGATTCATGTATCCAAGATTTCTGAACACAAGTTAAATACGAGAGAGAGAGAGAACCATAAGAGACAAGTATCCATGAAGTATACATTGTAATAGATTAAACAAGTACCCATGAAGTATAAACTGTAACAGATCTGTATGAAGGCAACCGAGAGAGAACCATAAGAGACAAGTACCCATGAAGTATAAACTGTAACAGATGAGACCAATACCCATGAAGTATAAACTGTAACAGATCCGTATGAAGGCAACCAATCAGCTTTGTTTGACCAATGGTGTAAACGCATCAATGCTGCCATAATCTCTCTCATCAATGAAGGGAGAAGAAATATCGTCCCTTGTTTTGGGAGATGGCATGAAAATGAAGAGTGTGGATCATCTCCCCATCAAGGAGCAGTCAGTGCTCCCTTGATTGTGTTACAACTACAAATCATGTAGAGCCCACAGGTAAAATATATATATTTTAATCTTTATATTTTATTATTTTTTACTTGTGGGCTCTATATGATTTGTAGTTGTAACTCATATTTTATTATTTTATACCTGTGGGCTCTACATGATTTGTAGTTGTAACCAAGGATTGAAATGTCGCCGTGTCGGTGCCTGGCGACACAGCGATTACTGGCGACATTTCGATCGATTTTTTGAGAAAAAAATCGATGAGATCTGCAGGTGTGGGAGAGACCGAGAGAGATCAGAGAGCGGGAGAGAGTCGTGAGATGCCATGGTTTTCGCTGCAAATCAGAAAAAAGAGAAAGGAAAGAAATAGAAGAGATCCCTGGAGTACGCCGTGATTTCCGTTTCTGCAGATAAAAAGAAAGGAAAGAAATCGAGTCCGCCGTTTCTGCAGAGGGCCAGAGCCATGTTTCCGTTTCTGTAGAGAGCCAGAGCCATGTTTCCGTTTCTGCAGAGAAAGAGAAAGGAAAGAAATCGGAAGATTGCAGGTCGCAGAGATATTTTAACATTTTTAAATGAGAGAGAGTATTTAATGCGAGATTTTTAAATTTTGAATTTTAAATTTATTCAATATTTTGAGAATTTATCGCGATATATCGACTTCTTGCCGATATTTCGACGATTTCTCGACTTCTTGCCGATATTTCGACGATTTCTCGTCGACTTTTAGAAAAAATCGTATCGCTAGGGGGTTTCGTGTCGCCCCCAACGACACCTCGATTTATCGCCGTGTGTCGGCGAAATATCGCCGACACACGGTACTATGGCTGTAACACAGTCAAGGGAGCGCTGATTGCTCACAAGTAAAAAATAATAAAATATAAAGATAATATATATATATATATATATATATATATATATATATATATATATATACTAGTAATGACGCACGTTGCACATGCACGTGTGATGTGTTTTCGAATATGCAAGACCATGTGTGCATATAAGCATATTAGATGGAGATCCATTAATCCTAGAACACTCATAGAACTAAGAATCAGTGTAAACTGTTATATCCACCAAAGTGTCCAGAAATGAATGCAGTTTTGAAACCACATCATCTCAGGCCTTTTTGCTTGAAATTTCTCTATCCTTCCTCAACCCTGGGTCATCTTTCATAGTCAATTATATTCATGCTTCACATCCCCTTTGTCCCATTCAGTTTCTGTTTGAACATGATGATCTCCACTTCGGATTTGGGGCATCTTTTTGAAGTTGTTGTTAAATAGAAAAACTAATAAGAACGGTTTTACTGTTTCCATATAATTGTTGTCATTCGAATATCAAATAAAATTTACACACACAAGCGTTATATTTTTCGTAAACCAATTGTATATTGCATTAACAACACACTTTATAAGTTTTTGAGCACATGAGTGAATAAAATAGGGAGAAGGGAAAAACCCAAAAATATAACTGTGTTCAGAAACATAGAGATAAAAAGATGCACTTCATTATTGTACGATTAAGATCCAAAATAAGGATTTAATGACAATAGGCCAGTAGCGTATGAGTTATAACTTGTGAAGGCTGGTCATCATCTTCTCTGATTTAAAGTACAAGAAGAGAGAGTACCAACCAAGGTCTAAAGTATAGCATATGGGTAATGTATTGGTCAGCGGATTTTAAGATACGTTTCAGTTTGTGTCGTATTGTATTGCAAATACGTATATCGATCAATGCGAAATTGGATGGAAATGATCAAAATACATATAGAACATTAAGATGAATGTTTTAGAGTTTGAAATTTAACCTTTTCATGATTAGGTTAATTAATGAATATTGAACTAATTAATTAACCTAATCATGACAAACCCGATAATTATAAAGCCCTTCTACCAAAAAAGAGAAAACCATACTAACCCAAAAGAAAGTACCACATTACCTTCTTCATATACAAAATTCACCGATTATTAAATACATTGAATATTCCCTTGCATGAATCGTTTTTGACTCACCACGTCGATTCATCTTCCTCTTTACCATCAACTTCTCAAAACTCAAAAGCATCGAACCCCAGCAACCTATCACCATCAGAGTCCGACGATCCAAGCACCACTGCCGCCTCTTCTGTTGACAGTTCACACACAGCTTTGTAACTCCATTGACGATATCTTGCCATTTCCATCCTTGGCAAAGTACCGAACCAACCGCGCGTTTAAGGTGTTTACAATCAAGAATTGTTGGTAGAGAACGATTAAGCTGTCATATTCATCTTCCAATGCAAACTACCGTAGCCTGTTTAGCATTTGCATATTCATAAGGAGCATATACATTATAAAAATCATTTGACAGCAAATTCAAATTTGTATCTGCTTGAAACCAATGCTTCCTTCTTGGCTTTGAAAGCAAGATCAATGCTCTTTGCCAATATATATTCAGTTAAGACCAAAAGAAACTGTTCACTTTGCCAATACGTATTTTATCACTCGCTTCCACCTGTCTTAATCTTCAACAGATTACTGCTTCTTTCTCTTGAACCAGTGCTCTTGATGCTTTGCACCCTACTACTTCTACCACAAGCTGATCAAGACAATCTTGCTTGAGCTTTGTAACATTGCTGAAGTTCCAGATTGAAGTTTTCTGCTTTCTCTTTCCATTCTGATCCCTAGAAGAACATCCATTAACTGAATCTAAAAGTTTAGCTTTACAGAAATATCATAGAGGCCTGAAATTTATATACAAAATGTGAAGTTCCAAACCATCAAAATGAAGTGAGGGAGGGGTTGGGGTAGAAGCACAAGAAGTATCCTTCTTGTAATAACAATATTGACAAGCAAACTGACTGTGCGAGAATCAATCTCTGGAGATGTTCCACGTAACAAAATCAAATAATGAACAAACAAAATCTAAAGAGGGAAAAGAAGAGAATGGTGGAAAAGAGGCTGAACAGGACATAACAGGCTTATATTTATTTTCGTAGACTACGACACTTTGTAACGGGAACCACATTCGAATTAATTAGCAATTAAATCAACTATCAACTAATGCTAAATATTGTTAAAGGGATGAGTCCCTCATTGGTTAACAATTATATGTCCCTAAGTAACATAATTCAACACCATGGAAACCAATTTGCCACTAACCTGTTACCTTCATACTGAAGTGAAAAAGAATCAGTAAGATAGAATGCTTGCTCCTACTAATGGAAAACAGGATTGCCACATGGTCCGTCTATTGATATCATTTTGGAGAACCTCATAACAATTGTAAGAGATACTAAAATGGGAAGGTGGTGTGGATATAAATTATTAACAGAATATGCAATTTTTCTTGTTTTGTAGCAAGGGGAAACACTGGGTCAACCAAGGTTTTGATGCCAATAGCTAACAGGGCTTAGATTTAAAATAAATAAATAAATAAATAAATAAATAAATAAATAAAAATTTCAAGTAACAACTCAGAGACCATCTGTAGGAAATCACGAAATATGGAAATGATGTGGACCCCACAAAGTGGAAGCAGACAATACATTTTTGCTAGATTGATCACTTTTCTAATTTCTGATTGATGGATATGGATTTAAGGACAATCAATTGAGAGTATGAATCAAGAGTTATGGAGTTTCAGGGACCAGCAGGGTCTAAGAGATGAATTCTTGTATCCAATGGATCAACTGAAAACTAAAAGAAGGTTAGAAGACAAAAATAAAGGTAGGTTCCTGTAAATTCACATTAGAATTAGCTCGAACTATATATTGGAGGAGAAACTAACAAGGATTAGGGAACAGAAGGCTTGAGGTAACCTATGTGGGGCTGTTGTCCCAACAAATCAAACATCATACATTTAGAAAACTGATGATAGAAGTTTCAATTGATTACCTGAATTGAGCAACCTCAAGAAAACAATGAGTTATCGAGTATAATTGGTCCCATAGCTATCTTGGGGTATTTGAAAGGAAAATTGAATGATCAGGTTTTGTCATTTCTAATATGCATGACCTAATAAACACTTTGCAGTGTCTGACTAACTTCAATTTCCTGTCAATATATTATATGTTAACCAGGTAGACATAGACTTAATCAATGCGAAATTTAGATTTGATATGAAACCCAGTACCTATCGGTGAATATGCCTGAATGAACGCTTGTATACAAAAATTAAAAAAATGCTAAAAATACTGTTTAATTTCTTCAGAATTAAAGAGAAGCGAACCTGGGAAAGGAAAAGGCCTCGAGATAGCTATAAAAGCCGGAGCATGAGCACCTTCCTCAAGCAGATGTCTCTTTCGTAGCGCCTTCAAAGTGTGCTTGATAGCGTCCTCTGCCATTTCATCCAAAGACCTGAAACCAAACAAGAACTCAATCACTTTTTGTTCTTTATTTTTCTTTTATGGAAAATGAGTTTTGAGCAAGAGATCGTCTGACATGTTGATTAGAATCGCTGAATATCCATCGGTTGCTTAGTGCTAGTACATGTATCCACAAGGGTTTGTCGATTAAGCTGCTCCAACACCTATCAAATTAACAGGAAACGAAATCAATCCAACTTAGAATGACAGATCTATGATCTAGTGAGTACACAAATAAAGAGTGAGGTATTAGAAAACCTTAGCTTGGTGAGACGATATCCACTTTCTCGCACAAGCTTCTGCAAGTTGATCTGCCCCATAGGGTTGGGGACCTTCTTCTCTGAGGCCATAGCTTGTTGTAATAGAGTTCACATAACTCCAAGGTGAAACTACGGAGGTGGTGGATATCAGAAGTAATGCTTCTCGCGTGTCCTCTTAGGCGTTTGGTAGAAGCAGTGTATACTTCCTTATATTCCCTACCTTTGTAAATTTCAATCAATTAATTAAATTTAGTTTCACAAATATTTGGAATTCAAGGACGGTTTCTCTTCCAATGTGGTGTTGTTTTATCCATTATTTGATTAGTTATTATAAATTAATAACTTTAAGAATTTAAGGAACGTTTCTTCTTCCCATGTCTTGGGCGTTGTTTAACTCGTTACTTGATTGGTTTTATTAGTTATTAGGTAATTAATAATTTTTTAAAACAAATAAAAGAAAATAAATTAAGAATTAAAATTAATTCAAATAATATAAATTTACAATTAAAATAGTATGGAGTTCAAGGAACGTTGCTCTTCCAATGTTCTTGTTTTACCCATTACTTATTGATTTTATTAACTATTACATAATTAATGATTTTATTGGAATTGAATGAACGTTTCTTCTTCCAATATCTTGGCTATTGTTTTATTCATTACTTGATTGATTTTATTAATTATTAGATAATTAATGATTTCCTGAAAAAAATGAGAAGGTAAAAAATTGAGAATTAAAATTAATTCAATAATATGAAATTATAATTTTGGACATTATTTATTATTGATTCAAAAATCTAATTGATTGAAGACAAAAGGGTATTTGTGAAAAATGAAATGTAGCTGTGTCCCTTGAGTTCATACTTTTATAATAGTAGTATGATATATATATATATATATATATATATATATATATATATATATATATATATATATATATATATATATATATATATATATATATATATATCACTAAATCATGTGGGTCCTTCTATAATTTATGGTCAATAACCGTCAGGCTCCCCATCATCCAAATTTGAAAATGAAGGGGGTTCCCAACCCAATAGATCTAGGTTGTAGAATGGGAACCATCAACAATTATCGATCACCAAATTCGGGCAAAATGCGGATTTGTTCATGTCAACAACCCCAAGGTGCATCCTTTCGGCAAAATTGGGCCATATTTCGCCGAATTTCGGTTGATTCGGTGGCTGGCGAACTAAACTGCCACAGAAAGGCGAAATAGCGAGATATCTCGCTATTTATTGCCGAACTGGCGATATCTTGTCATTTTATCGCCGAACTGGTGATATATCGCCTGAAATACTGGCGAATATCGCCTGAAATGCCGAAACTCCATCGATCCAAGCCTCTGTTATTACTGGCTATTTGCAATCACAAATAGAATAGGAAAACAAAACCCAATAAAAGCTAAACAAAGAGGAAAATGAAATGTTTTAGTCAATATTTCCCAACAATAAGAAATCAATGTTGGAGCAAGGAGAAGAGAAGGATTTGCAGATCCTCCATGGATGCAGCAAAACAAATAACAAACCGAGAGTTGAATTGAAATTACTGAGAAGAAGAAACCCACGAGTCCACAACCAAACTCCTTGATCACAAATAAAAGGTTGAAAAAGTGAAATGATTTTTTCCTCTACAAACCTAATGATCACCGACAAGGGAAGAAGAAGAAGCCCTAAAAATGTCAACCTCAGTCTGCAACAATGGTTTGCACCGATGGATTGACAAAACCACCAAACCCTTCAATAATACCAGTTTAAGTTTTGGTTTTGTAATTAAATTTATTGCTTTTGATTTCTTCACTTGACACATGTCCATTAAAAGCATTTCCATCATGAGGTGGTGTCACTCGTCGATGGCTTTAAGCTTTGCTTTTTTATTTTACGGATACCGATTTTGCCCTTCATGCTGCACAAATGTGCTCCAAATCTTGGTGAAATTTACCGGTTCGCTAAGTTCGCCCCTTGGCGAACCGGCAAACTTGGCTGAAACTTCACACCTTGCATCCACCTTGCAGCTTGCATGGCAAAATCAATGGAGAATTAATTGAATTAATTACCATTTTCAACAAAAAAAAAAATTGAAGTAGTCTGCCAATGGTGGGTTAGTAAAACGGTTAAAGACCCAACTTCCTATGGGAGGTCTATGGCATCATCATGTATGAGCTTGGTACGTAGCAAGGGCAATGGAGGACCTCACGCAAGTGGTTCTACAAGTTAAGTTTTTTTTTTTTTTTGGTTAAAAGCTGAAAACTTAATTATATTAAAGAGTCAAAGCCAAAAGACCTGGACAACATAGACATATCAATCATAATTAACTACCATATGTCACAATCCTAGATAAGAATTACAAGAAATTGCAGGGGGGAGAGAATTGTAGAGGATGTGAATCCGTGGAACATTTCACCATGACCTAGATAAAGAGAGAGTGGTTGTACACGGTTTCGTTAGCACAAGAGAACACCCAAAAGTCCAAATCATCTCTAATGACGAGAGCACTTTGTGCTCCTGATGCCTGTTGACCACGAATTACAGGGTGGCCCACAGGGTTAAGTGATGGGATTTTTTTTACTTGTAAGCCCACATAATTTGTAGTTGTAAGGCCATCAAGGGAGCACAGACGTCAGGGGAGATGATCTACACTCAACTCCCACAGCCCCAAAGTTCCAAGATACCAATTAGGCCTTGCATGCCCATTCCAAGAAATCCGTTAAAAGCTCACAAGCCCTTGTCTTTTGGCAACACAGGCACACGAGCCCACGAGTCCTTGGGCTTGCCATGCAAAACGTGCTATAGAGTTTATAGCCTTATTGGGACTCAGAATAGAACTAAATTAAATTAGAACACTTGTGCAATTATATACCATGTCTGATCACTACATTTTTTGGTAGAACATGTCCGATCACTCTCCCTTTGGTATCCTTCTTTTTGAGCTCTACTTGGGTTGCATGGGCAGCATTTTGAAGCCTACAATTGAGATCAAAATTTGTGGTCAAAACAAAATCTCAACCACTGGTTTCACAGTTAAACTTCTTCAAAAAAATCACTTACGCGAAACGAGGCGAAACAAGAGGTCAAGATTTTGTCGCAACAACAAGTTTCAATCTGGACTGTAAGTTGCACGGTAAATATGTAGTACTAAAGCAATTTCACTTTCTTTTTTATTGAAAATTTGGTATCGTTCTTTCTTTTTTTTTTTTTTTTTTTTTTATCATAAAACTGAAAATGCATTACTAATAAGTTTTCAAAAGGTTACAAAAGGGTTATAATTACGCTCCTAGTAGGAGTTATCTAAACTGTTATAGTAGTTAGACTCTAAGGCTCTAGTGGCCTTAGTATTAAAAGTTTGCATTAGGGTAGGGGATTTAAAATTACAAAATGATGAATGATCTGTCTGTAGTAGGATTTAAAATTGCATTGGTATCATTCGTTTTGCTTGAAATATTTGGTATCTTTGTTGCAAGATAAAAAAGGGTGGGAATAAAAAAGGTGGATAAAATAAATATGTAGGGCCTAACTGTAGTAAGATGCATGATGGAAAAGGAAATGAAAAAAAAAAATTTCTTTTGAACCAAGGTTCATCCGGGCCAGCTTGCGCGCACCATGACTACATCCTCAAGGGAACTTTTATACAAAAGTTTGGGAAAATTACGTGATCAACTACTTTTGGTTTTCTCTATACAAAAGTAATCACTCAATGTTTCGCTTAATAAAACTAGCTAAAATTGAGTTTGCATTTACAAAACTAACCAAAATAGTGATTTCACCCCTTTGGACAATTTTAACCCCTAAAACTAATTACACTAAAAAGGGAAAATCACTATTTTGTCCAAAAGGAAAAAATCAGTAATTTCCCATACCCTTTAGACATTTTCACTCCCATAGTGGTATGTTCAATTTTAGGGGTAAAAATGTCTAAATAGATTAAAAAATCATTATTATTAATTTGTAAAGGCAAACTCAATTGTAGCTAGTTTTGTCAAGTAAAACATTGAGTGGTTACTTTAGTAAAGAAATACCCAAACGTAGCTAACCACATGATTTTTCCCAAAAGTTTCAAATGTGAACCCCACTCTTATTACATTTTTCACTAGAACAATTGTCAGCAATTCACCTATATGTCAAGTAGAAAGCTAAGATTAGTATTAAATAGAAGGTTATTGAGGATCTTTTTATTTTAAAATTAAAGTTTTAATTTCAACCTTCTATTTCAGATATAGGGGGATTGTAATGCACAACAGAAGGTTTTTTTTTTTTTTTTTCTCTCATTAAATATGTGAGATTTTTAAAAAAGATGGACGAGAAAAGTGGAATGCTACGTTACAAACAGATTGATTTATTTGACTTAGGTGGCTAATTTGCCAACTTTCTGACTCCAATTGAACCAAATAATAAAGATTTTGAAATTTGTGAAAATTTCTTACCTTTTTTCCAACCCCACTTTAAATTCTTGGAACAAATAGTACCTAAATGAAATGCGTAATAACGATACGTATTGTCCGACATAGTACTGATACTTTAATAATAAGTCAAAGTGAGAATAACGAGGACACGATGCAACGCTTTGGATGCTGGCAGCTGAAAAATGGAATGGCATTTGGTAATTAAATGAAAATTTTATGCTTATTTACTGGATTGTTGATTCCAATGAGGATATAATTGATTTGGGTACATCAAGAAAGCAAGGACTTGGGTTTCCTCAACCCAGGTGCACACTGCATCCAACTTTTTTCTCTTAGAGTCCCCTTGACACAAGTCAAAGTTGGGTGCAACGTGCACCTGGATGTAAAGACACTAGATGTGGAAAGCAATGGGATCTGTCACTAAAGCGCTGTATCAAACTGCTTTGTTGGTTACGCTTGTTAAGCAATCAATGGTCGAGATCGAAATCTCGACCTAATTCTTACATCAACAGTCCAAAATCTCACAGGATGGTTGCTTCTTGACTAATCTTGCTTAAGTATTGTGCATTAAATACACGAGATCTCCTAGTTTTGTGGGGTCGTCGAATCGAGATTTTGGTCGATATCGAAACCTCAACTGAAATCTTGCATCCAATGGTCTTGAAACTCACAGGACAATTAATACATAGGACTGAATGTTAGGTTTTTATTAATACATAGGACTGAATGTTAGGTTTTTATATTAAGTTTCAAAATTAGTTTTTGCATTTCTTTTATTTAATTATTTTGTTAGTGTGTGGGACCCATGAGGTAAGGGTGGTAATGATTCATCATGAGTTAAGGAGGCACTTCATGACCTTGGTTATGAGACTCTTCATGACATTGGTCATAAGTCTTAATGGTCTTGATCATCGTGGTGTGGTGGGGTTACTTGAAGGGTGGAATTTACTTCAATTCTAACTCTTGACCATCAATTCTCATTTCAACCTCATGACCATTCATGGCCATTACCATGAGTGGGGTTGAGCTTATTGAATGGATTAAATCCAATTCATTGCCTTAAGAATCCTAAGGGGTGTAAGGTGAGGTTTGGGCCTATATAAACCCAACCCTTCCTTACATGTGGTGTGTAATTGAGACACTCCTTACTCTCACATTATTTGTGTTACAAAGTTAATTTCTTTCTTTGAATTTGTCTAAGTGTTGTGCTTTAGCTTTTAGCTCCTTGAAGGGACTAGAAAAACTACATCATCTTCTAGTTGGAGGTTGCTTTATCTTGGAGGTGGTGGCGAGAAGAACCCTTGGTAGTAGGGTGCATCAATTACCTTAAAGACAACACTCAAGGTGTGACTCAACCTCATCGATCGGTGGTTCGTTCGGTTGCAACATCAAGCTCTCCGAATTGGCTAAGGATCTTCATCTTTCAATTGTGTTGCAATTTCATTTTTGTATTTTATAGAATTTGTAATACAATTACCCCAACAAGTTAAAGGTAATTGATTTCTGAAAGATCCAATGGCAAGTCTTGGAGATGGCGACTTCAACAAAGACGATAACAACAACGTTGAGGTTGTTGATGGAGTTAACACCGGAGGAGATCCTTCAAACAATATCGTTAAAGGCAAAATCAACAAACAAGGAGACTACACATTCGTTGGATGGTAAGTTAGGTCATAGTAGTGTGAAATATATCACCAAACTATGCAAGTTAGGGATGATCACCGATAAGATGGAATCTCCCAAGGACAAGTGTAAAACTTGTGTGGAGGCTAAGTTAACCAAAATGCCTCACAAGACTATGGATAGAAAGAGTGATCTCTTGGAATTATCCATAGTGACTTAAGTGACTATAAGTCATATGAGTCAAGGGGAGGAAACAATTATGTTATCACCTTCATAGATGATCATTCTAGATATAAATCAAAGGATGATGCCGGAAAGGCATTTATATCTTACAAAACGAAAGTTGAAAATCAACTTGGCAAGAAGATTAAAAGACTTAGAACCGATAGAGGGACTGAGCATTTTAATCTTGATAAGTTTTGTGAAGAAAATGGAATTATCCATTAAAAGACCGCTCCTTACCAACCGGAATCAAATGGGGTAATGGAAAGGAAAAATAGATTTCTTAAAGAGATGATGAACTCCATGTTGTTGAGTTCTAATATACCACTTGATATGTGGGGGGAAGCCATGTTAACAGCTTGTTATCTTCCAAAAAGAATAAGGTGTACAATGGTAAAAGGAGGCATATACGCCTTAGACACAATCTTGTGTGGCAGTACATAGATGAAGAAATGATAGCTATCAATTATGTGAAGTTAGAAATGAATCAAGCTGACATGTTCACAAAGGCTATGTCTGTCAAAAACTTGTGTATTACATCTACAAGAATGGGGTTAATGCCTAATCCTCGGGTCACATGATGGATACCCTACCTATGTGAAGAGGCTAAATACCTAAATTAGGTTCAAGGGGTACAAACGAAGTCATGGGAAGACCGGTTCAGTACTACTTTTTATTATTCCATTCTAGGGTGTAGATGAAGGTAATAGTACTACCACAAGGGTAAGGTTGAGTGAAGCTCTTAATTAGTCTAATCCCAAGGAATGTGGGGGCGTGTCAGTTGTGGTGCACATCAGAGACTAACCTAAGTGGATGTATGTGGTTTGGCCGCTGCCAATGAGAACTTATAGGCGAGTTCTTTAAACATTCATGAATCCAGGATAAGGGACATGGCCGGTTCAAAAGTCCAATGTGTAATATAAAAGGTAGCTCCAAAAGTCGACCTTTAGGACATGGATGATGGGGCGGTCAGCTACACTAATAAGGAAAGGTTGAAGGAGTCTGACTCTACCCGTACTCTGTAGCGCGACTCATTAGACCTAGTGTAGGTTCAAGTCCGAAAGACACCTACAACGATGTGTCCTTTAGTGTCTAATAAAGTCACAACACGAGTCCTTTTTTGCAATTTTGAAACTTGTGGGGGATTGTTAGGTTTTTATTAAAATCTATATTATCTATATATTAAGTTTCAAAATTAGTTTTTGCATTTCTTTTATTTAATTATTTTGTTAGTGTGTGGGACCCATGAGGTAAGGGTGGTAATGAGGCATCATGAGTTAAGGAGGCACTTCATGACCTTGGTTATGAGGCTCTTCATGACATTGGTCATAGGTCTTAATGGTCTTGATCATCGTGGTGTGGTGGAGTTACTTAAAGGGTGGAATTTACTTTCATTCTAACTCTTGACCATCAATTCTCATTTCAACTTCATGACCATTCATGGCCATTACCATGAGTGGGGTTGAGGTTATTGAATGGATTAAATCCAATTCATTGCCTTAAGAATCCTAAGGGGTGTAAGGTGAGGTTTGGGCCTATATAAACCCAACCCTTCCTTGCATGTGGTGTGTAATTGAGACACTCCTTACTCTCACATTATTTGTGTTACAAAGTTAATTTCTTTCTTTGAATTTGTCTAAGTGTTGTGCTTTAGCTTTTGGCTCCTTGAAGGGACTAGAAGAACTACCTCATCTTCTAGTTGGAGGTTGCTTTATCTTGGAGGTGGTGGCGCGAAGAACCCTTGGTAGTAGGGGGCATCAATTACCTTAAAGACAACACTCAAGGTGTGACTCAACCTCATCGATCGGTGGTTCGTTCGGTTGCAACATCAAGCTCTCCGAATTGGCTAAGGATCTTCATCTTTCAATTGTGTTGCAATTTCATTTTTGTATTTTATAGAATTTGTAATACAATTACCCCAACACTGAAGCTCGATTAGTCAAGAAATGACCTTCAATCCTGGGCATTAAATTAGCATGACATCCTGCAAAATTAGGGGAGTTTTCATATAGGAAGGGCTTTGCCCCTGTCCCTGAGGGGATTCAAGCTTTAGTCATGCACATTAAACGTTTTGCAAAATTTGAGACTGTTCGATGCGAGATTTTGATTTAAAACTATTGTGCATTAAATGTGCAAATCCGTCTTGCAAGATTTTGGGGGAGTGTCAAATCGAGATTTCGGTCAATATTTTAATATTAACTATTAAACAATCAACGGTCCTGAAATCTCGACCAATGTCTCATATTGGATGATCTCGAATCTTAGAAGACGATCTTGCATAGGATTGAAGCTTGATTAGTCAATGAAGGACCTTGCTTCAATCTTGTGCATTAAATGCACAGGACCGAGATTTCAATATTAGTGGAATTAGTGGTGATTTTATCCGCACTAAAAAAATCGAAGTTTCAACGCACAAAAAAAATTGGAATTCAAAATCGAAGTTTCACAAAAATTGGAATTAGTGACGGTTTTATTTGCCACTAAAAGTGCCTAAAACCGCCACCAATTAATTGATGGTAGTTTTTTAAACCGCCACATATCCGCCAACAATTCCACCGCAACCATTTAATGGTGGCGGTTTTAGTAATATGAATAACTAGCGACGAATAATACAACCGCCACTAATGATAGGAACAAACACTAGTGGATAGTACTGCCACTAATCGTCTTTGCAGGGGTAATAATAAAGCTTATTTACTAGCGGTACATATAAAACCGCCACTATTTGTGTTCACATTTAATGGAGTTCTTTGTAGATATGCCGTCATACACTTCCATTTACTTACAGTTTTATGCTTACCTCCACCAATGAGATTGATTTTTTTAAATGTAATTAGTGGTGTTTAGTGGCATTTTTGCAGAATCGCCGCAATATACTTCCTATTAGTGGAGGTTTTATGTTTACCACCACCAATGAGATTGATTTTTTTTTAAAACAATACTTGAATATCATTAATGGTGTTTAGTGGCATTTTTTTTCTGAAATTGCCGTAATATACTACCCATTAGTGGTAGTGATATTGATTTTTTTTTAAAATACTACTTCAATGTAATTAGTTCCGTTTAGCGGCGTTTGTTTTAGATCCATCGTAATATTCAACAACAATTTCACTTTAGCTATGCATCTAAAGTCTCTCATCCTAGCAAGTAATGAAGCATGTTAGCTTGTTGTCATGCGGTTATATTCTTACGTTACATCTCAGTTGTAAATAATCTTAATTAAATGGCAAAGCATGCAAGCGAAGGATGGAAAGGGCTTGTACCAAACATCAACCCACCACAAATGTAAAATCATGTATGGTTCCTTACATGATTGTCCAGTCAGTGACGACTCTATAAACATTTATTTGTCTACAAACACAAGCATTACAACTGTTTTAAGACCCCTTTCTGTTCCCTAATGTCACATCCACCCAAACGGTACCCCATCGGGCATACCCGGGTATGTGATTCACAGTCCCGAAGATCAAGTATCGAGCAACCATGCCTCCCACATATGCGATAACACAGTCGTGAACAATAATAATCAAGGTAAAAACATATAATAAAGAATCATGAATAAGATAAAACAGATAATCAAAGTGCGGAATAAAGATGATACCAAGTGTATAGATATAATTCAAAAGGGAGAGAGAGTGATCAGAAGTCACTTCCTCACATGGCAGCAAAAAGTAGATAATTCAAGTTAAGTCACAAAATCAACATCTAAGGAGTATATCAAAGAAAGTTAAGTTACAGATCCGGTCTAAAAGAGGAATTCAAAATTTAACATTAAACAAATGTTTCCTCAATCACATAAAGTACGTCCTCATAACTATAGATATCCGAAGTCCAGCATAGGCTCATAGCTGCTTCAGCACCCGTGTCGGGCTAATCCTGGTGCGTAGTATAGTCCTCTTCGGTACCCTCACAATAATCTTCATAGTAGCCACTACCCTGAGGGTAGTATGGCTCATCATAGGGTGCTTCAAAGGACGTGCCATCGGTCTCTTCAAAATCTGTAGGATAGTCTAACAAAACAATTGCACAAAAAGGAATGAGTTCAAAGGAACTTAGCAAGGCAGTTAATCCATTATACATAAACCATATGATACAAGTCATAACATGATGCGAATGATATGAGACAGATGATGCAAATATGATTCTAACTCTACATATGTTAGTCTCTATAGTAGACATGCTTTAAGTCATAGCACCATACTTCCTTGGGTAGGTCTCAAATCACTCTTCCCTCAACCATCCAGGTATCTTGGGTTCTCCGATGGGACTTGGGTCCTGCATCCCTCTCGAACAATTCCATGGCTGGGGTTTCAGTCACCGCTCTCTCACATCACCATTGGTATAAGTACTGGCGCATGTCACGGTAAAGCATAGCCCAATGCAAGTCATCTACTCAGTCATATAATGTCAGATCCAGATACGTCCATTCCTCGCCCCGGGCAATCCTTTCCGGTATCCTTCACTTTAGAGTCACGAATATTACTCACCGGACTCATCAACCCCATTGGTCATCCACAAATAGTAGACGGGAAGCTCTCACGTCCTCTCACGGATATGACTCACCGATCTTCTAGCGCCCGTGAGCCCGAGTCTGATTATTTGCAACCCTACCAACAATGGCTCCTTTCGGGTATCCGTAATATGATCTATGTCCTCTCACGGGTTGGTTACCGGTCTTGAGCGTCCATCAAACCATACTACTACCACGGGTCGTTCGGTCTCAATACCCTTCCGATTCGGGTCTGATATGACAAGGACATCCTAGCCACACATGACACATCTAGACAAGTCCTATGTATGTCATCCAATAATTCGAGAAAGCGTTGATGGACACCTTCGGAGAACATCTCATACTATTCCCTCCGATGTCCAAGGACAGAATGTCAGTAGGACATTCCTCAATCCCAAATTATACTTATCCAATCACATTCTCAGTTCATCATATCACACATGCATGATACATCATCATATTGAAAGTCACATCATAACATCGCATGATTCAAGTGTATATGTAAATAACAATAATTAAATAGACATGATATACAAGAGTAATTAAACATGTTACTACTGTTAAAAGACAACTACAGTAGTCATATGATGTCTAAATAAAATTGATAAGCTAAGCATATCAAGTTGTCAATCATCATTGAATAAACACATAGTCCATGTCATATGGGTATAACCGTCCTTACCTTAATCGAATCGGAAATAATAGCAAGTACCACTTAGAATAGTCCCCAACTTCGTGCTTGAACCCTAGACAACATATATGCAACATTAGAGAAGGAAACAATCAAATCGGAGATCAAACAGAGCGAAATGAGCAAGTATAGAGTTGTTGTCCTCCTTTGGTTGACTGACTGGTCAACTGACTCAGTCGACCAAGATGAACAGTAACGGGCTGAATAGTGAATTTGGATCGAAACCGATCTTCCGGGACTCGAATCGATCCAAAACTTGGAGGGATTGATCATAGCAGTATAAGAACACTATACAATGAATATTATCATGATCCAATGGTCCAATTAGGAATAACCAAATTGAAACCCTATGTTCTATATGCTAAACATCAAGAATTGAAATGGAATTTGTTGCAATTGCAAGGAATGATGGGGAATCAGCTAAGGAAGTGATAAGAACTATACTAGAATCATAAACCAATAGTAAATCAGACCTAGCATACATCTACACATCAGTTTAGATCAATAAGACAAGTTGGAATGACAAGAATCATAGAAATGCAATGCTATTGATTGTATTGGAAGCATAGCATAGCAATAATGAAAGAAAAACAATGGAAATGAAAGGGGAAACACATAACCAAGTGTTTGCAAGGTTGCAACATTTTAGCCATGATCTCAATAGCAAGAAAGAGTAGAGGAATGAGTAAAATAGAGAATGAGAGAGAGAAATCATACCTTGAGGAAGCAATGGAGATGGAAGGCAATGATTGAGACCAAGATCCTTCACCAACTTCAAGGAATGCCCTAGGGAAGCTCACTCCTCATTCTCTGGAGTGCCAATGATTAGGTTAGGCTTCTATTCACGAGTTCCCATAAAGTATGCTTAAAATAATAGAGAACTTTGTGATTTTCGGATTTATTAATCTGCTGGTCGACTGGCTGGTCTACTGGCTGGTCGACTAGTCAGTCGACCAAGCCTGAACAGCAACTTCAGACAGGGAATTGGAAGGCCAGACTGATCCAAATTTAGTTCAGTTTTCTCCTACAAGTCAATCAACAAGTCTAGATTAGATAAATACCTTTGGAACGAGATTAGAAGTGCATATCGATTAGCATTACCTCCGCCTCTTGCTGGTGTTCACAATGTGTTTCATATTTCGATGCTCCGAAAATACATAGAGAATCCGGAAAACATTTTGCAGCAAGCACCTGAAGGACTTAGTGCTGATTTGACCTACGATGAAGAACCGGCTGAAATCTTGGATAAGAAGGACAAGCAGCTGCGGAATCGCACCATCCCTTTGGTGAAGATTCGGTGGAAGAACCATACCCCTGAAGAAGCTTCTTGGGAGAAGGAAGAAGACATGAAGGAGAAGTTTCCTTACCTCTTTGGAAGCACAGGTACGCTTTCAATTTCGAGGACGAAATTTCTTTAAAGGGGGGAGAATGTAAAACCCAGCCCTAACCTTGACCCGGAAACCTTGTTATTTGTAGGTCCAGTGACCCGAAGTAAAGTAAGAAGTCAGCTTTGGGCCATCCCAGTGGAGGACTTGGTGTCTGGCTTTGAATCTATGAGAGTTGATGATGAGGTTCTATTTATGGAAACTGAATCTTGATGAAGATCGGACTAGTTGATGGACTTGGAGTGCTCTCTATCATGGTTTGAAGGCATTTCTACCTATTAGGTAAGTCACTTGGTATGTGTGCAAAACCCCTTTAGGATTGGATTTGATCTGGGTCTTCAATTCCCTGTTTTGGAATTGCTGTCTGCATTGGTCGACTGGTCCAGTCGACCAATCCACTCGACCAATGAGTGCTGTCTTTGGCAATTAGGTCTTGTTTGCTCTATTTAAGTCCAATCTCGAGTCTACTTCGTATTTTCTGCCTCCAAACTCTTTGGAACGAACCAAAGACCTCTGCAAGTCATCTCCCTTGCATCCTTGGTGATTTTCTTGACGGATCTTCGTCAAAACTCTTCCTTTTGCATCAAAGGTATGTCTACACTCTCTTCTTCTCCTCCATCTCTATTTTTCTTTCCTTTTTGAGTTGAGACAGTAGAGGAGATGCTGCATTCTCTGTTGCAAACATCTCTGGACTTGTCTCTCATGATCTTCCTAAGGATTAATGGCTAAAACAATGATCTTAACCATAATCATTGCAAGCTTTTGAAGGAATCATGATCAAACCATGATCTAGTCTTTGTTTATCTTTTGATTTGAATTCTGATCTCCTTGGATCTACTATATTGATCATGTTAGTAGTCAATTGCTGTGTTTTCTTTTCATAATCCATGATCTATCAATCTCTAGTTGTTTCTCTTCTACCATACCATGTTTTTTTCATAAATCATGATAGTTACATATATGGTAGGTTTTGTTTCCTTATTTAGATTTATGCTCTTAGGTCTATTTTCTTGAAGATCTAAGTATGCTTTTCATGATACCTTTACCTGAATCAATGATCCATTCTCCTATTGTTCTTGTCTTTGATTTCTATCTTGAATTCTTCAAGATCCATGATTGATCTAATTATGGTAACTTTTTGTTTCCTAATTTGGATCTTGATGACTTGATTTGATTAGTGTTTTGAGATCTCCTATATGTTAGGATACTACTAATGTAGTTTACCCCTTGATTAGTACCCTTTTGAACCACCAAATTCGGATTTTATATCTCAAAACTCTGATTTTATAGGCTATCGTTTGCATTGGTCGATTGATTGGTCGATGGACCAATCGACCAATCCACTCGACCAATGAGTACAAGCAACACCCGAATTGGTGCATTTGTGGATGTTTTGGTATCTTTTTCTGTTAGGGATCTTTCCTAATGTGTTGTATGCACTTGTTTAGGACCTTCTTCTCAAGTTTGTCAAGATCTTACTTGATTTCTTAGGATTCCTTTGCAAGTTATAAAAGGTAAGGATGGTTACTTCTTTAACAACATAAATTGCATATCTTAGTTTCTATATTTGAATCTTGTTAATTTATTTCTTTAATTAGATTCTTATAATGTTATACTACTGCGGTACTGTCTTGATATCAGTAGCATTACTTAGTTATATTGAATTGACTCATGTATGATTTACTTACCAGTTATATGCAAGTTGATTGTAATTATTGATTTCTTTCCATATATGAAGTTACCATATATGTGATGTTATGAATTGATGCTTGTGTATGCTTAAGTATGGTTTGGAAAGGAGAGGTGTCCTTTTGACACTTCTGTCCTTGGACTACTACGGGAATATTATGGGATGTTTCCGGAGATGCCCTCTGGACACCTTCCTAAACTGTTGGATGACATATTTAGGACTGTCTAGTAGTGTTTGGCTAGGATGTCCCGTTATGTCAGACCCTAATCGGAGGGGTATTGAGACCGAACGACCCGTGGTGGCAATGGGGATTCATGGGCGCTCAAGACCGGTAACCAACCCGTGAGAGGACAGGAATCACATTGTGGGGGCCATTTATTGGTAGGGTTGCATATGGATAGACTTGGGCTCACGGGCGCTTAAGACCGGTAACTAACCCGTGAGAGGACGGAGAGCTTCCCGTTTACCATATGTGGATGACCAGTAGGGTTGATGAGTCCGTAGTCAGGGACTATGAGGACTCTAGTGTGAAGGATACCGGAAAGGATCGTCAGGGACGAGGAATGGACGTATCTGGATCTGACTTGATGTAACTAAGTAGAAGACTTGCATTTGGCTAGGCTTTACCCTGACATGCGCCGGTACTTAGACCAATGGTGATGTGAGAGAGTGGTGACCTATACCCCCAGCCATGGAATGTCCCGAGGGATGCCGGACCCATTACCAACTGATGATGAGTGAATGAGACTTTCCTAAAGAAGTACGGTGCTATGACTTAAAGCATGTACGCCTAATAGAGACCAAAGCATATGTAGAGTTAGATTCATACATTCATTGTTTTTCTCATACCATATTGCATTTATGTTTGTTCTGAAATCCTGCCATTTATGTTATTATGGATTTAACTGCCTTATTGAGTTTCTTTGAAACTCATTCCTTTGTTGTACAATGTTTGTTAGACTATTCTACAGGTACTGAATATCATGACGGCCCCTATGAAGAAGCGCAAGGAGAAGAGGCATATCTCCAGGAAAGTGATTGCGGTTACAACCATTACACTGAAGATCCCGCGAGTGGTTATGCTCCGTACGATGCTTAGTCCGACCATAGAATGGAAGCGCCCTTGTGCCGTTTATGAGATTTATACTTATAGGGATGTTGTCTATAAAGTTGAGAACAATTTAGTTACCCATTGTACCTGCTACTGGGATTAGATTCTGTCTTGCTTATTCTCTTTTAGAACTACTTTTCCGCTGGTTGTAGAGTGGGATTTCGCCTCACTTTACTTATCTGTTTTAGACACTGATTTTGTCTAGTACTCTGATTTATATATGATTCATTCTTTCCTTATTTGGATCTATGGTTTATCTTCCGCACTTTTATTATTATTGTTCATGATTATGTTATCGTTTATGTGGGAGGTTGATTACTCGATACCTGATCTTCGGGCTGTGGATCACACTCTCGGGTTTGCCAGATAGGGTACCGGCTGGGAGGATGTGACATCAACTACGCTCCCCCCTTCTAGGTGCAGTTTCTCACTGAACATTGACAGTGCATCCAAGTAAGGGGCATCACTTTCAATATCCATAGGCTCTGAGTCATACACCGAATCTTCATCTAAGAGGGCCCACAAGTCTCTTCTTCCACTACTCCGAGTCTTCGGACCTACAACACCAATGGATCCGGGTCAGGGTCAGGGTCAGGGTTAGGATAGGGCTGGATTTCACACCTAATGCCATCATGCCTCTTCTCTAAAGTTTTGTTGGAAAATGCCATGTATGCATTTGCCACATCGGCCTCCAATCAGTTTTGATGATGACAAACACAATATACTAATGATTCCCTCAAGTTGTGAATTATCCAGCTCATCACTTAAGCGGATCTTAATGCAATGTGACCGGACCAAACACTTACCGGATACTCAAGCTCTCAAGCTATCTTGGACTAAGAACCAAATTCAAGATCAAGTCAAAGACCGTTGCACAAGAGCAAGTCAAAGATCAAGTCGAAGATCAAGACTTGGGTTGAATTAGGGCTTAGGACACTCTCGCATACACGCATATGTAAATTCATGTATAATATGTAATTCATATCACTAGACTGACCTAGGACATGTTAGTAAGGTGTATAAGGCTTAAGGTTCAAAAAGTCCAAGAACCCAAGCCAAGTCCAAGCCCAAATGTAATTCAACAATTGTGCACCAGACAGTCAATCATCTAGTTTATTGTGTGTTTCCTATAACACAGTAGGCCAGACGGAATTTCCGTCTGGGCTACCTAAGCCAAACGAACAACCGTCTAGCCCTGACATAATTCAAACGGCTACTTTTCACGGCTAGTTTGTTGAGATGGAGGAGCGTCTGGAGTAAAATTTCACTAAAATTTTATATCGGTTGGGAGTTTTGGCCAAGCAATTGTGGGATTTCTTTATAAGCCCAACCACCCCCATTTGAGGGGTTTAATCTTGCCAACAAAGCTATTACACATTCTCAAGTGAAAAAGCTATTACACAAGTGATCTTGCATTGATTACTAGCTCACCAACTCCATCCAACTTTGAAGATCATTCCAAAGTTATCAAGCAAACTTCTTGATGTCAAGCTTGGATTTATTGAAGGCTATAGGGACTTCTCATTAATGCATTGCCTTTATTGACGCATTCATTCATTGCATCACACTCACACAAGGGGTAAAGTGTCACACTCCTTGTTAGGTAATATCCATCACCTCTTATACTTGTATTGATTGTTGAATCCTAGTCTAGATTGATTAGGATTTGCATTGGGTGCTCTTGCCCATCAACAAAGATTGCAAAGGGTGCTCTTGCCCTATTTGATTAACAAAGATTGTAAAAGGTTCTCTTGCCCCGGAACAAAGAGTGTAAGGGTTTGATTCCCTACCCATTGTATTGAAAGAGATTCATTAGTGGAATACTCTCTTGAGGCCAAAAGAGGAGTGGACGTAGACTTGTAAAGTCAAACCACTATAAATTCTTGTGTTGTAATTTCCTAATAGTATCAAATTTCATTTAAATCTTCAATTTACTTTTAAATTGCAATTAAACCGAGAATTTGGAATAATCCACTAGATACAACCTAATCACCCCCCCCCTCTAGGTTGTACTAACAATTGGTATCAGAGCGGGAGCTCTAATTGAGACTGAAATCAATCTCTAGAAGAGTAAAAGATCATGGGATCATCATCCAACCAATTCTCTTTAAGACCCGAAGGACTTAATACCTCTAGGCCTCCATACTTTAATGGAGAAGGGTTTGCCTATTGGAAAACTAGATTTGAAGACTTTGTATGTGCTATTGATATTGATGTTTGGGATATAATAACATGTGGACCAAATGAGATTACCAAATTCGACAAAGATGGTAACAAAATTCCCAAACCAATAACTGAATCTGATGGAACCGACAAGGTAAAATCTCAAGCAAATCACAAGGCCAAAATGTTTATATAATGTGCCTTGAGTGAAAAGGTATATAATAGATGTGGTACTTGTAAGAATGCCAAGGAAATATATGATAAATTGGTGGTTACCTATGAAAGAACTAACCAAATAAAAAAGATGAATTTGGATGTCTTCATGCTTCAATATGAAAATTTCAAAATGTTAGATCATGAGAATATAACATCTTTATTTACTAGATTCACTAACAATGTAAACAAGTTGCATAGTCTTGGCAAGGATTTTGCAAATGAAGATGTGACAAGAAGAATCCTACGAGCTCTTCCACCTTCATGGAGACCCAAAAAAACTGCAATACAAGAAGTGAGAAATCTAGAGAATATCACACTTAATGAGTTAATGGGATTTCTTCTTGCACATGAGGCTGAACTTGAAGAAGATGGGAGATATGAAGAAATTCATTCAAAAGAGCCAAAGAATAAATCAATCGCTCTTAAAAGCTCCATCAAGAAGGATGATGAAAGTGAAGAAGATGAAAGTGACTCCGATAGTGATATTGCACTTATCACAAGAAAGTTCAAGAAGTTTCTTAAGGGAGAAAAAAGGAAGATTTCCACCTAAAGGACAATGGTCAAAAGAATCCAAAGGTAAAAATTTCTCAAAAGGGAAAACCCCTCCCTCTTAACATTCAAGATGTCATTTGCTTTAAGTGTAGAAAACCGGGGCACTTCAAAACTGAATGTCCTAACAAAGGAAAGAAGAAAGCTTATAAAGCCGAAATGACCTATACTACAAGCGATGATGAGGAAGGAAAGGAGGAATCCGATGAAGAAAAAATCAATTTAGCCTTGATGACCAAATCGGATGAAGACCAAGACCATGAGGTAAATTCTATATATGATAATCTTGACTCTATTCATGATGAAAATGAGATAGATGATATTGATGAGGAAGACTTAGTTAGTGGCTTTCAAACCTTATATGATTTAAGCAAGAAACTTGAAAAGAAAAAACAAGGTTTTGAAATGTGAAGTGTCCTCTCTTAATGACACCGTAAATGACTTACGGGAATACATTAAGAAAATAGATAAGGAAAATATTGACCTCAACAATACCCTTGTGAAATTCACAAATGGGCAAAAAAACCTAGATAATCTTCTAGGACCCCCCCCCCCCAAAAGAGTCCACAAGATAAAGAAGGACTTGGATTTAATGGTGAGACCTCCCCTCCTAAAAGAGGGAAGGAAGTTCGATTTGAAAAATAAACATCAAGTAAGAATCCCTCACCAACACCTACAAATGTTCAAGGAAACATTCAAGGTGGAAACAAGACTCAACCTCAAACAATCAAAGGAAAGATTGGAAAGAGAAATTACTATTCCCAAAAAAAAAGGCAATATGGAAGTCAAAAGAATGGACCAAAGAATAACCAAGGAACAAAAGGACCAAATCATTATAATCAAGATTATTCAAGAAGAAATGGTGGAAACCAAAACCGCTATGACCATAGCTGGCAAAAATCCCAAAAACTACCAAAATGTCCAAAGCCAACAACATCATCAATTTTGGCCAAACCAAAATCAAATGATGTTTGGTTATAATTGGCCATATCCCTATTTTGCACCCTATGAGCATATCTCTCAACCTTCATTTAGGCCACATATGCCAAATCATCAAAGACCTAGAAGAAGCGAAAACTTCTTTAAAAATACAAACAAGATGAATGAGCAAAGAAGTTAAAACTTCAATGAACCAAGGAAACAAAAACCTCAAGTCCAAGGACCATTTGACATTTGTAATCCAAGATTTCAAAAACAAAAGGGATATCAAAATAATTGGTTCAACATGGAACTAATAAGAACTAACCAATTTGGACCCATGTAGACGTGAGGACTAATGCACATCTTTTCTTTCTTATGTAGGTTTGCTTGATGAACACCCAAAGAAGTGAATGGTACATTGATAGTGGTTGTTCCAAGCATATAACGTCAAATCCAAAGCTCTTCACAAAGCTTAGATCATATGATGGAGGATGCGTCACCTATGGAGATAATAGCAAAGGAAAGATAGTTGGCATTCGTCAAGTTATTATTGGAGGTACCTCTATCTCAAATGTATATCTAGTTGATAAACTATCATATAATTTGTTTAGTGTAAGTCAACTATGTAGCATAGGCTATAAAGTCACATTTGATGTTTCTTGTTGCTATATGAATGAAAAACTAATCATTAAAGGTATTAGGAGAGACAACATTTATACTTGTGTGTTCAATGAATCGTCTTTTAATATGACTTGTCTTATGTCTCATGAAAAAACTCTAATTTGGCATAGAAAACTAGGTCACATAAATATGAAGCAAATTGAAACCATTGCATCAAATAATCTAGTTAGAAATCTTCTAAAAATAAAGTTTGATAAAAACTATTTTTATAATGCATGCCAAAAGGGAAAACAAACTAGAGTGTCTCATAAGTCTAAGAACATAGTTTCCACTAGTAGACCACTAGAACTTTTACACATTGACTTATTTGGACCTATTTTTCACAGCTAGTCTTGGTGGCAAATACTATACCTTTCTCATTGTTGATAATTACTCAAGGTATACATGGACATTGTCTTTAAAGCATAAAGATGATGCTTTTGAGGAATTCATTATTCTTGTTAGAAAAATTCAGAATCATAAAGGATACCTCATAACCACCATTCAAAGTGACCATGGAAGGTAATTTGACAACAACAACTACTTTGGAAAATTTTGTGATAAATAAGGCATTACTCATAACTTCTCCGCTTCTAGAACTCCCCAATCAAATGGAGTAGTAGAAAAAAAAAAGAATAGATCACTCCAAGAAATGGCTAGAACCATGATTAGTGAATTCTCAATGCCTAAGTATCTTTGGGCGGAAGCCACAAGCACCGCTTGTTATGTCTTGAATCATGTTTTAATTAGAAAATACCTAAACAAGACACCATATGAACTCTATCACAACAAAGTCCCTAGGGTTGATTACTTCCAAATATTTGGATGTAAATGCACTATATTGAACACTAGAGACCCTAAAGGAAAATTTGAAGAAAAAGTTTATGAGGGAGTTTTCTTGGGATATTCTCAAAATAGTAGAGCATATAGAGTGTTAAATAGAAGAACCCTTGTCGTGGAAGAATCAATGAATGTCACATGTGATGTATCTCCACTTAAGGACAAATATAAACCTCTATTTGATGAGGAAGATGATGGGGGGACTGAACAAGTCATTAGGGAAAAAGTAGATAATCTATCTCTAGAAGAACCTAGAAATGATCCCGAAGATAGTGGGACCCCCTCTCAAGAATTACCTAAGGAGGTAGTCCCTTGGAAAGACCATCTTCTTGAACAAGTCATAGGTGACTTAGATCAAGGAATCCAAACTAGATCAAGAACTCAAAACTTTTTCAACTATGTTGCATTCTTGTCAACTATAGAACCCAAGAATGCCAAGGAGGCCCTAACTAATAGTTATTGGATCATGGCCATGCAAGAAGAGTTAAATCAATTCGAAGGAAATGATGTTTTGGAACTCATCCAAAGACCTCGAGACCATACCATCATAGGTACTAAATGGGTATTTAGAAATAAGCTTGATGAAAATGGTCAAGTTGTTAGAAACAAGGCCAGGTTGGTTGCCCAATGATATAATCAACAAGAGGGAATTGATTTTGATGAGACCTATGCACCCGTAGCCCAATTAGAATCCATAAGAATGTTATTGGCATTTGCATGCCAAAAGAACTTCAAGTTGTATCAAATGAATGTGAAAAGTGCATTCTTGAATGGATTCATTATGGAGGAAGTGTATGTTGCACAACCTCCGGGCTTTGAAGATCCTACCTACTCCAATCATGTCTTTAAACTTAAAAAGACTCTTTATGGACTTAAGCAAGCTCCCTGAGCTTGGTATGAAAGATTAAGCAAATTTTTAGTTCAAAAGGGATTCTTGATGAGAAAGGTAGACACCACACTATTTGTCAAGTACAAGAAAAATGATATCATTATCGTGCAAATACATGTGGATGATATCATATTTGGTGCTACTAATGAATCCCTATGTCATGAGTTTAGTACTTGTATGAGAAATGAGTTTGAAATGAGTACGATGGGTGAATTAAATTTCTTTCTTGGTTTGCAAATTAAACAAAATGAAAATGGTATATTCATTAGTCAAACCAAGTACATTAAAGAACTCATAAAGAAATTTGATGTAACGTCTCAAAATGCTAGTGGAATACCCATGAACACATCCTTGAAATTATCAAAAGATGAGGATGGAAAGCTCTTTGATGCCACTAAGTATAGAGGCATGATTGGAAGCCTTCTATACTTAACGGCTAGTAAATCGAATATCATGTATAGTGTTTGTGCTTGTGCAAGATATCAAGCTAATCCTGAACAATCTCATGCTTGTGCCGTTAAGAGAATATTCAAATATTTAAAAGACACATCAAACTTAGGATTATGGTACCCTAAGGGTCAAGAATTTGACTTATTAAGTTTCTCGGATGCCGAATTTTTCGGTTGTCATGTTGACCGGAAGAGCACAAGTGGCACATGCCATTTGCTTGGGCCATGCCTAGTGTCATGGTTTTCTAAGAAACAAAACTATGTTGCTCTTTCCACAACCGAGGCGGAATACATTACAGCTGGTAAGTGTTGTACTCAAGTAATTTGAATGAAACAAATTCTACTAGACTAACTATAAGGTTCATCTTGAAAAATGCCCCATCAAGTGTGACAGCACTAGTGCCATCAATCCTAGTAAGAATCCTGTGCTTCACTCAAGAGCCAAGCACATTGACATTAGACATCATTTCCTTAGGGACTATATTCAAAAGAATGAAGTTGTCCTTGAATTCATTGATTCAAACCATGAATTGGCGGACATTTTTACCAAACCCCTAAGTGAAAACCACACTCTCTTTCGCGTGCCTCTTGGTAAGTCCTCAAAACCCTTCCAAAACCCTTCTGTATGATAAATACATCTCCAAAATTGTTGTTTGGCTTGAACCCTACAAAATTCTAGGTTTCTACCCTTTTTTTTTTTTTTTTTTTTTTTTGTAGAATAAGCCGGCCTGGTTTACAATTCGATTCATTCATCTGAACCGAATTGTTTTGATAACCGGTTTAATGAGCAGAAGAATTAACTGCTAACGGTGTTTTTTGATGACAATGTGGCGGCCATCTGGGAGTGGCCGCAGAGGATGGAACCCGTCCCCCCCCCCTACTTTTTTCTTTTTTTTTTGGTAGAAAGTTCTCGATTTCATTCAATGGGAGCAAAAGCCAAGGTTGAAGATTTCAACCGAGAGGAAATAGGCCAAGATGTCGAGCCCACAATCGACATAGCCTTCCACGCTAGATCATGATCAACTATGTTGCTGGACCTAGGAATTACATCAAACCTGTACTCCACAAAATAGGACTTTAGGTTGTTAATATCATCAATGATAGGGTCGAGTTCCAAATAAACATGTGGTGGTGGGTGATGAAGAAGCTTAATCAATTCCTCACAGTTAGACATGAAGAAACATTTATCAAGGGATTTTCCCAATGCATCAAGCATTGGCTAGTCTTAGAGCCAATGCTTCCCCCAACGATAGCTGAGCCAAATTGATCATTTTTTAAAACCGCTTGAAGCACAACCCCATCAGCCTTATAAATCACAAAGCCCAGGCCCATTTGATTTGAGCTGGGTCTGAAAGCAGCATCACTTAGGATCAGATTCCATTCAGTTGGTATGGGTGGTAGCTAATACGGATACCTTGTAAGCTTCGATTTTTGTGTCTTCTCGATCTCCTCAAGGCCTTGAAGCTTCCAGAACTCGGTATATTTTGCAAAGGCTCGATTCATTACCTCCATTGAAGATTTGTTCCCCAGCTGAAAGATGAAGTCGTTTCGAACGAGCCAGATCTCCCAAATGATAAAGAAACTTAGACTGATAAATCTTTTGTCTGGCGATTTCCTGTGTGAAAGTTCTTGAAGCAACTCAGATACATCGAGTCTGATCATTTGAGGGTGAACGGTAGCCCAAAGGAGAAAGGCGGTAGCCGAAAGGAGAAAGGCGGTAGCCGAAAGGAGAAAGGAGAAAGGAACCAAACCCTTCTTGCAAAATCGCAGATGCCCCCGAATTCACATCCTCCTATAATTCTCCCATAGGATTGTGCCATGTAGAATTTAAGTAATTTAAAGATTATTCAATTTAAACTAAATTTAAATTTTATTTAAACTCACCCATAAATTTGAATTTTATTTAAATTCTTTGGATAACCTTTGAATAACCCAAAATTATTACTTAAATTCCACGTGGCACAATCCTACGAGAATTATGAAAAAAGAAATTTAAGAATCCCAAGTAAATGAGTAATGCTGTTCCTGGACTAGAACCCCGTATATATTGATTGTCTATCCCAACTCCCAAGTACTGTGGTCAAACCCCTCTCCTTTTTCTTTTCTTTTTTCCTTTCTTTTTGGTACTTCATTTTGCCAACTCCCAAGTACTGTGGTCAAACCCCTCTCCTTTTTCTTTTCTTTTTTCCTTTCTTTTTGGTACTTCATTTTGCTGAACTGATGATCGAGAGCTTCCATACTAATCGTTATAAACCTCGTAATTTGCATAAATGGTTTAAACTTTAAAACAAAAGCAAAATCACAACACACAAAATGATAATTAACACTCTACGGCTCCTTAAATCGGGAAGGTTTGAAGTCACAAACCCCCGCCCAAAAAAAAAGAAAGAAAGAGTAAAATGTGCAGCGACAAGAGACACACTGATCTGGATGAACACTTAGAACTGCCAAGACGAACCGCAAAGACGAAAGACCAGAACACTTAGAACTGCCAAGACGAACCAGAGACGAAAGACTACCCACCACGCAATGCAACGGAATGGAAGAACTAGCAAGGAAACGCGCTTATATGTTCATCACTGGCTACAAGATGATCCTTACCGCCGGCAGTATCCTCCCCTCCCAGGTCCCCAACATCATTGAAAGTTTGACCGGACATCTGATCTGAAGCCTTGAATATAACCGCCGACGCCTTGGTAGGAGAATGTGCTCTCTCATGGAGACCCTCCACCACCACTTCCGCTCCAAGTGGGATTCTCACTCTCTCACCTTCATTGTGATAATCAGTTTGTTCCTTTCTCTGCTCTGTTTCGTCCCCTGGACCCATCAGCTTCTCCTTGATTGAGGTCAATATGCCCTTCCTCTCCGGTTCTTCAGTCCTATTATGCCCAGCTCCTTCCTTGTACTCCTCACCTCTCAATCTCATTGTATCCTCTCCTCCCAGGTCCCCAACATCATTGAAAGTTTGACCGGACATATGATCTGAAGCCTTGAATATAGCCGCCGACGCCTTGGTAGGAGAATGTGCTCTCTCATGGAGACCCTCCACCACCACCACTTCCGCTCCAAGTGGGATTCTCACTCTCTCACCTTCATTGTGATAATCAGTCTGTTCCTTTCTCTGCTCTTTCTCGTCCCCTGAACCCATCAGCTTCTCCTTGATTGAGGTTAATATGCCCTTCCTCTCCGGTTCTTCAGCCCTATTATGCCCAGCTCCTTCCTTGTACTCCTCACCTCTCAATCTCATCTCTTCCAGTTTCTGTCTGGTCGCTTCTTCAGTCTCCCTCATCTTCTCCTGCAACATTTCAATGCAAATTAAATTATATATACTTTCTAATACTTGCCCATATCAACATTAATTGATAAGGTTTCGATTTTCAGAATTCAATTACGTACCTTGGTTGCCTCTCCAGTCTCAGCTGCCTTCTGCTTGGTCTCTTCTTTCTTTCCAGACAACGTACCCATTGCTCTCCGTCCAGTTTCCTCTCCTGACCCCTTGAGTTCACTTAGTTTCTGAGCAGCAGAATCATTTCCTTCCTTTCCCTTTTCTGCAGTGTAATCCTTATACTCCCCCATCTTCTCCTTGGCTTGCTTTGCCTTCTCAGCTGCGGTGTCTTTGGTTTGCTTCGCTTTCTCAGCAGTGTAATTCTTGTACTCCTCAGCCTTCTGAGCCGTGGCATCTTTAGTTTGCTTTGCTTTCTCAGCAGTGTAATTCTTGTACTCCTCAGCCTTCTGAGCCGTGGCATCTTTAGTTTGCTTTGCTTTCTCAGCAGTGTAATTCTTGTACTCCTCAGCCTTCTGAGCCGTGGCATCTTTAGTTTGCTTCGCTTTGTCGGCAGTGTAGTCTTTATACTCGCCCATCTTCCCGATGGTTGCATCTTTGGTTTGCTTCGCCTTTTCAGCCGCATAGTCTTTGTACTCACCAGCCTTCTCCTTAGCTTGCTCTGCTTTCTCAGCGGTGGCATCCTTAGCTTGCTGAGCTTTAGCAGCAGCATAGTCCTTGTACTCACCCATCTTCTCCACGGTCGTGTCTTTAGCTTGCTTTGCCTTGTCAGCCGTGTAGTCCTTGTACTCTCCTACCTTGGACATGGAAGAGTCTTTCCCTTCCTTAGCCTTCTCACCCGTATAATCTTTGTATTCACCCATCTTATTCCCAGCAGCGTCTTTGGTTTCTCTGGTTCTGTCGATTATGGATTCATGGGTATCCTTGTCACGGTCTCCGGCAATGTAGCAACCTTCTCCGCCCGTGTCATGAGCTCTGCCGCCTGTGGTAGCTTCTTTAACGGCCCTGATGAGTGACTTGGTGCCTTCTTGGATGGAACCAATCACGCCGGTAGGATGATGTGGTGGCTGGTCAGCTTCGATCCTTGCACCTTCTTCTCGGTACTGACGACGTTCGCGGTTGATTTCGTTGAGTTCGGAAGCTGCCACCCTCGAAGCTTCCTCTGCTCTTTCTGTCGACATCTTCGTCTATCTCTCTTCGCTTACCCAATAGAACTTAATTTGCGAGACTCTGATCGATTCAAACTCTTTAGCTCAACTGTTTTCACTCAGGCTGCTTAGGGGTTGTGCTTTTGATCCATAAATATACCCGAAGGGATTACGGAAGGTGATGAAAAGATTGTATCAAGTGACACGTGCGATGTCATGGTGCTATGGATGGACGCGTGTCGGGGGAGTAGTTTCTAGTTCACAAACCGCTTTGTTGAGTGGGCCAGGTTGGTGTTAGGCATGCGATACGTGTCACCGACACATGCAATTCTGCTGACGAAGCGATGGTATCAATGAGAGCTTTTCTTTTAAGATTATTTTATGGTAAATTTTATTTTAAGATTTTTTTTTGGTAGAGAAGATTTCTTTTAAGATCTTTCTCTCAATTTTGTAATCGTGTCATACATGCACGCGCCGAGCTTGTATGATCTGTAATGACGTAACTACGTGGTAACACGAGGAGCCACTGATTGAACCAACTCAAGATGGCTTTTTCAATTCTTATCCATTGATTTGGTTGGGTTTTTTTTATTTTAATTATTATTGTATAAAGATGCTTTTATATTTATGTTAATTAAGAAGGGTTAATTTTAACAATTGTTTTAGGCGTTATGGTTTAAATCCCCTGGACCTGAGTGAGCCATGCAAGTCAAGTTGTTTGGCTCAAACCCGGTTCCAGGGTTCATCAGATAGCACTTCTCAGTAGAATATTTGCTGAGAATGGCACTTCATGGTGACTACCAGCTGGCATAATAGAATTGTTAGACAACCTTTGTCCAGCACCCAAAAAGCTATATCTCGGCAAAAGTAATTATATAAGGGAATTCAGCATATCTTCACCCAAACTTCAATCAGTGCATTAAACTTCAATCAATGCATTAAATTCAGCATTAAATGCATTGAGACTCATTAAATGCTCAGTATTCGTCAAGAAACTTTTCATCTCTTGAGACTTCTTCAAGTTCTACTCCCTTATGTTTTGTCTGCTAAAGTAAAGGGCTGCTGTCACATTCACACCCACATGATCCTGATCATCAGATCCGGTTGGGATAGGGTACAACTGTCTTGAAGTTTTTTTAGGAAGATTGAATTCTTAACTTACTGATCAAGTTATCCACTGTGAGTCATCACAACCTTTCATCTGGAACTAAAAGATCAAAAGGCAACGAATCGAATCATCTTCACCACCTCAGAGGTATGAACTTGATATATAAGCCAATACTTTACACCAATTAGGGTAAGTCCATGAACAAGAACTTTGGAATTTATTCTCTTGCAACTACTCAAGAGGATATTTCTTCTTCGTCTTCTTGAAACATTTACTCCTCTCTACGAGGATTTGTGTTTTTTAAATTATGACTTAATCATTAAGGGTGGCTTCCCGTCCTCAGAGATGGCCCACACTCACGTTATTTGTTTTTCAGGAACCAGGCTTCGTCCAGTAACAAACCAGATAGCACACAGTCAGATTTTGGAACAACACCAATCGAGTAACTTGTATTGGTAGAATTTTATAACTTTTTTTTTTTTTTTTTTGGTGAGGTTCATCCGGGCCAGCTTACGCGCACCATGATTACTTCCTCAAGGGAGATTTTATATATATATAATTAATGCCGCCGAGCAGGTTCATAAGTCTCGTTTTCTTTTTAGATCTAAACCATTGGATTAGGACTTCTCCATGTGTCTCTTTTTCTTTTTAGATCGATCTGAGCCATTGAATTAGTGAACATCTTAGATCCAAATAGGGTTGGCACCATTGGAATTAATAATCAATTAAAGAATCAATTATACGGAGCATCGGCTAGAGGATACCCCATAATTGAACTAAATCAAGCCCAAAAGTACCCAAAAAAAAAAATTCAAAACTTGATAACCAAGCAACTTTTCTTCTGCACTCCCACTGCTGCTCCCACCCTCACCGTCACTAGGGGTGTAAATGGATAACTAAAATCCAATTCTAAATTACTAATAGGATGTGGGTATGGTAATGCCCGATTCCAATCAATGATTGTCTGTCCAATAAAATTATCCAATTAAGTTACTTATTTGATTTGTTTTCTTATTTTTATAAAAAAATTATTTGATACATGTGAATATTTTGTATATTTTATACTAAAAAAATACCAAAGTTGTTAAATTCTTAAATTTCAAACCCAACCTCACAAATAAAATGCTGAAAATGTCTAACACATAGTCAAAAACTTGTATTCAATATGTATTCATACCCCCATCTAAAAGAATTTACTTAAGAAAATAATTACGATCACCCAAATCCAATTGAATGCATTCGAAAACCGATAGGATACTATTCAAATTGGTCTGAATATAATAGGATGCATATATTTATTACCACAATGCGATTCGTTTACATCCATGACCCTCACCACCAAAAGAGGGGGGAAATAGCAACTCTCTTTTTTTTTTCTTTTTTTTTCTTTTGAGAAAAAAAATCATTAAGGTGATGATATAAAAGAATTCTGAGATTTGGTTTAAATGCTCAAGTTCTCACATTGGCTTGAATATTGTATTTATATTTAATCAATTACATGAATAGGAAGTGGAGATATACAGGGAAACAAACTTAAACAGAATATCAACGCTTAAGTTTAGAGTTTGAACAGAATTCCAACGCTTAAGTAACCAAGTGAAATATAATTCAAACTCTAAACTAAAGAGTTTGTCTCTCACTCAAACTATGGTTTATCATGATATTGAGACACAAGGAAAATAGAGTTTTTTTTTTTTTTTTTGGGGGGGGGGGGGGGGGGGGGGGGGTGGGGTGGTTGCATCTAAGGTTTATCCAAGCCAGCTTACACGCACCTTGACTACGTCTTTAGTAGAGTTTTTCCATCATTAATATAAACTGGGCTTAGCCCCTAGCCCTGAGGGGATTCAAACTATGACCTCCTGCATGGAAGCATTGGTCTTTTGCCAATTGACACACACCCTTGAGGTTAGAAAAATAGATGTTTGAAGCCAAAGAGTGGAAGGATGCCAATCAATTGCAATTGTGTTAAATAAATTTTTCGGGCTAAGTGTCAAGCCACGTGGTTTGTTTGCTTAAGATTACAAACAAAATTACATGATTCAAAACATGGCTGCCAATGCTTAATATCTATTAACATTGGAACTAACTCCAGGGTGCAGGTTTTCTATGAACTATCAAGAGATGAATGCACTTTGAATTGTCATACACGGTTGTCAATAGATAGACTTAGAGTTAGTTTTGAAAAAGTTATAGTACAATTGTCAATTGTGGGTTAGTAAAGCGGTTAAAGGCCTAACCTCCCACCGGGAGGTCTTGGGTTTGCACCCATTCGGCAGCATTAATATTCACATTTAACCCAACCACCCATGCCTCCACCTGGATCCATACTTGCATCACAATATATGGAGAGAGCCCCATCAACACCTGCAAAACCCAAACGTCAATTTCCTTCTTGTAGTCGACTCGTCCCTGTACTAGTTGGCGTCGATACACTATGTTGGTCATGGTTCATTGCTGGAGGCATGCAACACGATCTCGCAGGCTAGATTGGATTTCTAACAAAACGATCATTAGCACCCTATGCAAATCTCCTAGCCACCAATTCTACCTACAACCAACACCATTCATCTGCAAATCGCCATGAGCTTCCAACCAGGATGTCGCCTAAGCCTTGCATCACTGAACCCGCCTCAGAGGTAGCCACATTGGTCCTTTGAGGAGCAACATTCTACATCACTGGGGGGAGGAGGAGATGTGAGAATTTGAATTTTTGGGGGAATTATATGTGAAAGTTTGAGTAGGAGAGTTTTAGTAAATCGAGTCTAAGTATAGTAGACTGATAAAAATTTGCTCTTTTTTTTCCTTCCCATCTACAAAGTGAATGAGCGAACTATTGAATTTCAATAAATGATATTTTTGTTGCTTGATTCAAGATAGGGTTGATTTCACTTGTCTTGGGTATTTTAATGGTTGACATTATTTGGATTTTAGCTAGTGTGGTCCTAAAGGTGGACATCAAACGTAGTTACTTAACCTCGAGGGGTGGCATAGTTGGTAAAAATCCAACACCTCCAAGTAGGAGGTCAGAGTTTGAATCCCTTCGGGGTCAAGGGCAGAGGCTCTCCTTATATTATGTAATATCCCCATCTCCAAGCTTCTTCCTCTTCCCAACCCTGTTGGTCCAAAATTTGGAAGCTTAGGACTCTCCCAAAGATTTGAACCTTTATTTGGAAGGTAGTATGTGGCAATATTATTCCTACAGAGAAGCAAATAGTTGATAGGAATGGATCCCCTATCCCTTTGTGTTTAGTTTGCTTATCTCATGATGAATCTATTGTACATAATTTTTTTCTTTTGTGAACATACATCTATTTGTTGGAAATAATCTGCCTTGATGACAAATGTTGCATATTATAGATTTGTCTTTGTTGGATTTGATGGAATACATTAAAGATCATTTTAAAAGCTTGTCTAATATAGAGTTAGTGTACTCCATTTGGAGTTCCTTATGCTGGATTTTGTGGAGGAATAGGTATGACTTCTTATTCAAGGGCAACTCCCCTTCCATAAACAAATCCTTGTCTTGGTTATCTGCTTGGTAAATAGCAGAGAATGATATCAGTTTCTTTACTGCTAAGGTACAATCAAGAGTTCCACCTCAATACCCCTTGTCTTTCCAACATTCAACTTCTATTTGTGAGTTTGTTTGTTTTGGTGGTGCTTGGGAGTCGGCTACTCTTAATGGGGCTAGGAGCTGCATACTTTGGGACCCAAGAATACAGGTTTTCGCAGCAAAAATTCAAGTCAGTTGTGGACTCTCAACAACCATGATACAGATGGAATCCATGTGAGATGCAGTCCTATGGGCTATTCAGCTTGGTCTACGTAGGCTTGGGATTATATTAGATTGTCAATCTGCAGTTTCGGCCCTTAGTGGGCAACCCAACAGTCTTGATTGGGCCAGTTGTAATATATTTGATGATGTTAAAACTTATTTTTCTACTTTTGAATTCATTCAAGTCTATTTTGTTAATAGGTCTTCGAACATCTATGTTGACTTCCTTACTATGGGGGCTTGAAGTTTTTTTTAAATCATACGGTGGCAGTCTCCACCTCCTTTCCTCGTGGATGATTTGTTTATTGCCTCTAGAAATTTAGTCATAGAAAGCTTAATATAAATATGCTTTTAGAGTCCAGATCCTAAGCCTCTAATTTGTTCATGCTCCCAAACCTTGTGACTGTGTGTAATACCCTTAGATTTTTACTATGGGTATTTTTGTCATTTATCTTATATTATAGCCCCAACTATATTATATAGTAATATTTTATGTTTCATGTACTATAATTTGATTTAAATTATTATTAATATTATTATTGTTAGTTTCTAAGAAAATTTATGAATTAAATTAAAAAGAAGAAGAATTTTTTTTAAAAAATGAATAAAGTAATTTGCCTGTTATACTTACACTTAATTAAATATATTAAGTTAATATTTATAAAATCTGTTAAGTAATTATAATATATTAGTATAATGAATTTAAATCCATTAATATATTATACTGATTTTCTTAATAGAAACAAAACTTCATCTAAGAAGAGAAAGAGGGAAAGAGAGCAAGCCAAAAATATGAACAAATTTTAATCTATTATTATCAAGTTAATAAACTACAAAAAATGTTAACTAAATACTTATTACAATATTAACATCATAATATATTAGTATTACTAAAACTTAAACATTAATACTATTTCATTTATTATTGCATTTGTTATATCTCATTTTTTTTAGTATAAATAAAGGTGGGACTTGATCTCATGAGGGGGAGAATTTCAAGAGAGAGAAAGAGAATTTAGTAGTTGTTATTTGGCTAACAAAGTGTCGATTGGTTTCTATATTTTAATTACAAATCCACTAAAAGGCAAGTGAGAATCCTTCAAATATATCTACTAATTTGAACCATTATATCATTTGATCTATATTGCAAATCCCGCAATATATCTGCATGTTTGAAAGAGAGAGAGAATTTAGTAGTTATTTGGCTGACGAAGTGTCAACTAATTTATATATTTTAATTACAAATCCACTATAAGGCAAGTGAGAATCTTTCAAGTGTATCTATTAATTTGAACCATTGTATCCTTTGATCTATATTGCAAATCTTGCACTATATCTACATGTTTGATTTATTGTCTTTTATTTAACATAAATTGCAAGTGATAATCTCACACTATATTTACATGTTTGAGTTGTTGTCTTTAATTTAATCTATATTGCTAGTGAAGACCCTACATTATGTCTACACGTTTGAAATCCTATATTTTATTTTAATCTATATCGCAATTGAAGATCTTGTTTATTGTTTGAAACATTGTATATCATTTTAATCTTGATTACTAAATTGAATCATTGTGTTTTTAGTATAAATTGATTTTTATCTCCTCTTGCAAATTATGTTTTACCATGATTATTTAATGTTTATGAATTTTTATGAATATCTAAGATTTAGAAATGCAATGCATATTGCATTATAAAAAGAAGACATGAACTTTTCCATTTATCATGCTCTGATAAAGAATTAGATGGGTTGATAGGCTGTGTAACGTTCGCAGGTCATGTAAAGGCGTGGATCAACCTTCATCCATTTCTATTTGGAAAACCCACAATAAATTAGGGCTATATAACACGCACATGCCATGTAATGACGTGGCTCAACCTTCATCCTTCTTATTGAAAAAAACCTATGATTAATTAGAGTTGTATAATGCGTGTAGGCCATGTAATGATAAGGAGTATGATGTGTTGAATCTCAAATTTTAGAGCAATACGCATATAAGGCTGTATAACGTGTGTAGACCATGTAATGGCATGGGGCATTCAAGGTGATAATGAAAATTATAAGTGGAATGTGAAAGTTTCAACAACCATAAGTATGTGGTCCCACCAAATCCAAAACTAATTCTAAAATATAAGATTTTAAGGATATAATTGACATTCAATATAGTTTCTATAAATGAGGGTAATGCAATATTTTTGACTTCTTAATTCTAAGGGCAAAATAGACATTTCATATTTGATGTTAACAGCCACTTAACACCGTTAGAAATGAGGGGGGCAATAGTAATTTCACAAAGAATAGGGTTTGATTAGTATTAAAACCAAACTATAAGAGGGCAATAGTAATTATCCCTATTATTTATTACATCTGATTGTATTTTTTGTATTATTTCGATAGGTTAATTCAAACATGTCGATATCTTGTTGGTTTAATCTTGCTAAGCTTTTCGAACCAATTTTTTTTTCTTCAGATGATGAATATGTAGAACAAGACCTTGAGGAATTGGATCGTGAGGCAAAGGAAACCCATCTTACTGATAAACCCCTGTCATATTCTTTTTTAATGATATAAAATATGCTTTTATTTATCATTAAATTAAATAATTATGTAGTTGGTGATTAAATATTTTATTTGATAAATGTAATAGTTGAACCCTTTATTTATAAATTTTAGAATATAAAAAAATATTTCAATTTATTACGATTGAAAAATATACTTTTGTTGATTAAATATTCTAAATTTTTGTTGCCAAAAAAATAAAATTAAAAAAATGAAATTTTCAAGTTTAATGTTATAAATTACTAGTATATTTTATTACAATCCATTCGCTATCTAAGAGAAATTGATTGTTGAGCTAATTATTGTCCTTATTTCCTTTATTAAAAATCAAAACTTTACACTATTATGTCATGTGAGAACATGGGGGGCACGGGGAGGTTGGGGCACATGATATTGATCCTGATCAACATAAAAGATGTCTATCCCCAATAATCCAATATTTAGCCAACGCATAAATGTTCTAGTGGTGAAACCAACACCTCTTAGTGAAGAGGTCGTGGGTTCGACTCTTGCTGAAATATACTAATATCCCAATCTTCCGGCTTAATAAAGCACCTTTGTACAAAAAGAAAAAAAAAAATCAATATACATATGTTCTTTTTCATAGAAAAAATTAGACAAAATCTTTTATTAAGGGTATTTTTGTTAAAACGAAAAGAAAACCGCAGTATAGCATATCAAACGTTTTTCCTTTTTCTTCTTCAAACAAAGCTTCAAGGCCAAGCCTTCAACCTTAGCTGTTGTCCTCGCGAAAGCGATTTTTCTTCTTCAATCAATCTTCTCCATCTTCTCCATATTGGCATCTCCTCGTGGTGGTGGTGGTGGGGTTGGTGACAAGTAGAACAGTTAAGTAAATGTTAGTTAACTAAATGGCTTCTTCTCTTTATAGGGTTCTTCAATGTTCATATATTCGTTCATGCTTTTGTCTCTTCTGAAAATTTATTGAAAGGATTTTTCTCGGATTCTTCTATGTTCATATACCTTTCTCTTTCTGTCTCGTTTTGCTTAATATTTGCTGAAAATATTGTTTCTTAAGATTGTTGCTTTTAATAACCAATTAGGAAATTCAGAGCAGAACTATTACTCAATTATTGCAGTAATTCAGAAGCTTACAAGTGAGGAAATTTAGAAGTAATTCAATATTAATCAATTATTACATTTAAAATCAATTAACAAGACTTATAACATTTAATAAGTCAATTATGTTTATTTCTTGTTAGTTTCTTCCAATGTCTCGTTGCCATTCTAAATAGCTATAGACTTCCATGATATGTAAGCAATTATTTTAGGTATTTGTAATCAATCTTGTATACAAACGAACAAAATTCACTTCTAGAAATGATTATTTTGTGATGAAACAAATCACCATTTTTATATGCTTTTCAAAATCATGTTTTAATATCAAGCTTGGTGGTGAAGACAGAACAAACTTTACACTGTTTTGTCAAGATGCTAGTTGAATCTATCTCTATGGTGAAGATAGAACATATCACGCTCTTATGGTGGCAAAAGAAAGTGTCAGTCATACTTCCTAGACTAGCAGTTCATTTCTAAAAAGAACCATTTCTCAAACCAATTCTAAACTACTAAACATCCAATAGTTATGGACACATGAAAACCCCCTTTCAGATTAGAACTTTTCGACAAAGAACTAAATATACACGAAATTATGGTAAGTAATCCAATTCAACACTTCAACCAAAATTTCCATCTCTTAATAAGATAGGATTTCATCTCTAAGGAAAGGTATAAATAAAAATGTTGTTTCTTTCTTTGTGGCCCAATGATGACCTTTGTAAGAACAAAATAGTCAGGGGGTTTGATGTTTGCATAGTAGTTTTTGATGGTGTCTGTGAGTTCGAACCCAAATTTCTTATAGAAGTTGATAGCATTTTCATTCATTGTCTAAGTAAATCTGTATAATGTTTTGCTTGCAGCAGAGATTTGTAACATTCTTCAACAGTTTTGTGCTTGCACCAAACCCAAAATCATGTAATTTAGTTAAACCAGCTAGGAAAATAAAGGTTCTCCAAGTAAAGTTCTATACCTTTCCAAGAATTGATAATCTGCTATTTTTTAAGTTAAATTTTTGATAGAATTATTTTTGGTGGGAAGAACTTTGATCGAAAATTTATAATGTATTCAAGTCAGGGACAGTAAGGTAATTTGGGATTTTTAGCCCATCTTTCAACTTGCTAAATCATTAGTCTGCTGGTTTAGAACTTCAAGTTCTAATATCAATGGAACATCAATTGTAAAGTTATAAATACCCCTTTCCTAACTCAATGGGAGGAGCCCGAAGAGTCTATTTCTTTCCATCACCATAAGGGGTAAAGACGGATCCATTTCTGACATCTATTTCCTTGTTGATGTGTGCCATGTATCCCAACATCATATTCTATGGTTAAAATCCATTTATAAATCACATCAAAGAGTTGATTAATGGATTTCAACCATTTGATGTGATGTTGGGAGTCGGGACACATGGCACACATCAACAAGGAAATGGATGGTCCATATCAGAAATGGACCTAATAAATTTCCAACAACTAAGGGGGCCTTCAATTTTTTTTATTTAATTTATTTAAATTGACTATTTTTCTCACATTTAGTTAATAGACTTCAAATTTATCTTTTCTCTTACAATTTCTTCCCCACCTTCTTTCTTTCATGATTTTTTAAAGTTTTAAATGGTAACAAATCTAATCTTAGAATTTAAGCCCCTATGCTTTATTTCAATATATTTTTTATAATTTACTCATAGTCATGTCATCTATATTTTAGTTATTTTATTAATTTACCTAAATGTTTAATGTGGGACCCACGTCAGAATATGAAAAGGTATTATTCGACGAAGAAGTAATCTAGACTCATTATTCGCCTGCACCCCCCCCCCCCAAAGAATGTTCAATCTTGGCTCCACCCCTAAGGGGGGGGAGAGAGAGAATTACGAGAAGCAAGGGGCAGAGCCCGACCAAAGCCCACATGGGCCTAAACAAAACAAAACAAAACAACAAATTGCACCAAGGAATTGAAATCAAGACCCCAAACCAAGGCAAACGCAAGAAATGGCTAAGTTCTCTTATTTCTTTCTTTCTTTTATTTTTTATTGTTTATTTTTTATTTTTTATTATTATTTTATTTTTTAGAGGACTTGAGCTCAACAATAAAATCTTCATCGAGGCACCAGCACCCTCTAGTGGAGTGTCTGCTTCTACTACTACCCCTAAGTAGAGGATAATGGGTAGTGGCATCAGAGGAGTCCCTAGACTACATTGTTGTATGCTTGTCGAATCCTTGACAAACCCCCCCCAAAAAAAAAAAAAAAAAAAAAAAAAAAAAGAGAGAGAGAAACATGCCTATTCCAATAATATGGATTGAAAATTTTCCTTTCCATTTGGTTAGAGGATCATGAATCACTGTTTTATACTAAACAACAAGATCTTGCTTTGACATTAGACAACTATTTTGCCCATTAGAAGAAAAAAAAGAATAAATTCGACATTATCAAGAATCCAATCATGTGAATTAGAAAATTTCTTTTTCATGTGGGTAAAACTTTATCTTGTTATTTAGATGAGATAACCTAAGTGATGACCCACAAGAGAACATAATATCATCCATCAAAACTTAAAACAATCTTTATTCCATCTTAATCAAGGGTATAAACACGTACATTTGCGCCCCCCCCTCCCCAACTCGCCCAAACCCTGAGTAGGGCCTAAGATAGGATTTTCAACTTTGATAGTGGGACTATGCCACTAGATTGAAATGAAATTTCTCAAATGAAAGGGAAATAATTCTAGTTCAAAATTTTATCACATGTCCATCAGTCACGTCTAAATGTTCAAATTAAATTAAAATAAAATAATTTTGTATCTTCTAAATCTTACCTCAACCTTTGGATGTGACTTGTGGACGTGTGCTCCTTCGTCCAAAGGGAAATTGATGGTCCATGGACCATGAACTTAATAATATTTCAGTTCACCTTCATACCAAATTTAGGCATGAAAAAAAATTACAATTTGGTTTTTCTTTTTTTTTCATAAAAAGGATTTCATGAAGGGTTTTTTTTTTTTGGGAAGGATTGTCTTTTTTTGGGAAGGATTGTCGACATATCAAAAAACATGAGAATACTTACAATTCCTAGATACAAGACTCTAATGCCTCAAGAGAAAATCTATCATTAGGATTAACCTTCAGAATGACAAAGTGAGGTACTTGATCCTTATGCTTTATCTCTCCTATTATAATTATTCTTATACTGGATCTTAATAGGTTCTAAAATTGAATCTCCACATCCATAATATGCATGACATGTGTAGTGTTCATTTCCTTTGAATATAATTTTCTATAATCTAAATTAGGGTTGTGCTAAGCTATCTTCTTTGATGCTTTGGATAACTAACTTTATCTTCCTAATCAATATGCAATTCAGAGCTGAGAGAAGAACAGCGGAAGATGCTTGGAAGGGTTCCAATTTCAAGGCATTGTCTTGGCACCGCTTCTTCTCAACCTTAGCTCTTAATAACCCTTTTGAAACCAGATTTTCAACCTTCTGAAACCATAATTCTAATCCTAACTAGATTTCGCAACTTCTTAACCATAATTATAATCCTTTTGAAACCAGATTTCGCACCTTGGGTTTGAGATTGACGCATTCGCTGAATCACAAGGTATCGATGGATAAGGTTCACAGCAAGGCCATGTGTATGTTTTTCATTTCTTTGAGTTGCAAAGTTGCAAACAAAAGAATATCCGGTGACTTTTGAAAATATTTCTCAATATTTTGCCAATCTGCCAGATATTCGTGTGAATTTTAGAAAATTTCTTTCAAATCGCTAAGTGTCTAACAGGGGGAATTTCTCCAAGTTTAAGCCAAAATTTACCAAAACTTTCTACCATGATCCTAACCATAACCTTAACAGCCAGATTAGGCCATCAAATGCTATAACATGACCTTAACTCCAACTACGTAACAATAATTTTTATATAATTTGACAATGTTGCCTGTAGCGTAGGAGGATAAGATCCAATGATCAACTTTAACCCCACCCTCACCAAATAAATATTTCCCCACTATTAAATCTAGAACCTAAAGTTTGTTTAGATTTTAGGCATGCTGATATGACTTTAACCAACAATCCTGAACTTGTAACCCTAATCTAAACACCTCAGATTGGAATAGAGAACAATTTTGATTCTACAATACCTTCCATTGACCATTGCAAATCTTAAAAAAAAATTAACAACATCCAAGTAGGAAATCTCTAATGAATTTATTAAAAAGAATATGAATAAATCTCTAAAAATAAATGGATTTACATTAAAAAGAATGTAGACAGAGGTGGGAATGAATGGCCAATTTCCTAATTAACTCATCAAAATTAAGCGCACCATCCCCATCCAATCGAAAACGCTAATCATTCCTTCACATTCATGAATCGTTCTTGACTCACCGAGTCGACTCATCATCCTCTTCAAGCTCTTAGCTGTTATAAAATCACACCGGCCTTCACATACATCCCAAATGCTTCCTTCAGATCTTCTTCCACCTCCTTTCCATTGCCTTCCATCAACCTCACAAAATCATCAAACCCAAGAAACCCATTGCCACCTCAATTCGGTGAACCCACCACCACCACTGCTTCTTCTGGCGACAGCTCACCGCTAACACTGCTTACACAACTTTGTAACTCTATTTCTAATATCTTGCTGATACGATATAAATTGCACCGAACCCGCCAGACCGAGTTCACATTCTTCGGCCCGGTCGAACCATGACCAGGGCCTATCAAGACCTAATGGATCAATCATAAAGGCATGTACATAGTCTAGAGATAAAACAAGATGAAGCATACTTTTACAAAGATTCAAAACAAGAGATGAATCAAAAGACAAATTTTTATAATACCAACAGCAACCCACAATGAAAAACAAGCACAAAGCCATCACTACAGAGTTTCAAAATTGGTGATGTTCTACTAGAATCAGTTGAGTAACAAGAAACCCACGAAGCTCTTTCTCTATCATCTAAAGTCTCGGCAGAATAAAACTATGTACTTCCTTTCGGGGTGGTTTAACAGAATATTAAATAATTAGAAAAGACAAGGAACTATGAAGGGATTTCACGACCTCGGTGTAGAAAAACGGTAGGAGCATCATTCACCTTCCACTAGAACTTCACGAGCAGGGATTTCGCGACCTCGGTGCTCTTCGTTTTATCTCCATCAACTCCGTTCAGCTTGCTTGCAAGTATTATCAGTCTATGGAGAACTAATAGAGGGGCCAAGATTACTTGGTCTCAAGAGTTGGTTTGACAAATTCCAACATTGGGACGGTAACCAGAGGGAAAATCATATGAGATTTGCAACTCGATCACAGAGGAAACGAACCCAAGTTAGGCTGTGAATCTCAAATGGAAGAAGACGAAATCAAGGTTCCCTTGCATTGATATTCAAAGAAACAAGATGGGAGATTAGGGTAGAAGACAAGTCCACACATAGGGTAGAAGACGAAATCAGCGTGCCCCTTTTGGTTCAGTGTTTTTCAAATGGATTTGAAAATATATGGGTTGATTCATCTGTTCCAGCGAATGGGTTCAGTTCGTAGCAGTAAACCGCTCGATTTGCCTTGAGAATCGCATTTTACCTGTTTAAAATGGACCAATGTCCACGATCTTTTCCAACTTGATCGCCAAGCTTGATTGTCCTACAAATTTACGGACGAAAGCAAAATTGTTTTCCCTTTATAAATATATTCTTCTTATAATATAAAGCGCATTTTACCGGGGGGGAAAATCGTTTTCCCTCGCGAAAACCTAGTTAGACGCATGATGAATGTGAGAAGCATCGGCCCGAAGAAGGCTGGATTGTAGGAAGCGAGTGAGACGGCCCTGTGAGCTCAACCAGTACTCTTCTTCAAACAAAGTTTCAACCAGTACTCTTCTTCAGTTCATCTCTTCTCCATCTTCTCCATATTGGCGTCTCCTCGTGGTGGGGTTGGTGACAAGTAGAACAGTTAAGTTAAAGTCAGCTTCTTCTCTTTATAGGGTTCTTCTATGTTCATGTTCATGTTCATGCTTCTGTCTCTTCTCGAAATTTATGGAAAGGGTTTTTCTCTTTACTAGGGTTCTTTTGTGTTCACATATTCTTTCCTGTTTCTGTGTAGGGGTTCACATATTGTTTCTTAAGATTTTGTTGCTTTTATAACCAACTAGGGAATTCAGAGTAGAACCATTACTCAATTATGCAATAATTGGAACTAAATTAAGGAGAAGAAGATTTCCAAATTCACTTCCAATTAAAGCCAAAAAAAAGCATTATTTGATAGTATAAACATATCCTTTTTTTTTTTTTTTGTTTTATTTTATTTTTTTTTTTTTTTCTTTTTTTTTTTTTTTATTTTTTTTTATTTAAATTTTTTTTTTTCCCTCTTTTTTTTTTTTTTTTTTTTCTTTTTTTTTTTTTTTTTTTTTTTTTTTTTTTAATTTAATAATTTATTTTTTTTTTTTTTTTTGGGTTGTGTGTGTTTTTTTTTTTGTTTTTTTTTTTTTTATTTTTTTTTTTTTTTTTTTTTTTTATTAAAAATCTATATTAAGTTTCAAAATTAGTTTTTTGCATTTCTTTTATTTAATTATTTTGTTAGTGTGTGGGACCCATGAGGTAAGGGTGGTAATGAGGCATCATGAGTAAAGGAGGCCCTTCATGACCTTGGTTATGAGGGTTTTCATGACATTGGTCATGGGTCTTAAAGGTCTTGATCATGGTGATGAGGTGGGCTTACTTGAATGATGGAATTTACTCAAATTCTAACTCTTGACCTTCATTTCTCATTTCAATTTTTTGACCATTCATGGCCATTACCATGAGTGGGGTTAAGGTCTTTGAATGGATTAAATCCAATTCATTCCAAAGAAGTGAATATGAGAGTTACTTCTCCAAGTAGTGGGGAGGTTAGGTCAAGGTGGTTTATTCTCATTAGTGGAGGAGGGACAAGCCATTGATTCTCCATTAGTGGAGAATTGATTCTCCAATTCATTGCCTTACGAATCCTAAGGGGTGTAAGGTGAGGTTTGGGCCTATATAAACCCAACATTTTCTTGCATATGGTGTGTAATTGAGACACTCCTCACACTTGCATAATTTGTGTTACAAAGTTAATTTCTTTCTTTGAATTTGTCTAAGTGTTGTGCTATAGCTTCTGGCTCCTTGAAGGGGCTAGAAGAACTACCTCATCTTCTAGTTGGAGGTTGCTTTATCTTGGAGGTATGGTGCGAAGAACCCTTGGTAGTAGGGTGCATCAATTACCTTAAAGACAGCACTCAAGGTGTGACTCAACCTCATTGATCGGTGGTTCGTTCGGTTGCAACTTCAAGCTCTCCGGATTTGCTAAAGATCTTCATCTTTCAATTGTATTGCAATTTCATTTTTGTGTGTTTGAAGAATTTGTAATACAATTACCCCCAACAAGTTTAAGGTAATTGATTTCTAAAAGATCCAATGGAAAGTCTTGGAGATGGCGATTTCAACAAAGACGAGAACAACACCATTGAGGTTGTTGATGGAGTTAACACCGGAGGAGATCCTTCAAACAATACCGTTGAAGGCAACGTCAACAAACAAGGTGATGACACATCCGTTGCCATAGATGGTATGAAATGTCCATTCATTGCTACCCATGATTCAATTCCCACTAATGTAATTCCAACAGTGACTGATCTTATCCCAGATTTGGGTAAGATGAGGATTGTCTCTGAGTTTGACAAAATCGAACAGTTTGGAGGTCAAAACTTCAAACGGTGGAGGCAAATGTTGTTGTTTGCCTTAGCCCAAATTGGGGTGGCATTTGCCTTGACTGAACCCATGCCAAAAAAAAGTATTGATCCTATTAAGGAGGGCAAAAGGGTGGCTTGGATTCAAGTGGACTATCAATGCAAGAATCGAATTTTGAATGCATTATCTAATGACTTGTACCATGTGTATAATTCATTAGAATATACTTATTCGATTTGGGATGCTTTGGTTAAGAAATATTCTCTTGAAGATGCTGGGTCAAAGAAATATTTGGTGGCTAACTTTCTAAATTTTTCTATGAAAGATAGTGACACCATATCAACCCAAATTGATTTATTTCAAATTGTAGTTGGGAAGCTAGCAAAAGAGAAAATGATCATGCCTGAAGAATTTGTAACCGGTGCATTGATTGAAATACTTCTACCTTCATGGAATGCTTTCAAGATGTCTATGAAACATAAGAAGACGGGATTGACCTTAGACCAGTTGGTTGTAAGGATCAAGATTGAAAAAAGGAACCGGTTCAAAGACAATGGTGAAAAAGACCTTGGGGAAAGAAGCCTAAAAGTGAACTTGGTGGAAACCAATAAACAAAACAAGAAGAGAAAAAGTCATCAAGACTATGATGAGTCTTCTAAGAAGAAGAAATTGGCTTGTTTTGTTTGTGGAAAGGTTGGCCATTTCAAGAAAGATTGTAGGTTCAAGAAGGGAAAAAACTGAAGAAAAAAAAAATGTTTTCCTTCTATTCCATGTGCTCAAATGATGAAAATGTATTTGTGGGAAAGGGATACCTTAGTGAGGGTTTGTTTGTTATTAGTATTTCAAATGTTGTAATTGAAAAGTCTAGCACTTATTATGTTTACTTTGTTGTTTCGTTCAATACTTATGATTTGTGTCATAGTAGTGTGAAATATATCACCAAACTATGCGAGTTAGAGATGATCACCGATAAGGTGGAATCTCCCAAGGACAAGTGTAAACTTGTGTGGAGGCTAAGTTAACCAAAATGCCTCACAAAACTATGCTTCTCTTGCATGCTATCTCACTGTTGCCAATGAATATGCTGCACTTAACAAGTAATTAATCAATGCTCATTCTTAATGTGGGTTAGAGTGATATTTTAACTTGGTGAGTTCTTGAGATAACAGATTGTGATTTATGGATATTTTCCTATTTACTGTAGCTAAAGTTGGTGGAAATTTCATTATTGATTATGTATTTTACTGTACTAAGTGTAGTATTTGGCTTGTTTTTTTTTATGTTTTCCATTTTGGGATTTCTTAATGTGAATCATGTCCAAACCCCTCGCTTTTCCTTGTTATTGAATTATTTTCTCACCCCTTCCAACGTTGGTCTCAAGAGTTGGTTTGACAAATTCCAACGTTGGGACGGAAAGCAGAGGGAGAATCATAGGCTCGATTTGCCACTCGATCATAGAGGAAACGAACCCAAGTTAGGCTGTGAATCTCAAATGGAAGAAGACGAAATCAAGGTTCCCTTGCACTGATATTCGAAGAAACAAGACGGGAGATTAGGGTAGAAGACAAGTCCACACATAGGGTAGAAGACGAAATCAGCGTACCCCTTTTGGTTCAGTGTTTTTCAAACGGTTTTGAAAATATAGGGGTTGGTTCATCTGGTCCAACAAATGGGTTCGGTTCGTAGCAGTAAACCGCTCGGTTTGCCTTGAGAACCGTATTTTACCTGTTTAAAATGGACCAATGTACATGATCTTTTCCAACTTGATCAGTGTGCTTAATCGTCCTACAAATTTATGGACGTAAGCAAAATTGTTTTCCCTCTATAAATATATTCTTCTTATAATATAAAGCGTATTTTACAGGGAAAAAGAATCGTTTTCCCTAGCAAAAACCTAGTTAGACGCATGATGAATGTGAGAAGCATCGGCCTGGAGAAGGCTGGATTGTAGGAAGCGAGTGAGATGGCCCTGTGAGCTCAACCAATACTCTTCTTCAAACAAAGTTTCAACCAGTACTCTTCTTCAGTTCATCTCTTCTCCATCTTCTCCATATTGGCGTCTCCTCGTGGTGGGGTTGGTGACAAGTAGAATAGTTAAGTTAAAGTCAGCTTCTTCTCTTTATAGGGTTCTTCTATGTTCATGTTCATGTTCATGTTCATGATTCTGTCTCTTCTGGAAATTTATGGAAAGGGTTTTTCTCTTTACTGGGGTTCTTTTGTGTTCACATATTCTTTCCTGTTTCTGTGTAGGGGTTCATATATTGTTTCTTAAGATTTTATTGCTTTTATAACCAACTAGGGAATTCAGAACAGAACCATTACTCAATTATGCAATAATTGGAACTAAATTAAGGAGAAGAAGATTTCCAAATTCACTTCCAATTGAAGGCGCAATAGAGCATTACTTGAGAGTTGTAACATATTCACCTTTGATGTTCTAGATAACATACTATTTCGCTTGTTACCAGTACGGTACTCAACATGGGCATTGAATCAAAGCTAGGCTTTTTTCCTTGCTTCTCTTGCATACTGTCTCACTGTTGCCAATGAATATGCTGCACTTAACAAGTAATCAATCAATGCTCATTCTTTTTTTTTTTTTGGTAACCAATCAATGCTCATTCTTAATGTGGGTTAGAGTGATATTTTGACTTGGTGAGTTCTTGAGATAACAGATTGTGATTTATGGATATTTCCTATTTACTGTAGTTAAAGTTGGTGGAGAATTTCATTCTTGATTTATGTATTTTACTGTACTAAGTGTAGTATTTGGCTTGTTTTTTTTTTATGTTTTTCATTTTAGGATTTCTTAAAGTGAATCATGTCAAAACCCCTCGCTTTTCCTTGTTATTGAATTATTTTCTCACCCCTTCACCCCCCAAAGGAAAAAAAAGAAAGAAGACAAAGAAAAAAAATGATGAATCATATCTCCCTAGAGAGACTTTAAACTTATGACTGAGATTGTTTGCTAACAACCAACTGCTTTACCGGTTAAATATTGGGGAACAATATGACATTAGATTGTTACCTTTCTTAATTTTGGCGCCATTATGAGGCCTCTCCTTGACATCTGAAAGTAAGAGCTACTTGTACTTAGGGCTTAGGGGTGCAAGTTTGGCCCTGGCGGCCCTGACCTGCCCTAAGCCCGCCCTGAGCCCGAATAGGGCTTGGGCTAAAGATTTTGGCCCTAAGGCGGGTTAGGGCCAAAATATTCTAGCCCTGAACTAGGGCCAAGGGCGGGCCTGGGATTACTCTCTGGCCTGCGTAGCCCATCCCGGCCCGTCCTTGATTTTTGACCCTGACCTAGGCCCTGATTTTGGCCCTGATCTTGGCCCTGATCTTGGCCCTGACCCATGCCCTGATTTTGGCCCCTGACTCAGGCCCTGATTTTAGCCCCGATCTTGGCTCCGATCCCCGGCCCCGATTTTGGCCCCGATTCTAGCCCCGATCTTGGCCCTGATCTTGGCCCTAATCTTGGGCCTGATATTAGCCCTGATCCTGACCCTGATCCTGGCCCTGATTTGAGTCTAAAGACTCTGGACCCTCCACCCACATGGAGAGAAATTAATTGTAATACATATAGGTGGATACTTGACACGTGTCAAATTTTAGAAACATGATCATGTTTTGTAGAAAAATAATAAATAAATTATAACCTCATTACCAATGTAATAAGCATCTATTTGATTTTGGCCCTGATCTTGACCCTAATTTTGGCTCTAATCTTAATATTAATTTGACAATGATCATGTACTACAGTACTAGATTTTTACCCTGATCTTCATACTAACATTGATATGAGTCTTGATTTTGACATTTAGTCACTTTGATCATATTAGACTATAAATTCACTTTTTATATTATTTTTAAGGTAATTTTTATTTTTCCAACAAAGTCATTTTTAGTTCAATAAAATATTGATTTTGTTTTTTGACTAAGGCGAGATAATAAATTATAAATAATAAAAACTATTACATAAAGAATTAATATCTTACAAATCTATACCCCAACTTTTCATTATGAATATCTAACAAATCTACTATGATATTTCAAAATTTTTTATTAAAAACATATAGCTATGTTTGTAACTAAAACATCATTTTCTTTAACTATGAAAAAAATACTTTTTTTTTTTTTTTTTTTTGTTCAATACTAAATTATCGTCGATTTACTTGTTAAGAAGGTTTTGAATATGATTTTTTTTGTATTGAATAAAGATATCAATTTATTGAACAGTTGTGAATGAAAACATACCTACCTACGGCTTAAGTTCTTGACTTTGAAGATAAAATTTTCATTTATCAGATTCCTTTTGAATTCTGAATCTTTGATGTTTCTAAGTTTACAAAAAGAGTTTGTGTGACATTTTCTATAATTGACTTGACTTTTAAATATGCCTAAATTTAATTACAATTCTTCTCTCTACTTATTCTATTTCATGAATAATTTTAACTCTTTGCTGCTGGAGAAAAACCAAAGGAAAAATAGAAAGAGAGAGAGAGAGAGAGAGAGAGAGAGAGAGAGAGAGAGAGAGAGAGAGAGAGAGAGAGAGAGAGAGAGAGAGAGAGAGAAACTTGGGGGAAAGACAAATTGGAAATTTAGAAACTTGGGGGAAAGACAAATTGGAAATTTGGAATGAAGTTTGACCATTGTCTTAGAAGCTAGAAATTAATTGAGAATTGAGATAAATTCCCTTCGAGCTTACATATAATAACCATAATTTTCATCGAATAACAAATTAAAAAACCCTAGAAATTTGGATTTCTCTATTTCTCTAAAATCTAAATGAGTATAAATGTTAAATACATATTGAATATAAGTTTTGGATTATTTGTTGACATCTTTACTATTTTATTTTCTAGAACTGAGTCTGGAATTTAAGTATTTAATTACTTTAATATGTATTTTAATTACTATCTGTCTTACATTTGATATTTACGACCAAAGATATGGCCAATTAAAGCTAGGGCAAGGCCAATTAGGGCCAGGGCCAATCAAGGCCAGGGATAGGGCCAATCAGGGTCAGGGCCAATTAGGGCCAGGGGCAGGGCCAATCAGGGCCAACCCATCCCGACCCGGCCCAATTAGGGCCAATTAGGGCGGGAATGGGCTTGGCTTGGCCCTGTAGGGCTTAGGGCCAGGGACAATAATCATTGGCCCTGAATTAAGGCCAGGGCGGGAATGTGCTCAAATTATACCATTTAGGATTGGGCTTGGGATTGCAAAAGCCCGGCCCAGCCCGGGCCAATTGCAGCCGTTGTACTGTATGTATTTACTACTGGAGTTGAAAACTGAATGGTCGTAAAGAGTTTGGAGCATAGTTGTCTAGGTGACTCCTTGGCGTCCGGGCGCTCGTGGAGCCCCAATGGCGATTGTCGCCTCACTTACAACCCATAAGGCGGTCGCCTCAGGCGCCTCGGACACCTTGGACCCCTAGGCGACTGCCTTTGTGCATTTAAAAAATAACAATATTTATGATTCCAAATCTAAGGTAGAAAATAAATTGAAAATTAAATTTGGATTGAGAATCTATTAATAGTTGAATATTTATATAGGGGTTAATGGGATCATTGTTACATTAGAGAAAAAAAAAAAAAAAAAAAGCGCAAAATTTGGAGAATTAAAGAGCTGTTGATTCGAAAACTTACCACCGTAAAGCACTAAAGCCCTAAAGCTCTTGGCCTCTACTACTCTCCTGCTCTCGATTGACGACGACGACGACAGCGACAACGACGACGACGACGAACAACGACGGCGACGAACAACGACGGCGACGATTTGTTGCAGAACTTGCTGCGATCATTTCCTTTGATCTCCGGCGACTTCTTCTGCTGTTTTCTTTTTTTTTTTATTTCTAAAAAGTCTGGTACAAAGTTGCAGCGGCAGCAGCATCTCAGGCGCGGGAGCAGCACTCCAGCAGCAGCATCTCAGGCGAAGGTTCCGCTGTTGTTTCTTACTTTCTTCTTATTTCTTCTGCTTTTTTTTTTCCCCCTAAAAAGTCTTGTACAAATGCTTTTGCAGTTGCGACCCTCAAATCTGAAGTTGCAGCGGCAGCGGCTCCGGCAATTCTTGCATCGCAGCGTCTCAGGCAAAGGTTGGCAACTTCAACTTGGCGATGTTGTTTTTCTTCTTTCTTCTGCTTTTCTTTTTCTTCTCTGTTAGCAGATTTTGTTAACACTAATAGCAGTAAACTCCGATGATTTTGTTCACCATCTTCTTAGGGGACGGTATGTGGCCGGCATTCTCTTTTTTTCTATGTTTTAACCATGTTATAACCTATAACTTATTAAGTATAACAGACTAACTTATAGTCTACTGATTATAAAAGATATGATACATTTATAATGAATTACACTGTATACACTAAAAATTTCACTTAAAATGCCTCGATGGCCTCAAAAGCGCCTCGGAGGGCGCTTGTCGGCTCATCGAGACTCAATTAGCCCAAATAGCCTTGCATCGCCTTGTTGCCGTGACAACTATGATTTGGAGGAACTTGTTGTGGCATAAGGGCAAGAATAGTATGCTGCATTCTACTTTCAAATTAGTAAGTGTATGTTATTATAATCTTTCATGTATATATTTTTTTTAATGTATATGCTTCTCTATACCCTATACTTTTCTCATTATTTGTCATTTTCTCGTTTAGGTCATTGCTAGAAAATTAGCGCAATTGTATCAGTTTGCATTGATTTGGCTCTTATGTTGATTCTTTTCTCTTGATATGGCTTAGGGTATAGATTTTCTATTTTTATTTTTAATGTAGCATATAAATATAAGCATATAGTTGTTATGCTAGGTGGGTGAGCTTGGTGTGTCCACAAAGCAGGGTTAAGCACTGGTAAATGTGGCCCTTCTAGACTTTGCAGTAATGGGAGCCTTGTGCAATGGGGTGCTCTTATCCTATCATTGTTATACTAGGTATAAGAACCAACGTACTAGGATGCCTTGGAGGTAATGCTTTTGCCTAAGCGCTTAGGCGGCAATTCAACACCTTGCCAGGTGTCTGTTTCTACTGTTCTGGCTTCCATTTATCTAAAGGGAATAATTATGATAAAAATGATTAAAATTTATCAGCGTTGAATCTAATTTTTCATAGTTGTCTAACAAATGGGCATTAAACATGGGTGAAGCTGACCTTTGTGGAAATTTAATGATTCACTTGAGTCATCTTTTGCAATGTTGTTAACCTCTTGGTTCTCAAAATAATAATTTGTAAAAATTATTGAGCTCGCTAAGTGATTAGATGCTTTCTTCTTGTATTAATGTTTTTGTATCTTAATATGCTGCAGTATCTGTATTTTGAATCGTCAGCCAGCCAAATGGGGGTGGAACAAGGACCTCTTACTTCTGAAGAACTAATGCCTCTGGTTGATAAGGTGATTATCAAGTTCATGTCCTATGCTGTTGCAGTGTACTGTGATTGCATCCATATCTTTTCTCGTTCATTAGAAAGCATGAAAAATCTAATAGTTGGTCCCACATACCCAATCTCTTTCTTGACAGCTTACTTCCCCTTTGGACACACCAAAAGTTTGATATTAATTCTTTGTTTGCAGGATATTTCTGCCGACTTGGATTTGAAAGTAAAGAAGTATCTTCGTGGCGAGGGTGCTAATTTGGAGGTATTTGAATGATAAGGAAGAATTTCACCCTTATACAGTACCATATAATGCATGCTGATTTTTAGAGTCTGTAAATACTTTTCAGGTTTTGCAAGATAAAAAACTGAAAGGTCAACTTGCTGTTAGAGAAGAATTGTATGGAAAATCTGCAAAAGCTGCTGCCAAGGCAGAAAAGGTTTGGTTCTATATACTCATCTGATTTCCCATTTATATTTAAGATGCAAATGGTGTATGTTCTTTTCCTGAGTTTGTTTGCAATCCTCAATTTTCTCCCAGACAGCTGCCAGTGAGAATTGCTGTTCAGATAGAAGCAAATTGAGATGTTTCTGCATCTCATTCCTGAGCAGAATTTCTTGTTTTCAAGAGAGAGTTTTCGTGATTTTAAATCTGTAGTCCCTGTAGTTATCTTTTTGTTTATCTTTTTTTATGAGTTAACAAGTTGTGAACATGCTTGTAGTGGCTTATGCCAAGTGAGGAAGGCTACTTGGAACCTGAAGGTCTAGAGAAGACATGGAGAATCAAACAAGAAGCAATTGTTCGTGAAGTGGATCTTTTGAGCGCAAGGAAGGCATTTGATATGGTTTTACCAGGTTGATTTATATTTTAATTCTCTATTGTATCACTTGTAGCTTTATGCCTGGTCCTTGATTAACCTACCGTTGCATGACTTGTTTGTCAAATTTATTCATCAGATAAATAATGCAAGACCAGACCTGTACTAGTATAGAGAAGGTTATCTCACAGCAGGATCTCGAGAACATTGTCTAAATCCTCAAAGTCAACCTTCTCCGATGAATGTCGAATGCTAAGATGCAATTGACCCACCATGCTAGGGGCAGGTCTTGGTGGAATGGTCGGTGGACCACAGTTGTAGCCTGAGGTCAAGGCATTGAAATAGCCTCTCGGCAAAAATTATTGGGTTAAGGCTGCATAGGAAAATTGCTCTCCTGGACTTTGTTGGCATGGAAGCCTTTGCTATTAGGTTTGCCTTTTGTTTTACAAGATGAGAAAGAACTGTAGGGGATTTTTGTAAGTAATTAGGGAGTTTCATATTTGAAAGAAAAATTTTCAGGATTCAACCAAACCAAAAATGAACATTATATCAATTCAGAAAGCCAGATCTTACCCAAATTCTAGCTGATTCTTCCTTTTGGATAGTTTCACTAAGCCCACAAGTATGGTTCTAGTTGATGGTTAGACTAGAATAGTTAGGGCTGTGTTTAGATGTCAAGAGAGAAGGAATGAAAAGAAAAGAAAATAGTGTGCAAATGTTGTGTGATATTCTTGGATCTTCTCTTTTCCTGTCACTTGGAACCGTATGGCAGGAAAACTACTAAAATTTTAAAACCCCTGGGAATTGAGTAATTTTCTATTTCATAAAAAAAGTCTCATTCCCCAAGGTTGTGAAAACCAGGTATATGGGAATTTACTAGTTTGTATAATTATGTTTTGATATCATTTACTCTCGTTATGAGTCTTCTGGCGAGCACAGCGATAACAGCTCAAAGAGTCGCCTATCTCCCATGGAGTCTTCTAGTAAGCAAGAGTGCTTAGATTTGGTTTCTTTGTAGCATATATAGAAGAAACAAATAAGGGATGGAGTAGTGATAGCTTGCAAGAGGAGTGAGAAAAAGCAATGGGTGAAAAGGGCAGGTGATTGGATTTGGGAAAAAAGAAAAGCAATACGTGGAAGGGGATGGATTCGGCTGAACTTGGTGCAGGGAAGGAGGGGAAGTAACAGTGGGCGAGGTAGCAGATTACAGCAGGGTTGTGGTGGTGTCGCAATCAAAGGAGGTGCTCCTGTTGCAGCAGAGAAAGATGCGGAAAAGAGAATCAGGAAGGAATGAAAAATAAAAAAAGATACTGTTAGTTAAATAAAGAAACAAAATTAGGAAGACAGGAAAGGGACGGAACCGGTTAACAGGTGAAAACTAACGGTATTTTAGTCATTTTAAAATAGGAGGGGAGAAGAAGAGGTCAGAGTTCACTCTTTTGGGGGAATCAGATGTGTGTAACTGCTGATAGAGGGGTTTGAGTAAATATTGAGTAAGTGTTAAGACACTAGAGTTGAGGATGTAAGGGTAGGGGAGTCTTAGGGTATCGACAGCCATGTTGGGGGGTGGCAAGAACAGGTGCCAGTGTCCTATTGGGGAGAAGCCACTCAGATGTAGCCAGGATTGGCAACCATAGGGCACCTCAGATTTTAAGCTCCCAAAATGGAGGGCCCCTATTGGTGTACCCAAGGAGTGGCCGAACCCTACGAGGGGTATTTTGGTCATTTCCCCACTCTTTGGGCTCCAAAGTGCTCCAGAAGAATCCAAAATAATTTTAGGAGCAAGTATCTACTTTTCTTTTTGATTTTGGTCAGTTGGTTAGGGTCCTTGTCTGAGTAGGAGTTTTAGTTGGAATCTAATTTCAAGTAGGATTCCTTGTTAAAGTTGATCTCTTATTTTTCAAGTTGTATTTGTTAAGGAACTCTTAGTTAAGAGTCCTTTCCTAGTTTAGAAACTCAAGTCTAGTTGTACTATGGAGTTTTAATCAAAATTGGATTCCCTAAGTTGAGTCCAAGTAGGTATCCAAGTTTGAGTCCAAGCTGGTTTTCTTTAGAGAGTCCTAATTATTTTCCTTCAATGTAATAAGGCTGTAAATAGCCCCTCATACCTTATAAACAATTCAGATTTGATTAATTGAATAAAATTACTGATTTGAAGGAAGACTGGATTCATGGGTTCCTAAGAGGAATCCCACGGCTGAGTGTGAGTTCAATTTTCTGCAGTTTGTTCATCATTCTCCCTACCTTCAGGCCTGCTGTAGCATCCTTTCTTCAAGTTTTTTGCTGTTCAAGTCTCCTACAGCTATTGCTAGTGCAACTCTACCCCTGCCTTTACCCTTCTTCCTTCCTCCCTCATCCCCCAAAACCCTAAATCCATAACCCTAATGCCCAAATCACCCTCTTTTCTATTTTCTGGATTTTATTTCTAGGATTTCGGACTTTTTCTAAGGCCTAAAATTCAAGGTCAGATCTACGGCAAACTAAATGTTAGATCTGTTCCAAACTTAAGGTGCATGATTCCCTAACCCTAGTGACCTGCCCTCCTAATTTCAGCCCAATTGGACCAACCCTAACCCTAACTGAGAGTCCTAAACCAATTCAGAAACCTAGTTTCTGAACCCTAGCCTTAAGGAATTAATTCTGAAATTACCAAACAATAAAACAAAATTGATTCTCTCAGTTTCCAGCCCTAAATCAGCCTGGTCAAACCCTAGTTTCATACCCCTCAACTGTAGAGGACCCTCTGTTTATCTTATCCAACAAACCTAGCCCTAGGATTGAAACTGAAATTAAAATACTCAAAACAGTTTCTATTTTCAGCCTAGAACCAGTACAAAACCCATTTGCTGAACCTACTAACCCTCTCCATCATCCCTAAATCAACCTAGACCCCTCCGTCGGAAGTGTAAGCTGAAACCCCCTTGGGGTTACATCACACTTCCATGTTGGCCTGTTTGGGCAGTGGTCAGTTAGGATGTGTGGGATTGTTGGGGCTATATTAGAGGGACATGAGGGAATGGAAAGGCGGGATTGAATCAGTGTCTTTTGGAGCAAAGCTTTGCTTGCTGAGAGGGGAAGACCTTGGGTTGGGGGCAACTGGTTGGGGGGGGGTGTTTAATCTAGTAATAATTAGTATTTCCTGCGACCTTCAAAAAGTAGCATACTTCTTTTTGAGTCATAATTGGGTTCATCAGTCTTGCAAGTATCTCACATCCATTCTTTTGTTATATGTGCAGAGCTAGGTCCATACACACTGGACTATACCTCAAGTGGTCGTTACATGGCAGTTGCTGGACGGAAGGGCCACCTGGCAATCATAGACATGAAAAATATGAACCTGATTAAAGAGTTTCAGGTTTGATTTTTTCTTAGATAAAGGAGGTGCTCCTTCATGGTGTTTTTCTTAAAATGTAAAGATTATTACCAATTATGGTTGAAAAAGATGTAATACTTCATAATTTAACAGTCTGTCGACTTGTTGTAGGTTCATGCATTTAAGTAGTCCAGCTATTTTTTTTTTTGGTAAACAAGTAGTCCAGCTATTGCACATATACAATTTGCTTTCCGAAACTTAAATAATAGTCAAGGGTCCATGTATCCTCCCCAACCGACCCCATTTAGTTGGGACAAGGCTTGTTTTTGTTGTTGTTGCTGGTGCATGTATTGTCCCCACTCTTTTCAAATGCTCCTAATAAACCAGCTTTCTGTAATTTGCATTCTGTTGCCTAATAGATCAGTGCTTTGGTCTGGGCTTAACCTGAGTCCTAAATGCTTGATAACTGAGTGCGGTACCTGATTAGTTTTAGGGCAGTTGACTTTGTCATGATCACTATAATAATGTGTTGTTATAGGGTCCTTACCAATGTCTTAATGCTGCCTCATATCACTTCTCTTAGAAATTTGACGTTTGAAGATCCTAAAAAGGTAGCAGCCTGCCAACTGAGCTTTTTCTTTACAGGAATTTCTATTCTACCAAAATTTGTTAGATTCTCTGGGTAATTTTTTGCAAGCATTTCATTTTTAGTGAAAGATAGAATTCCTCAATAATTATGATTACTATGCTGAAAAATTATGAATTAGAATCATGAGTTTTATGTTGAAGTTGATACAATAACAATTATGCCGGACTTGAATGATTTCTTTCTGGGTATATATTTAGCAGTATGATGTTTTATGCGGGAACTTCGTTTTATTCATTCTGTGTTGGACTTCCTTAACTGTTACACCTATCTTCATGATTCATGAATGTGCTCTCATTTCTGGTGGAGGCTAGGTTTGGAGCTATTATGATACCCATAAAACCAAAGTTTTCTCCTTCCTGGTGCAGAAATCGGGATGAGGGAGAGGTTTTGTGTGTGTGTGTACAAATTAAATGCAAATTAAAAGGAAAAGAAGATATCACCAAGTAGTTTATTGAGTTATGATTAGAAGGAAAAGAAGACATCCCTCAAGTAGTTTATTGAGTTGTGTTCGTTATTACTAGGCTAAGAAAGTAGTGGAATGCTTGTTCCTTTCATGTTAGCAGAGAGGAACGAAGTTCAACCACTGATGTTTTCAGTGGAGTCCCAGTGTTGGAATGCCACTGACTGTATCAGTGGGTATGGATGTAGCCGTTCTGTGGTCAATGTAATATAACACATCTTGCTTCCAACCACCTTTTATTAGTATTTTCAGTTTCATTGTTCGGTTCCATTCACAATGTTGTTCTTTAGATGTCTTCCATTAACCCTCCTTATGAGTTGATAATTGAACTTTAACTTTCTTATGCATTGGGTCTTTCAGGTTAGAGAAACAGTTCGTGATGTTGTTTTCTTGCACAATGAGCTATTCTTTGCTGCTGCCCAGAAAAAGTAAGGTTCTTCTCTGATAATTATAGAAGAGCTTCCTAGATCAGAAAGATCATTGTTTGCTTGTAAATTATTACTTCTATGACCTAATTAAAAAATTTTAGCAGCAAAATATTATCAGTGGGTGCTATCCACATGAGTAGACATAGTCCCACTCAAGCTATGGTAGATGTATAAATAATAGGGAACTAGATATCCATTTAGCTGTATTACTTGCTTGGCAATTCGTTGGCTTTTGACCTAAACCAAAATTTTGGACAATATCCAGTTGTGACCTATACTAAAAATTAGGGACAAATTACCTAGGAACTAATACCCTCTTGGTGGTTGGCTGTAATTCTTGCAGATCAGTTTGAATTTATCAGTGTTGAGATCATTAGTTTTTGTTCGCTTTGATGTGTCTTCTGATGACAACAAAATGAGCCAATAATACCAGTCTTGACAGTTGTTACTTAAAATCAACAGAAAGCTAAGGATACCTGCGAGAACAAGAAGAAAGGAGAAGATGTCCTCCGTTGCCTGAGAAGATGACCTCTGTAACCTCCACTCTCCCCTCCTCCACGCCCTCCTCCTCCTCTCCTCCTCCTCTCCTCCTCCATCCATTAACCATCCCACCACCCCAGTAGCCTGGAACTCCCTCTTCTCCTCCTCCTCTCCCAACTCCACCCCCAACACTACTTCAATTGACTGCAACCTTTCTTACATTTCTCCCTCCTCTGTTAACTCCACCATTCCCCTGGTTTGCTGCCCTTCCACTGCTACCAAAGCTGGAATCCTCCGCTGGAATTTGGCCATCCTTGGTCAATTTCTTGGTCCTTGACCCCCGGTATTGTTAAAGCTTCCCTTTCCAAGCAGTGGAACTCCCTCAGCTCCATGGAAACCTTTGTGATCGATTCTGGCATCTTCTTGTTTAATTTCTCTTCTGCTGAATGCTAGAACAAGGCTCTTGAAGGGTTCTCCTTGGTTTGTATGGAAGTCCCCTATCTTCATCAAATCCTGGGAACCCTCTATGCTTCTCCGTAGGGTTGACTTCAGCTCCATTCCCCTATGGATTAATCTCCCTGGCCTCCCCCTTGAATTTTGGAATCAAGAATGTTAGTCGCATTGGCTTTGTGGTTGGTCATCCTCTTTGAAGATACTTGAAGACCTGCAAGCTTGAACATTTATCCTATGCCTGTATTTGTATCGAAGTTTTGGCATCCAAAACCCTTCCCCCTTGGATTTCCGTTGAAGATGACCTTGGCCTACACTACAGCCAAGTTTAGTTTACGACTGGATACCTTCAAGGTGCTCTGAATGCTCGAGTCTTTCAGTCATGAATCTAATGTTTGCTCCTTGTGGCTGAGCAACCCAGCCACGGCTGAAGGTGTCCTATCAATGGTTCTTGTTCTCCCTTCACCTGACATCCATCAAGAGGCTCAGGCAATACCCTTTGAAGCGATTATTTAATCTCAGCAGCTGGATTTTATGCCTCCATAGAGCTCGTCGATCCCATGTTCTTTGATCGATAGGCTCGATCAAATCACAACTGTTGCTGCGGTTACCCCTTCGTCTCCGGCAAACACCACTGCCGCAAATGTTGCAGCGGTTGCCCCATTGCTTCCGGCAAGTACCATTGCCACAGACCTATAAGAGAAATCGGAAGAAAAAAAAGGATCGTACCTCTGCTACTGCTGCCTGTCAGTCTCTGAAGCTCTCTGCTACTCCTACACTTTCTGGTGCCCTCTCGAGGCCTGCCTTTGCTGCTGCTCTTGACATGGACAATTCAATCTCTGTCACCAACAATCGATGAGCTGAAGCCACTTTATCGCCGCGAATCTTGGTGAATCAGAGTTCTACACAAGTACCGATTCCTTCTCTTGCAAGAAACCAAGAACCCACGATCTCTACACCACAGTTTTCTCCCCCTGCAAACCTACCTTCTTCATCTCCCTCAATACCTCAACCGAAACTTTAACATGCATCATTTTATCCTTGTAATCCCTCTTTTACCCCTAGAAGCCTTCTCCCTCCTAACCTTATGTCCATAAAACCCATATTAACCTTAAGCCCGTAGAACCCACCACTAAGCTCATTCATAATCCCTCACATTCCTTCTCTAACCCTTTAAACAAGGCTAACTCAATTAGCCCAGCCCATGACCCAACCCTCCTAAACCGCAACCCATCCGGTCCAACCCAAGTTGAAAATCATTACCTTGTTGGTCCATTTAACCCAACCCATCCAAACTGTAATCACTTTAACCCACTCTTACCCGCTAGACCAAGCCCAAACTCTTCTAACCCATCTACCCATTTAACCACCAAAACCCTTGCCCTTGGCCCAACCATCTTAAACCTAACTAATGCTAGCCCTTTCACCCTTCCGAGCCCAACTCTCCCTCACCCACCGAATCCTTATCTCTATGCCCATCTTCCCTAACAATTCCCACCACTTTAGCCAATAAGCCCTTGAGCTACCCTCCTCCCCTTGTCTCCCCTGCCCACGCCCCCACTCTTCCCCTCCTCATATCCCCAAACTCTATGAACTCCCCAACTTTCGACCTCTGCCCGTTTACCCCTCATCTTGAACCTTCCTCCCCTTGCATTGGGCCAATATTGACCCAAATATTTTTTGAGACCCCCTCGCCTTTGAGTTCCTCATTGTGTGAGACTCCCCCCCTTGGATGCAAATCTTGTTCCTAATCTCAATTCGCATTCTAATTCCCCCACCCCTAGTTGCTCCCTTGCTACCCCCCCCATCAGCCCCACTGATGCTCTCCCTAACAATATTTTGAATGTCTGACACATTTATTTGGAATGTTAGGGGCCTCAATTCCCTTGCCAAACAAGCTGAAGTTAAGCTTATTCTCCGGGACTCGAAAGCATCTTTTTGTGCCCTTCTTGAAACCCACGTTCACAATGATAATGTCCGTCAGGTTGCCCTCTCCATAGCCCTTTTATGGTCTTTTCTCTATAATTCTTCTCTTCTAAAGGTCGTATTTGGATTCTTTGGGATTCGGCTATCTTCCACCCTACCCTCCTTTTTTTGTCCTCTCAGCTCATACACTTCTAGTTGTGTTCTCCCTCGGCTCCCTCCTCCTTTTCCATTGTCTATAAATTTAATCGATCCTCGGACCGTGTTCTTTGGGATGATCTCCAATCCATCTCCCCCTCCATGCTTGGGAAACCCTGGGGTATTGGAGGTGATTTTAACATTGTCCGTTATGCTCATGAGAGGGTGGGGGTTGCATGCCGAATCCTGTGGCTATTGAAGCCTTCAACTCTTGGATTGAGGATGCAGGACTCTTTGATCTTCGTTGGTTTGGGCACCATCTCACCTGGCAAAACCGAAGAAGTGGAGAGGCCTGTATTGCTTCCAAATTAGATTGTTTCCTTGCTAATGATACCTGGGTCTCTCATTTTCCTACGCCCCACGCCCATTTCTCCCCTCCTCTGGCACTCGACCACTCCCCCTACCATCTCCATCTCCTAGATCTCCCTTCCTTTGGTCCTAAGCCCTTCAAATTATTTGATATGTGGACTTCAAACTCCTCTTTCCTCCCCTTTGTCCAAGCAGCCTGGGCTCAACAGGTCTATTGCCACTCCCTCCCTCTCGTGGCTTTTACTCGCAAGCTCAAAAAACCAAGAATCCCCTCCAGTCCTGGAATTCCTCCACTTTTGGCAATATCTCCTCTCGTACCTCCTCTTGTCAGTTGAACCTCTCTAGGGTCCAAACCCTCCTCCAAAGTGATTCTCTCAATCTCTCTCTCTCTCTCTCTCTCTCCCTCTCTCCCTCTCTCCCTCTCTCTGAATCTCTTTATCCTTGCCTCCAAGGTGGAAAGCATTCTCTGTTAGAAATCGCGTATTAAGTGGCTTGAGCTTGGGGATGCATATACTGCTTGCTTCCATTGATCCCGTAAAGCTCGACTCAATTTCAATTATTTTCTCTGTCTTCTTACTAGTCATGGTTCTTGGATCTATGACCCTCCTAGTATTAAGACATAAGTAATCTCCTTTTTCTCTAGGCTCCTCTCTCCTTCGTCCCTTCCCTCCCTTCCCTCCCTTTCGCCCCTCCACCCTAAATAAGTTTGTTGACCCTTCCTCTCTAGCCTCTCTTCGCTCCATTCCCTCCTCAAAGGAAATCATCTCGGTCATCCGCTCTCATAAGGCCCCTGGCCATGATGGATTTAGTATGGGATTCTTCCTCGCTACTTGGGAGTTCATTGAGATTGATCTTGTTCATGCTACTCAAAGCTTATTTCTCGACCCCTCCCAACTAGCGTCCATCAATCAAACCTTCCTCTGTCTTATTCCCAAATAGACCGGTGCCTCCTCCATCTCTGATTTTCGCTCAATTTGACTTTGTAATTTGCTTTACAAATTCATCTCCAAAATCTTGGCTAATAGAATCAAATTAGTCATGCCCTCTCTAGTAAGTCCTAATCAGTCAGCCTTTATCTTTGGTTGTAGTTTCTCTAACATCTTTTCTCTGTGCGGAAATTGTTAGAGGTTTTGATAAAGCCTCCCACTCCCCGGCCGCCTTCCTAAAGGTTGACCTCCATAAAACTTTTGACTTTATCCGTTGGGACTTTATTATTGAGGTTCTCTACTTTATGGGTTTCTCGCCTTCCTTTGTCCATTGGATTGAAATTTGCATCTCTACTCCTTGGTTCTTTATTATCACCAATGGTTCCCTTGCTGGCTTCTTCCCTTCTCATAAAGGCATCCGTCAAGGGTGTCCTCTCTCTCCCTCTCTCTTCATTTTGGCTTTGGAAGTCTTGTCTTGTCTCCTCAAATCCAAAATTAATCAACTCCTCATCTCTCCCATTCCTAAGTTTAAATCCCTCAAGCTCACCCATCTCGCTTTTGCTGATGATCTCATGATCTTCTCAAGGCTGATCACACTTCTATCTCCTCTATTCTCTCCACTCTCTCTCTCTTTGAATCCTTATTTGACCTCAAAGTCAATTTTGAGAAATCCACAATCTTCCTCTCGGGTATCTCTGACTTTGCTCGCTCCTCCCTCTTGTAGCTCTTTGATTTCAACCTAGGTTCCTTCCTTGTGACCTACCTAGGCCTCTCCCTCATTCCTAGTAAACTCACTCGCCACCATTGTTCCCCAATGCTTGATCATATTCAGAAAAGCTCCAACTTTGGAAAGGTAAGCTCCTCTCTTTTGCTTAGTGGTTCTCATCCGTTTTGTCCTCCAATCTTCCTTTCTTACTAGTGTGGTATCTTCCCTCTCCCCAAATCTATCATCCATACCATGGAATCCCTCTTCTCTGCTTTCCTCTGGAAAGGCCAAGAAACCTCTTGCTTTATCCACCCAATTAGTTGGGCTTCCACCTACCGCCCTAAATTGGAAGGAGGTCTAGGTATCGTTGAATTTGTGACGTTAATTTGGCCTGTCTTCTCAAGCTCATCATGAAAGTTGCCTCTAAGCTTGATTCCATTTGGGTCTCTTGGGTCTACTCCTATCTTCTCAAAGTTGATTCCATCTGGATTGTCCCTCCACTTCCTCTTGGATGTGGAGAAAGCTCCTAACCCTTTGGCCCCTGGCCCTTTCAGCAATCATTGTTCGAATTCCTTGTGGTTCCTCCACTTTGTTCTGGCTTGATCCCTTGGCATCCGATGGGTATCTTGTTCTCCCTTCTTGGCCCTCGGGTTGTTTATGACTCCCACATCCCTAAAGCTACCCCTCTCTTCTCCTTTATCTCTAATGGCTCTTGGTCCCTTGTCCCCATCCTAGTGACACACAAGTCTGGAACTCTCTCCCCACCCCCTCGTTCTCCGCCTTTGACCTCACTATTTGGACTCCCTCCCATACCAAAACCTTCACAACAGCCTTAGCCTGGAACCTCCTTAGGTCCCCCTCCCCTTGTCCCTTGGCCCCTCCTGGTTTGGTTCAAATGCCATATTTCCTGCCACTCTGTCACCCTTTGGAGAGTTTTTAACCTAGCCCTCCTTACCCGATATTTCCTCATCAGTCGCCACATACCTGCTAACCCAATTGCATTCTCTGCTGGAATGACATTGAGTACCTTGACCACCTTTTTTTCTCCCATCCCTTCTCTTGTTCCATTTGGAGCTTAGCTCTTGCTTCTATTTGGCCTAGATTGAGATGTTCCTTTGGTTTTGGTTGAGATTGGAATTGGATCCTAAGAAACGTCTCTGGCTTCTCGATTTGCAACTATGTGGGTAAGCTTGTCTTTGCTGCTACTGTTCACCACTTAGGTTGGGAATACAACATGAGGAGATGGACTTCCAAATCCTGATCCCGAGATTTGATTTGGAAAACCATCTACTTTGATATCTCTTCTAGGCTTGCTAATTTCCCCCATCCCCTAATTATTGACTCTCCGAGGAATAGGTTGATTGTAGTTCTTGGAGTCTAGCTTCGACTTTCCAGTCTTCTTTGTGATTGGTTGTTGCCCCCCCCCTTTCTCTCTCTCCCCCGTTGTCTCTCCTTGTTTCTCATTGGCTCCGTGTTTTTAATATAATTATTTGTTCATTTAAAAAAATAAATAAATATGTAGGCTGTAGGCTTAGTGAAGCATCCAACACCCCTTGGTCCATATCCTTCTATCTTTCCTCCATTCATTTCATAAGTTGTCTCACTAGGATTTTCTGAATTATTTAAATTCATGGCTAATTTTCGGTTCCTAATTTAGCTTTCTGCCGTGTTCCTAGTTCCTGTTTAAACATCTAAATTTATTCATAATTGTTGGAAGAGTTGAAGAAATCCTAACTTGTGTTTCAAGGACACAGTATTAGCTCTTCAAAACTTACCAAATGCAGAACAAACTAAATCTCCCTAGTGTGTGAATCTTACAAGAAAAATATGATCCTAACAGATCTGCTCCTTATAAGGAAAGAACAGAAAAAGAAACTCCTTATAAGGAAAGAACAGAAAGATAAACTAAACTAACTAAAATCTAACCAAATCTCCCAGATCTCCTATAGTTGATTATGCTTTTCAACACTCCCTCAAGTTAGAGCATAAATACTTATCATGCCCAGCTTCCCAGTGATACTACTGAACACCTTGGTACTTTGAGCTTTTTGTAAGCACATCAGCCTGCTGCTTGTCTGAAGTAACAAAAGTGATATGAATCAACCCAACCTCAATCTTCTTTTTGATATAATGTTTGTCAATCTCCACACAGTTGGTGTCATGTTGTATTGGATTGTGAGCTATGCTAATTGCTTACTTACTATCTGAGTTTAACTGTATAGGAACCTCTGAATGACCCAATCTCCTGAAGCAACTCATTCAGCCATGGTACCTCACAAATGCCTTGAGTAATCGCCTTAAACTCGGCCTTGGCATTGGACATGACAACCATAGCTTGTTTCTTTGTCTCCAAGTCACAAGTTACCTCCCACATACACACAATACCCTGAGATAGATCTCCCATCACCTGGATGCTCTGCCCAATCTACATCTGTATATGACTTAATCTTTAAATGTCCATGGGCTGAAATCAAAATTCATTTTCCTGCAGTGGCTTTCAAGTACCTTGAGATACGATACACTGCATCCAAATATGAGGAGTAGGGATCATGCATATACTAGCTAACAAGACTAATTGCAAATGTGATTTCTAGTCTGGAATGAGACAGACATATCAACTTTCCTACCAACTTTTGATACCTCATCTTGTCAACCAATTCTCCTCCTTTTGCCTTCCAAGTGTAGGTTAGGTTCAATAGGAGTTTCAACAAGCTTACATCATGACATCCCAATTTCATTAAGTAGATTCGAGTATGCATTCTTTGAGAGAGAGACACATCACTGGCTGAATATGCCAGCCCTACGAAATATCTGAGCTTCCCCATATCTTTCATCTAAAATTCAATTCCCAAAAAGCTCTTCAAAGCTGAAATTTCATCATCATTGCTTTCTGTGATCACAATATCATCTACATGTACTAAAAGTATAGTAGGGTGGGAATCATCTCTTTTAATAAACAAAGTGTGGTCTGCAGGCTCTGTTTGTAGCCATTAGGGATCATGGCCTTATAGTTACTTCCAAACCACATTCTAGGAGATTGTTTCAAACCATGCAATGCCCTCTTCAACGTGCATACTTTCCCATGAATCTTAACATTGGAATATCCAAGTGGCACATCCATGTACAACTCCTCTTTGAGTTCTCCATGTTGAAGAGCATTCTTAACATCTAACTATTATAGCTCCACCCCTTATTCATTGCATATGAAAGAATAGCCTAAATTGTGTTCATCTTGGCAGCAGGGGCAAGTGTCTCCTAGTAGTCAATCCCATAAGCCTGAGTGAAGCTTTTGAGCACCAATCTTGCTTTGTACTTCTCAACAGTCTCATTTACTATGTGTTTGATTGCGAACACCCATTTGCACCCAATAGTATGCTTTCCTGCAGGCAAAGTCACCCATTCCCATGTTCTATTTTCTACAGAGCTCACATTTCCTCATCCATCGCTTCTTTCCAATTTGAGTGAGATAATGTTTCCTACCAAGTGTTAAGAACAGAAGTAGAGGACAAAGAGGAAATGAAACTTTGAAACTTTGGGGATAGGGACTGATATTAAACATTATTAGAAATAGGGTGTTTAGTGCAAATTCGTGGCTGCTTTCTTACTTCAATTGGTAGGGACAAAGTAGGGTCAAAAGAGGGGTCAGAGATAGGCTCAACTTTAGAGATTGGTTCATTTGGATAAACTTGTACTTCAGGACTAGGAGTTGATGCTTCCAACTAGCTTAGCATAGAAGGGGGTCCTCGATGCTTTCTTTGACAATTCTTTAGAGGTCTCTTTGCCCCCTGCACATCATCCACTAGCTTTTCTTTTCCGGTCACTCCATCTTCCAAAGGAGGATCATCTGCAGGAATCTTAGGAGAAATATCTAAAGAAGGAATCAAGACCTAAACCTCTTCACTAAGACTTTCCCCCTGAAGAGATGTAGGGGAAAAGAAAGGAAGTTGTTCCTAGAACACATCCATAGAGACAAAGAAATAATGAGAACTAGGATGATAACACTTAAACCCCTTCTGTTAGGAGGATAACTCAAGAAAATGCAGAGTATCCCACAAGGATCCAACTTACCATGGACATGGTGGTTTCAGGCAAAGGCAACCCTGCAAAAAACCTTAGATTGTACTATAAAGGCTCCTGTCCCTAAGAGAACCTCAAGGGGGCAGCGCTGGTCTAAGACTCAAAAAAGCATTCGTTTCATTAGATAAGTTGTAGTAAGAACTATATCACCCCAAAACAGAGGAGGCACGTGCATAGTAAATATAAGAGAACGTGCTACCTCAAGTAGATGTCTATTTTTGTGTCGGCAGTCCCATTTTGAGGTTGAGTGTCGACCCAACTAGTTTGATGTGTGAAGCCATGGTTAGCTAGGTAAGAAGGAAATGCACCACCCAAGTACTTAAACCCATTATCCTTATGGAGGATTTTGACTGTGGCCCCAAACTGTGTCATAAACATGTTATGAAAGTTTTAAAAGCATGAGAAAACATCACTTTTTTGGTGTAGTAACTAGACCCATGTGGTTCTAGTGCAACAATCAATAAATGTGACAAATCACTTATGACCAGACAAAGACAGTCTGTGATGGACCTCACACAACAAAGTGAATGATTGAAAAAGGAACAATACCATGATGCTCTGAAATAGGGTAAACATGCCTAGTCTGTTTGGCTAAGGCCTTACAATAAAAATCATTCAAATTATATATTTTAACCAAATCTAAAAATGACTTAAAAATTGGTAAGGGAACGTGGCCAAGATGATGATGCCATTGTAATAAAGTAAAAAGTGCAGGGGATAAGTGGAACTAGAGATGTAGAATAAGCTGATGGAGATCCATCTAACATGTAGAGCCCCCCTTTTTGCCTACCATTGCCAATCTTATGCCCCGTTTTCAGTTCCTGAAACACACAGAGAGAAAGGAAAAAAGGTTATTTCGCAGTTCATGTCACAAGTAAGGCTACTAATAGATAAAAGGTTAGCCGAAAACTTAGGAACATGCAACACATAAAATAGAGTAAGAGAAGGTGAATAGATAGTAGATCCCTTCCTAGAGATAGAGGAAGAGACCCATCAGGTGTTTGAACAAATGGAGTAAAAGGAACAAGAATAAGTATGAAACAAGGATGATGAGCCTGTCATATGGTCAGTTGTCCTAGAATTCATTATCTAGGAGGGATAAGTTGAATTGACACTATGACAACCAAAAATACTTGTGGAGGACTGTGGATTAGCATAGGGAATGATGATAGAAGAAACACTTGGACTGGAAGTTAGTGCTCGAGAAGACACTTCATGTTTGGAGAACAATTGGCAAAGGTGCTAGAGCTCGTCTGAGGAAAGAGGTGCTGGAGTAATCAGGTGTCAGGACTAGCTTGGTTTGCAGATGCTTGATTGATGCCCCTATTTCCATTCTTACCTCCTTCGTGGCAATTTGCTGATCATCAATACAACTTCCAACACTTATCTTTGGTATGGCGCTCTTTTCCATAGTACTCGCACTTCACTAAAGTGCGAGAATCGTTAGAATTAGATTTATTGCTACCTGAACCAGACACTAATTTAGATTTTTCAAAATGTCTGAGTGTGTACCATGGCTGTCCTCCAATGTCTTCAGTGTGAACAATAGCATATGCTTTGCCCCAAAGAGGGCAAGGGTTTCTGTGATAGAATGTGTGCAAGAATCTGATCATACTCAATATTCATCCTTGCCAGAAAATCATACACTTTGAGCTTGTCTTCCCAAATCTTGATAGGCAACAACATTGTAGTATATGATAGAGTGAATCGGCTATAGAAGTGAAGGGTCTGATAATAGCCTCCAAGAGTGTTGTAGTACTGAGACATGGTAAGATCTTTTTGTTGTAATTGATGAATTTTCCTTTTGATTTCAAAACACTGAGCATCAATCCCAACTTTGGAATACGCTGCCTTGGCAACTCTCCAAATCGTGGCAGCATCAGGGAGGAAAGGATAACTCTCTACAATACTTGGTTCAATGGAATTGAGGAGAAATCCCATAACTAAGCATTCATTTGTCTCCCCACTTGTCTTGATCCGTACTAGGGCAGGAAGGCTTAATAGAAGTTCCATGAATATGGCCAGTAAGGCAATGAGCACCAACAACAAGAGAAACAAAATGAGACCAGAGAAGGTAGTAGGTCCCATTAAGCTTAACAGTGATCAACTGGAAAGGAGAAAGATCACAGTCCCGAGAAACAGACAAAATGGGAGGATTCTCATTATCAGATGTACCAGAAGAGGCAGAGGTGACTGGATTAGCCATCGCAGGAACGACAAAGGATCACAAACTAAATAATAAAATTTTTAGGAGTAAAAAAATACTCACTACAGAAAACCTTTTTTATATTTGTGTCACAGGATGGATTTTTCTGGTTGGGTGGGTTCATGGTTTGGAGCAGGTCTGGTTGGTTCAATGGTTCTGGTTTGAGTGAAGGTTGGAAGAAAAACAGAGGTTGTGAACCAGAAACAGGGTTGCGACACCATGCAATGGGAAAAAAAGGAAGTAGAAGGTAGCAGAATGCGACGGCTTCTGGTGGGATGTGATGAAGAAAAAAAGGGACAGAATGAAAGAAAAGCTTGCGATACTTCTGCAGGTTGGTCCTGTTGGGTTTTCTTAGGTCGATTCGAAAAAGGAACAAAAACAGGTTCGATTGAAAGAGAGAATCGATGGGTTGAAGCTTGTGATGGAAAATAGAGGTTGATGCCCAAAAAAGAGGGATGGGTTGAAGCTTGAAATGGAGGAAGAAGAGGGAGAAGGTTTCTTGCGATGGAGAAAAAACAGAAAAAGGGGTTAGATGGTTTCCTATGATGGAGAAAAACAATTTGATCGTTTCCTGCGATGGAGAAAAACAGAAAAAAGGGTTCGATAGGTTCTGCGATGGGCTGCGATTGGATTTTTTGGGGTGCAGACAATGCTAAGGTTCGATTGCAAGTGATGCTTCTTTTCCTTTTCCCATCTTCTTCTTCTTCCTCTCTTTCTTTTTTCTTTTTTCTTTTTTCTTTTTTTTAGGGGTGGGTGGGACAATGTTGATGGTACTCAGTGATGGATTAGAGTTAGATCTGATGCCATGTTGGAGTTGGAGAAATCCTGACTTGTGTCTCAAGGACACAACAGGAGCTCTATTTATATTCAGAAGTTACCAAATAAAGAACAAACTAAATCTTCCTAGTTTGGGAATCTTACAAGAAAAATACAATCCTAGCAAATATATTCCAATGAGGAAAGAACAGAAAAGGAAAGTAGACTAACTGAATATAACCAAATCTCCTGGATCTCCCATAATCGATTCTGCCTTTCAACAATAACCATTACTGCCTGCAACTGAAGTTCCTGAATAAACTGGTTCCAATCACTGCTTTGGACCTTGTTTCTAGAATCCTACCTCAGGCAGGATTAAGCTATAGCTTCAGATCCGTCCCTCAGACGAGCCAGATTTTGGGAAACTATTTTTCTCTATGATGACCTTTGATATGATTTTGGACCATGTATAATATCTATTTTCATTTATTATATTTATCTCTCTAAAGCTGGTTTTAGACCTGTCACTGCAATTCTGGTATGTGAATATGTGATTGAGTTTCAGAATCTAATTAGGCTTCTGGGGAACCATCGACTCAACATACTTTTCCCACCCAAAATGAGAGAATTAATGAGGCTTTTGGTTGATGCGTCATTTTACTCTAATAATCAGAGACCATCCAGCAAGAAAACAAAAACTTGTTTGGGCCTAATCCAACCAAGTAATGGCTGAGCAAATCCGACTTGTTGAACCTGTTATAGAGCTTCGCAACCACATGGTTATCGAGGTGTCAAGGTAAGGCGATAGAGGGCAATGAGGAAAACCTCGCCTTGACCCAAAAAGGGGCAGCGTACACTTTGAGAACCATGATCACAGAAGTTGCCAAAAAAAAATCTCCAATAAGTGTGTTCCACTGATGAGAGCTTTAAGTTTCTATCCTACTTAATCACGTTGAATATGAAGCTCCCATAGGAACTTTCAATAAGGTGTTGCATCATCTAAGTCTCAACAAAAATGAAGTTTTCTGGTGGTTACAGCTTTTTAGGATGCATACTTATAGCCGTGCTTTATGTTGGGGGTGCTGTTGGGTGACCAATTATGCATTGTTTTAACATTTATTTTACAGTGTTAAATTCTTATATTAGGGCCTGACTAGGAGTGTAAAAAAAGCCAGGTATATCTGATTGAACAAACCTAAGTCGCTTGGCTGAATTCAATTGCATAAGACAGGCAGAACAGACCTTTTGGAATGAAACTGGAATGATACCTGACCAATGAGAGAGGACTGAATCCAACTTGACAGATTGCTATGGATCTTTGTTTGGTTTTTGTTGACCAAGCACCTTACTAGTTATGAGTACAATTTTGGTTGATTGATACATACAAAAACTGAAAAAGCTGACTGAAACAAGTGGAAGATATTTTTTACTTTTGCTTCTGTCAGTATCATGAGTTTCCCCATTTAAAATTTGTGCACATCAATCTAAATTGGTTCACTTGTTATTTTTTTGATTTTGTCAGGTACTCATATGTATATAACAGGGATGGTACAGAGCTTCACTGTCTCAAGGTTAGCATTCTCCTGGCAGTATACTGGATTTTCTTTTTTGGACGAATAAGTATATACTGTATTTGTGTGCCCTCCCCGCTTTTCACAAAGTTCATACCATCTCTTGAACAGTGGTAATTTTGGTGATTTTTTAGTAGTCATCTGGCATCTATACTTTGTGATCATGATTTAGTTATTATGAGTTGTGCTGACGTTCATAATTTTGGTGAAGATTAGTAATGTTTAGATTACCTTGATGGTATCAAGGAATCTTCTTGAATTGGAATTTTGCCTTACTATAAGTAGAACAGGCTACCCCGTGGTTTTGTGGGTACCTCTGTGCACTTCTGTTTTTCCCCTAATTGCTTGTTTCCAAGAGGAAAAGGGAGCCTGATTTATGGTTGCCAAGCTTGGTGCTGAGCAAAGGGATTGGGTTTAATTTTTGATCAGGTCAGTGGGCAGCCATAGGGTACAGGGACTTTCTTTCTTCATCAGGTAGACTTAACTGTGGCCATTTCTTTTCTGGGCTATACTAGTCCTCAGTGATACTGTCTATCCAGATTATATTTTCTTGCATGGTATCAGATCAATGTAGATCAACAGAAAGGAGGAAAATCTTCTGTGGTTGCTGTTCTGTTTTGCTTCACTGTACTTTATTTTACGTTCCTGGTGAAATCCTTGTTGGATTAAGGTTAAAAGAAAGCGTTACTGTGGATGCTGTTCCTAATATTTGGTTTTGGTCTTCTTGCGGACTGCTGTTCTTTTTCTGACCATGAGGTTCTCCTGTACTGGTTTTCTTTCTTTTGGTGCTAGATGCTGTTGATGGTTATTTACTGGTGTTCTGGGTTGTGTCAAATAGTTATGGTGATGGTTATAATTTGTGTTGATGATTACTTTATGGGTAAATTATGTTTAGGTGACCAAGTATTTGGCATTGTAACATCACTTTGTTTTAAATAAAGAACAATAATATGGTTAGCACAAGTAGCCTTTTTATCATTAACGGGGACAGAATAAAGGAGAAAAAAGAATAAAGAAGATAGGGGGAATAAAGGAAAATCTGAGAACAATCAGTCTTGAAGAAGGGGAAGGGGGGAGAAAAACACTTATAGAAGAAGAAGAAGAAGAAGAAGAAGAAGAAGGGGGGGGGGGGGGAGCACTACAAAAGTACAAAGCTAAAGCTGTGTTTTTTAAGAGGATAAATTATTTGTTTTTCCCTTGAATCGTATAAAGGGGGAATGTTGCGATGATCTTATTATCCAAATGAATTAATTTGAAGGCAGCATGCATGTTATTGTTTTGAGTCTTTGAGAGCAAGAACTTGAAAATTGTATCCTTCAACAAGACATTAGATATTCATTCCTCCTAAAGTGAAGGAAGATCTAGCTATCCTAAAAGCCATTGGTATAAACCTTTAATTTTAAGTCGGACTTTGTACATCTCTACATTCTGGTGAAGATTTAATTGGTGACTGTTGAGGAAATTTGATCTGCATCAGCACAAAAGAATTTAAGTTGTGGTCTTTCCCCCCTATTACCTCTATGACTTCAATTTGCCACTGATTCGTGCAAGGAAAGGGCATAGGGACTGTTATATAGGGGTGCCTTTCTCTTGGGTTATTAAAATGACTTAAATGGAGCCAGTTTGCACTGAATGCATCCTGCTCGGGTTTATTGTTTCCTCATTATATGGCAGTCATGTTTACCAGAAGCTGATACTACTATTATTTCAGGAACATGGTGCAGTGGAAAGACTTCAATTTCTGAAGAATCACTTCCTGCTAGCATCAATAAACAAATTTGGTCAGCTTCATTACCAGGATGTCACAATGGGTGGAATGGTGGCTAACTATCGGACTGGTCTTGGTCGTTGTAATGTAATGGAGGTGAATCCTTTCAACGCTGTGGTAACTTTGGGTCATTCATCTGGCAAAGTTACCATGTGGAAACCCACTAGTTCTGCTCCTCTTGTTAAGATGCTGTGCCATCATGGTCCCATATCAGCAGTTGCATTTCACCCTGGAGGCCATCTCATGGCTACAGCAGGCATGGAGAAGAAGATAAAGCTCTGGGATTTGAGGAAATTTGAGGTTCTCCGCACATATTCAGGCCATGCCAAGACGTTGGATTTCAGTCAGAAAGGTTTACTTGCTATTGGAAATGGATCACGTGTACAGATATGGAAAGACTCTGGAGCTCAGGACTATGGCCGTTACATGAGTCATTTGATGGCAAAAGGTTATCAGGTAGGAACTGTGTCATTCCGACCCTATGAGGATGTTATGGGTATTGGGCACTCCATGGGCATATCATCCATTCTAGTTCCAGGATCTGGAGAACCAAACTTTGACACCTGGGTTGCAAACCCGTTTGAAACTCCTAAACAGCGGAGGGAAAAGGAGGTACATTCTCTTCTTGACAAGCTTCCACCAGAGACAATCATGCTGGATCCCACCAAGATAGGTACTGTGAGAAGATCAAAGAAAGAAAAACTAACAGAACAAGAAAGAGAGGCAGAAAAGGAAGCAGCCATTGCTACCGTGAAAAGCAAAAGCTTCAAGAAGAAAACAAAAGGGAGGAGCAAGCCAAGTAAACTGGCGACAAAGAAGCAGGTAGAGGTTGTTAAAGCCAAGAGGCCTTTTGTGGAACAACAAATGAGAGAAGAGCAACAGAAACTGAAGAAACAAAGAATGAGTGAGGACGATCAATTGCCCAAGTCTCTGCAGCGGTTTGCTCGCAAGAAGGCAACGTGATTGTTTCTATGTTAAATTGTTGGAGCCCAACAAATCTTCCCAGCCCGGCATCCAAAGTAGGGAAGAGAAAGAGAGATGCCAAAAAATGCTGGGGGGTTTTTCCTTTATTTTCTGGGTAGGTTTCCAGATTTTGTATAATTGATTTGCAAGCTCCAACAGCAATTTTGACTCCATCTCGTTTAAGTTATTTTGCCACTATTTATTTATTGGCATTTCTGATGAAACAGAGCAATTCAACATGCTCATTTCTTTGGTAGTTAGATACCGTTGTTTTATCGTTGGAACTCTTTTGGGTTCATATGAACACATGATAAATGCACGGCAATGTACAATATTAGTAGAATTTTGTCTGAAAAGTTTCCCGAAAAATGATGAAATTTGCCCTGTTTGAATAGTATCGAAATAAAAAAACCACTGAAATCGATATTTACATAAATTGCCTGAAAATCAATGAATTTCCAGCTAACCAGCGAAAGCTTCAAACTTCATAGCTAGGGTTTTGAAAACCACAGATGTCCAATTGTCCATACGTTTTAAATGCTCCACCGACTGAGAGAGAACACTCACAGAACTCATCGGCATAACCTCATTGAAAATCCTAAATCGGCATCCGCATGGACGTTACAAATGAATATGGGAAGCTAAGATATGATGTTTCGAGTTGTGGAGTTAATGTATAATTGAAATCTGCTCTCGAATATGCATCTGCATCCGTTTAGCAGTATTCGAATCTATTCGATTACTAATAGGAAGCGGGTATGGTATTGCTCATTTTCTACCGATTACTATCCGTCTGATTAAATTATCCAATTAAGTTATTTATTTGGATTTATTTTTCTTATTTTTATAATTTTTACTTGAGATATGTGACTATTTTTCTAGATTTTCTATTAAGATAACTATCAAAGTTGTATTCTTAAATTTCAAACCTAATCCTTAGTATTGCCCCTTTTCTACCGATTATTATCCGTTCGATTAAATTATCCAATTAAGTTATTTATTTGGATTTATTTTTCATAATTTTATAATTTTTATTTGAGATATGTGACTATTTTTCTAGATTTTCTATTGAGATAACTACCAAAGTTGTTAAATTCTTAAATTTCAAACCTAATCCTTACATATAAAATGGTAAAGTTGTAGGCAGGTAGTTGAAAACTCGAATTATATCTGTATTCATATTCATTTATAAGAATCTACCTAAGAAAGTAACTATCTAATTATCATCTGAATCCAACTGAATCCGTCCGAAAACTGATAGGATATTATTCGAATCCGTCCAAATATAATAGGATGAGGATATAGTATTATCACTATTTGATCTGAACCCCTAGTTTCGAGGGAAAAATACTCAAGAAAACCATGATTGCAAAGTGGAGATCTCAGCCCCAAGACAAGAGCTGCTTCAGCCTTCAGCTTCTTCTCCGTCTCACTCACAATTTCTTTATCGACATTTTGTAAAACACCCCTTCTCTAATTTTTGATGACGAAACTCCTATCATCGGCAATAAAGAGAATACCATCTATAAAACAATAGATCCTCTATTTTTTCGGTCGAAATCTGGTTCATAATATGCCCTATGCCCTTCCATTTCCTGAGTTTTCCAATGAAATCTGACAGAAACCCTTATGAACAATGGGCGAATTTTCTCCGTATTTCAAGGATTTGCTGGTTGTAGCCAATGAGCGAATCCCCGAATATCTCTAAAACGTTGCACCTTGATGCACAAGCTATGGAACGATGGGAGGATGTTCAAATGAAAACTAAGAAATTCACGAACATGAATGAAAATAAATTAAAGTAACACATATAATTAATCTAGTTTTCACGTCATACTCTGGTGTTTTAACGGTAAGAATTTTCACTATGTAGAAAGAAAATAATGATAAACATTTTTAATCAATCGTCATAATGCCTTTCACAATGATTTAATAAAAACATAAATTAAATATTTATACAATTTTAATTGGATAGAAGGGTCATACAAAGTTGTCCACCTGTTGAAACGGATCAATCATTAAATTTTTTATCAGATCACGTATAAGAGAGCACGAATCCAACAAATTGACATCTCTCAGAGACATTTCTGACTACCATACACGCCTTCGTGGTTGATGGAGATGGGTTGTGTTCCTGCCTTCCTCTCACGAGAAAATGACAAGTTGAACACGCAAAATTGAGGTCTCTTCCTCGTCTTTCACTTGTTAATTCGTTGAATTTCACTTGTTACTTCTAGGGTTTTGGTTTTGATTTGTCCGGATTTGTTCAGGCACAGTCGTTGATTTCTTTCTTTTTCTCTTTCTACTTCAGTGCTACACATGGCCAGCTGCTGTTTCTTTTTATTTATTTATTTCTTCTTCTTCTCCGCTGCTATTTCTGTTTCTTTCTCTTTTTCATTCTTCTTCTTCTTCTCCAGTAATGATCTGGAAGGATGAGGATGTGGTTTCGCCAAAAAATCGTCGATTTTCCGGCGAAAGGTTGTAATATCTGGTTTCGGTGCATTTTTTATTTCGCCGCCTTCTGGCGAAACTGGCGAATTTCTTTCCATGTTCTCAAGTAATAAATAAGCCACCAACCTTGTCATGCTAATTTCTTCACTCCTACAAGTAGAACCAATGGCATTTTGTGAATCAACTTCCACATTTAACAACTCAACGACTAAAGTGGTTTTGTGTTCCCAAAGCAATCAACATTGTCAGGCTGTGTTTTGGTATGGATTGATTTGACGTGTTAAGATAAAACATAAACCAACTTGTTTGACAATTACATCAACTTTAATTAATTATGTTTTTGGTATTGAAATCAAGTGGAATCAATAGACAAATCTCTGTCAAATGATATTTCTCATCTTAGCCCACCATTTATGAATAGCTGCTTATTGAAGATATTCTCACCAATCATCAATGTTTTTGGTTTATTGCTGTAATTTTCAACTATAATACTAGAAAAACAAATTATGTTTTGAGGGATTTTTTTTTGGGCGGGGGAAGACAAGAGTTGCAGGTACATGAATGGGGTAGAGATTAAAAAATGGAAGAACTACGAACTACTTTGAGTCATCAGCTCAATCTACTCGTATGATCTCTTTCAACTTTGAGGAAGTTTAGAAAAATACAAAGAAGAAATTCCTTGGTTCATGGGCACCTTCGACATTCAATCAACAACTTTACTAGACTTCCTGCTAATATGGAAGAAAAGAACACTTTCGCCACACATCGTGATGGAACGAAGGAAGATTTAGAAAGTGAACTTATCACATAAGTTAGAGTAAATGGAGCGGGAACATGAACCCATGGGGTGCTTCCAAGTAATATTTCATCAATAGAAAAAAAATTGTTGAAGTATTATTGGATTCCTTATTTTATTTTATTTCCTTTTTGGCAACCCAGTCTTCCATTTAGAGTGGGTGGGAGAGGAAGGTGAACAAAGTTCCACCAAGCGTTGACTGGAAAGCACTTGTTCTTTTGGGCCCAAATCCAAAGGGCCTTCTTGGCTAGGAAATCTGCTACAACATCTGAACTCTTATGAATATAAGACTAGTTACTATGTTCAAATTTACCCAAAAGAAACGAGATGTCCTAAATTAGTGGACTAAACTCATTGGTGGCTGCGCTTCTCCCTGGATTTACCTGATTAACTGTTTGCAATCCGATCCAATAAGTATTGACTTGTATCCACATGCTATTCCCTCCAATAAACCAGTTCTGAAAGTCACTATTTTGCCCTCTTCAATGGAGTTCTATGCACTTGGTTAGGATGATGCCCAAATAGGATTCCCCGCTAAATCTTTGATAATAAAACTGCACCTCCCCTTTTTGTTTTTCTATCCATCAAGCATCTGTAGTCACATTCACAAAACCGTAGGCTGGAGGTTCTCGTATGTGGTGTGCATCCTCTTCTTGGACATGGCCCATAGAGGAAACCGATCTGAGCTTTTTTTGGGAGCTCCAAAATTCTGCTATTGTCTTCATAGCCATGTTGATGACTTCTTTAGGCTTCCACTTTTTTGTACCCACCACTCTATCATTTCATGCTTTCCACAACCGCCGTGCGACGAAGGAACATGCATTTTAATTTCTCTGCTTTCTGATTTCCTACCCTGTTGAATTGTTTCCACATAGTTATCCATTTCATTAGGGATTGACAATTCCCATCCGAAATTCGAGCCCAAACCACACCTCTTTGCATATAGATAGTGAAGAAGCACATGCGAAGTTGTCTCTTCACCCTTGCTGCATTCTTCGTATATTGCTCCACTCCTGCTTGCTTATAATTTAAATTAAGCTCCGTGATCAAACATTCATTGCAAGCCGTCCATAAGAATTTTTTTATTTTAGGTAGTGTTCTACAATCCCATACTTCCCTCCATTCTTGTTGTATTTCACCCCAACTGTGGGTCCTTGAGGGAGATGGGAGGGTTTCTTTCTGTTTATCTTCCTTCTGCTGAACCAGAATTTTGTATGCCTCTATAACTGAAAATTTTCATTTTGCACCCTCCCCAAACGTAGACATCGACTGTGGGGAAATAAGGCGAGCTTTATATTTAAAACAACATTCACCTCCTTACGAGAAAACCAATGGGTTATCTTAGTGTATTCCAAGTCCTTGAATCCTGGTAAACTAAATTTGCCACTGTAGAGATCCGACACTCTTTATGTTTCCTTGTGTAAACTTTGAAAAATTTTAATCTAGGGGCCCAAGGATCCGTCTACACATCAATTTGATCGAGCACACCTACTTTCCATGTTAGCCCTCTCTTAAGCACCTCTCTTCCATTCAACATACTCTTCCATGCCCATGATAGATTGTTTCCCATCTTTGCTTCAAGAAATAATGTGTTTGGGAAATAGATTAATTTTCTTGAGAAATTTAGTCCACTGCATTTGGTTGAGAAAACAACCTCCATGCCACTCTACATAATAATGCGCTATTATGTAATAAAGGATCCTTGAAACCCACTTCTCCTTTATTTTTCTTCTTAAATAGCCTCTTCCAAGATATCCAATGAATAATTGATATCTTTTTTGTGCCTCCCCAAAAAAAAATCTTGTTGTCAATGGAGTTGGGAATTTTAAAATGAGATGTAGTATAGATAGTGGATGGTAATACTACTGCCTTCAATAGCATTTCTCTACTTGTTTGATTCAACAACCTTTTAGTCCACCTTGGAAATTTATATTCGGCCTTGTCACTTAAGGAATGAAACAATGAAACTTCAGACACCTCAAAATCCGTGGGCAGCCCTAGGTATTTAGTGGGCCCTTCTCCATATGACACCTTGAGTATCTTTGAGAACCACCTCTTTACCCTCTATAGTGTATTAGGGCTAAAATACAAACTTGATTTCTTATGATTTATAGCTAGGCTATGCAATATGCTTGAACTTCTTTTTTCATAGCACAAATGCTCTTCAAATTGACCTCAAAGAAAAGCATACAATCGTTAGCAAATATCAACAGTGTGAGTGAAACTTGGTATGCCATCCTTCCCTGATTGAAGGACAGCAAACACATCCATAGCTGTAAACGATTTCAATCAAGGTTGTTTGCATCATGACTTGACTGAACCATGGTGGAGAGTTCTGTATATGGAGAAAGAGACGTTAGTTTCTGTTGAGAGTAGTATATCTACTAGTAGTTAGATACATATACTACTAGTTAGTTACATGTTAGTTTGTATAAATACACTAATACTCCTTCTAATAAACATGTGTGAGATACATTTGTTATCATGGTATCGAGCCTTTCTTTGCTCTCGCGAGTTCTAAAAACAACAAAAAAGCGTTTCTGAAAAAGGGGTTTCTGGTTTGGTCATGGCTACCGAGGAATCTCCGCCATCGCCACCGTCAAGTTCAGATGTTCCATCATCTTCATCGGCACCGGCAACTTCTTTGATCTCGTTAAATGTTGCTGTTGTTCTTCCTATCAAGCTTACCTTTACCAATTTTCTTTTGTGGAAAACCCAATTTGTTCCTCTGCTTCGTGGATACGATCTTATGGGATATGTTGATGGATCTTGTACTCGACCTATGTCTTCGGTAAGATCTTTATCATCTAATGATCTTGTGCCTTCAATTTCACAGACGGTTGCTTGGGATCGTCAAGATCAGCTAATCCTTAGCTGGATCGTCTCTTCTATTTCTGAGCGTGCGTTGCCGCATATAATTTCTGCAAGAACCTCTGCTCAAGCTTGGACGATTTTGAATAGAGTCTTTGCACCGAGCTCTCGTTCTCGAATTCTTGACCTAAAGAATCGTCTCTTTCAAGTCCAAAGAGGATCTGCGTCAATTTCTGATTATCTTCTTGAGATCCTTTCAATTTCTGATGAATTAGCTGCTGCAAACAATCCGATTTTTGATGAATATCTGGTTCTGACTACTTTGAGGGGTCTTGGTGAGATATTTCATGATTTCTCAACTTCAGTCTTAGTTCGTGCAGATCCAGTTTCGTTTATCGAACTCCAAGGCTTATTGATAACTCAAGAAAGCCATATGCGTGTCTCTGCTTCTGATTCTGCTTCCTCAATTTTGACGGCAAATGTTGCCTTGCGAAGTTCTCAAGATCGCCGGCAGTTCTCTGGAAACTCAAGGTTTAATCCAGAAAATCAGTTGCGTGAGCGTCGACAGTCTTCTAATTTTGGTTCTGGCAGACGACCGTGGAATCGTCGTTACTATACTACTAGTAGATATACATATACTACTAGTAGATATACTACTCTCAACAGTTTCAAAGATATTTGAATTCTTAACCACTTGCTTGCTTATGAGGTTGCTAATCTTTAACATGTCAAATCCTTGAGGTCTCCTTTTCTTTGGGCTCACAGTAAATGATGGAATCATGCTCATTTTTCATTTTATGTGTCTAACATTTTTCTTTCGTGTTTTGAAGTATAAGTGTTAGGTAAAATGAGATAAGGAAGAAGAAGAAGGTGGAGGATGTCACTGCCCTAACACACCTTCCAACATATTTGGAAGAAACTTTCCTTTCCTCCTCTTCAAGCCGGCCGGTTCCTTCCATTTTCTTTTCCTTTGATCTTATTGTTTTAATATTGGATTGATCACACTTCCCTTTCAGGTTTCAATTGCTGCCAACTGTTTCTTCAATTAATAAAGTTAATTTGTGGTCAACCATTGATCACTGAATTGAGAACTCTACTGATGTGGTCATGTCGTATTCAGACACACAAGCTATAGAAGTAGACAACACATTGGGTTTCAGTCAGAAAGGTTTACATAATAAAAGAATCTGGAGCTCAGGACTTTGGGTGTTACATGAGTCATTCAAACCCGTTGCAGGCTTTGACACCTGGGTTGCAAACCCGTTTGAAACTCCAAAACAGCGGAGGGAGAAGGAGGTACATTCTCTTCTTGACAAGCTTCCACCAGAGACAATCATGCTGGATCCCACCAAGATAGGTACTGTGAGAAGATCAAAGAAAGAAAAACTAACTGAACAAGAAAGAGAGGCAGAAAAAGAAGTAGCCATTGCTGCCGTGAAAAGCAAAAGCTTCAAGAAGAAAACTAAAGGGAGGAGCAAGCCAAGTAAACTGGTGACAAAGAAGCAGAAAGAGGTTCTTAAAGCCAATAGGCCTTTTGTTGGACAACAAATGAGAGAAGAGCAACAGAAACTAGAGAAGCAAAGAATAAGTGAGGACCTTCAACTGCCCAATCTCTGCAGCGGTTTGCTCGCAAGAAAGGCAACGTGATTAATTAAACTAAAATAAAAAAACTAAAAATACCGTCAAAAACTTATTCATTGATTAAAAGTAATCACAAGCACACGATACTGTGTATCTAGCAGTTTGATCTTAGGGAGATGTATCTCTTTAACAATTTTAAATTAATTCTCTTAATGATAATGCAAGAATGAGAATATTTGAATCTTTAGCTAATTAATTAAAATAAATTAACGAATTTAAATAAACAGTCCTAGCACATGCATATAACATGATCAAATTGGAAGTAAAAGTAAAAATAAAAATAAACATAACCTAAACATTCATCATCAAATAAAAAAAAAGTATAAATAAATAAATAACAAAAATGGAGGTGATCCAAGTGTTAGTGCTAGATCGAAGAAAGTGGAGTGCAACTAAGATGACCTTGATGGTGGACCCTTTGCCATAACATATAGTCCACTGATGGGAAAACGGATATTAAAGAAGGAAAAAAAATATAGAAAAAAAATAACAGAACAAATAACAAAACAAAAAATAAAAAAAGAACCTTAATCAAAAAGATGCACGACTGTATGCATCTTTGATAAGGATCCCGAGGAAAGGAAAACAGTAAATAAATGCTGAAAAATAAATCTAAAATTAAGAAAATAGAAGGGTAAACAAAAGTTAGAATGGGAGGAGAGGAGGGGGGAGATCACTTACGAAACCTACCTACTTACATCTTTGAATCTTAAATAACAAAAAAGAAACATTAATTGATTGATTCAAATCTCAACTAACCCTAACAACAAAATCTGGATGATTAAATTTGCAATTGTCAGACTCAGAGAAAAATGAATCGAAAACCTAAACAAACTAAAGTGAAAAGAAAAAAGTAACCTAAGTCTAAGAGGATAGGGATATTTATATATAGGAGTTGGTGAAGGAATTGCAATTAAGGAATCAGAAAATAAATAATAATAATAATAATTGAATAAAAAGAAAAAATAGGGGATAAGAAGAATTAAAAATTATGAAATTCGTTTGACAATGGAAGAGAGAGAGAGAGAGAGAGAGAATAAGTGGAAGAAAAGGAAAATGAAAAAAATAAATTTTGAATTAAAGAAACGTGGAGAAGAAAGTAGGTGGAAGGAGAAGAAAATATATTTTTCGGAGCCAATGATGGGTTAGTAAAGCGGTTAAAGGCCCAACCTCCAACCTCCCTAGGGGAAGTCTTGCGTTCGCATCCATTCGGCGGTATTAATTATATAATAGCTCCCTTGAGGATGTAATTGTAGTGCGCACAAACTGGCCCGGATGAACCTCATATCCAAAAGAATAAGTTAGTGTGAAAAAAAAAAAAGTTGAAAAATAGAATAAAGTGGGTGGGAAGAGAGAAAAAATAATTTTGAAAGGAAGTAAAATTAATAAAATAAATTTTTTTTAAAACCCTTATGAAAAATTTTAATTTTTGACTAATTATGGTCCCCTACATATACTAATATTTTTTTAACAAAAAATAAAATAAAATAAAATTTTGTCCAATCTCAAAATTAGTTTATTTTTTTCTAAAATATTCTTAGAGTTGACCTATATTCTCTCTACTCTTTGTCCATCATACTTCAAATCATGCCTTTTTCACACTCGAAATTTTGAGTTGGATTTCTTTATATGTAAAATGGCATATATTGTACCAAAGACTCCAAATATTCTTTTAAGTCCTCCTCAAATATATCACTTACCTCCCCTCTTACCTAGCAAATATATCAAACACCTCCCCTATGTTAACTTTCTCGGTTAAATTTAATTTTTACCGTTAAATATTTTATTAAACCCCAAACTACTTTTGGTTAAAAATATTTATTATTTTAAACCCTAAATTATCATAATCACCCTAACAGTTAAAATACTAAATTACACTCAATTAAAATAATTATTAAAAACTAAAACACCATAGTTAAAAGTTAAATTATCTTTAATTATTAAAAGCCCAACATACCTTTTTTTAATTTTTTTTTTATTTTTTATAATTATCAAACAATTAAAAAACACGTACTACTATCAAGTAAAATAAAAAATGCAATTAAAAAAAAACAAAGGTATGTTGATAAAATTAAACACATATTACTATTTTGGGTTTTTTTAATTGTTTGATCAAATTAAAAAAAAAAAAGTATGTTCGGCTTTTAATAATTAAAGATAATTTAGATTTTAACTATAGTGTTTTGATTTTTTATAATTATTTTAATTGAGGTGATTTGGTATTTTAATTATTAGGATGATTATGGTAATTTAGGGTTTAAAATAAAAAATATTTTATAGCCAATGGTAGTTTGGGATTTTAGATAATATTTAACGGTAAAAATTAAATTTAACCGAGAAAGTTAACAAAGGGAAGGTGTTTGATATATTTGCTAGATAAGAGGTGAAGTAAATGATAATACAACTAAGAGGGGGTGTAAGTGCTATTTGTCCAGCTAAGAGGAGAGGTAGTGATATTTACCCTAAAAAGTAAGGTTCTTTTAGTAATAAAGTTATAATATAAGGACAACAATAATTATCTCGAAATAATACAGATAATTAATATAATTGTACATAGTATGAGTTACGTTTACAAAATCAATCATCATTTTTTTTTTTTTTTTTTTTTGGTGTGAATCATCATAATGTCTTTCACAATGATTCTTTATTTTTTTGGTAGAAGTATTTCACAATGATTCAATGAGAGTATAAAGTAATATTTATAAAATTTTAATCCGATAAATAGATCATAAAAGTTGTGAACCTGTCGAAAGAAATCATTATCAATCTTTAAAATTAGACACAAGAATTCAGATTAAACACCAATCCAAGAAATTGTCATCTGTCAAGAGTCATTTTTGACTACCATACGTTTATTTGTGTAGTTGTTGTTGATGAAGATGGGTTATGTGGACTTGTGGTCCTTGTGGATTGTGGCAGGAGAAGAAGTTGACACGCAAAGTTGAGTTCTCTTCCTTATCCTAACTTAACAAAAACAGACATAGTTAGCGACACTGGCATTATTTTCTTGTGTATGTGTTTTTGATTTCTTTCATTCATTTATTCATGGAGATTGACATTGACGATGCTTCAAGTTCACCCGATTTGATATTTTATTTATGGATGGATCTGTCCTATATCTTCCTGAATATTCTTTGAACCTTTCATGTCTGTACCTTATTGTGGTTGATATCATATGCATCACCCAGAAAAAAGTTGTGACCGAAAGAATATTATTTTAAAAGTTGAACCAGTCTCACAAGGTATCTCCAGATTAATAAGGTACTAGAGCCAAATTCTTGAACTATTAAGGATTCACAAAGTGGTCTATATATATTTTGTTTGTTATCACAGGTGTTCATGTCACAAGATTTTCTGGAGATTTTTCAGCCATATATAGTTAATCGGAGATCCTTTGAATGAATAATCTCTACCTATAATTAACACCAATCGCTTTGGGTTTTAGATAGATTCTGCAAGAAGAATGATGTACAGACACTGATTAAGAAATATCTGTTCGTTTTATACTTCTTTCTTCTCCAAGCTGTACACGACTTCCATATTTAAGTCAAAATTATAAGGATTAGCTAATTTTCATTGTCTTCAATCTAACTCTCAATAATGTGAGTATTCGTTTTAGTCAGCTCTTTCATGCGCTCTATGAGGTGGGCTGGGGACAATTATAACTCCAGATACCAAACTAGAAGAATCCAAAACTCAGTTTTGTTCTTTTATATTTTTATTATATATTTATCCAACCAGGTGTTCCAACTAATTTTCACCATTTGTATTTGATGATTTGATAATTTCTTGCCTTTTTTTCCCCTTCAAAATAACATCTTTTGATTCTTATCTGAGTTCTTCAGTTCTCCTCCACTTATAGAATCCTAGGGTTCACAATTGGTTACATGATTTTGGATTGTCTTTAAAATACTTTCTTCATATGTTTTTGTTCTCTCCTAATCCTGGTGAAGGGGATTCTATTCTTTCTAAATGAATGAAATCTTGAATAATCTTTGCATATACAGATTCAAATTTTATTTACATGGTGGTTGATAGTGCATGACCTAACTCTCTAATATCCAATACTTTCTCTCAGTTACCCTTGAGAGTACTAAAATTCAATCCTGTAGCTATATTTAATACATCTAAATCAGTGATGTTAACTTAACACAATATAGATAGAAAAAAACATAAAAAGAAAGAATTTCCCCCCCCCCCACCCATGGGTCTAAGTTCATTATTATTCTTTATGATAGTTAATTATCATAAATAATTCCCACTATACATTCTAATTAATACACCCTTTTTTAGAAAACCATCTCTGTGAAAAAGGTATAAGAAAATAGACAAAATCAGGTTCAAAGAATAAGAAGTTGCTGAATAATTCAAATATAAAATGAAAACCCTAAACATGATTAGAGAAAAAAAAGCATAAAAAGTTAAAAACTCTACTCCATTAACAAAAGGGAATAAAGATATCTAATTCAACAAGTGGAATCCCTACTCCCTATGTACAATTTAGTGATATTTATAATTGTCTTAGTATCACAAAGGTTGAAAAGAAATGCAATTGTAAGTTTTCATGTATACCAAGTGCTGGAAAAGAACATAATAGAAATAACAGTTTTGACAAGCTTTTCTTATAACTTGGGTGACTTATATTACATTACATTTAGACATGGAAGGTTGCTAAAGAGAGGTTTGAGTGATTCTAGAGGAATCAATGTCATTCAACTGAAATAGATACCATACTTTAGATGTGGGAAACTCTCATATCAATGGTATAAAATCACTTTTTCATTCTTTCGAGAAGTAGCAGATCCATACTCATCAAAACAACACTTTTCTCCTATATAAAAATATCAGATCACTGGTTCGCCCCTTGCGAAACTGGCAAATCGGTGAATTTCATAGAAATTTTGGCCGGATTTTGACCTCTCATTTTATGGGGGTATTTTTAGGTCATTTTGGGCCAAATTTGGTGTCTAGCCTAATTTGATGCTAATAAAATACACTGGGATTGCTACTTTGGCCTAAAACATCATTTAAATTGGTGATCTTGATTTGCCCATGTCCGATTTTATGGTAAATCTACAAACAGCCATAACTTTTGATTCAAGAAGAGTTATGAGACCAATAGCATATCAATGGCTTGAAAAGCTCTAAAGCATCTTACTAGCAATCCTATCATTTAGTGGGTTTTCGGGCCACTTTTAGTTTCCTAGTTAGATTTCTGTTTCTAATTTTGAGTCGTTTAATATTTGTATTATTTTCCTAATATGTTTAGGGTTTATTAACTATAAATATTCGTGTTATCTAGGTGTTTTAAGATAAAGATTGATTTGATGCGTTAAAGTAAACATACACCAATTTGTCTTTTTGTCATTAACTTTGAGAAAGTGAAAATTACATCTACTGTAATTATAGTTGTGGTTATGAAATCAATTAGAATCAATGGACAAATAACTGTCAAATGGTGTTATCTTAGCCCACCATTTGTGACTATTTTTGACAATATTTTCTCAAATCGCTAATGTTTTTGGCTTATTGCTGTAATTTATGGGTATAATCACTTGAAAGGCAATCAGCTATGTCATTATGTCTTGACCCTTTTATTTATTATTTTTTTCTGTACACAAACGGGACAAAGATTCAAAACTCTGAGGAAGATCTGGAAATACATCGGAGAAATTTCTTGGTTTAAAGGCACCTTTGACATCCAGTCAGTGTTGCCTTATTGGCCTTCCTTCCAAAATGGAAAAAAGCGAACACCTTCACCGTGCCTTGCGATGACTTCAAGGAAGATCCGAAAAGTAAATGTTAAAACAAACACCACGAAATAACGAATAAAAAAATAAACAAAAGAAAAACACACAGAGATTTAACGTAGTTCATACACCGATGTGGTATGCTATGTTTGCAGGCGCAGAAGAAGCGTTTTTCTACCATGTAAAAGAAGAAAAAAAGGAGATCTCACAACCAATCGCTAAGAACGGTATTACAAAAACTCTCACAAAAAACTCTTATTGAAAATCTTAATGTTTCAATAATATGGTAGGCGAACATAAGGTAGTGGTGAGCTCCGGCCCTCCATTTCCACTACAGATTTCTGCAAACGCATCATTTCGATTGCCCACCGAAATATGTTTGTGCCGGTTCATCTTCCAAACCAGGTCAAAACATAACAAATCTCCACCTTGATCTGAATTCTCCCACAAAGTTGAATAATCTTCATCTTCTCCAAAAAGCTCATGCATGGGCTAAGCTCTAATGCGACCAATTCCAATCAAGTCCAAACAATGCTTGAACTTACTAGTTCATAATGACTTTATCAACATATCAACTGGATTGTCTTCAGTACCAATCTTCAATACCTAGATATTGCCTTCAACAACTACCTTTTTGGTATAGTGATACCAAACATTAATGTGATTCATCCTCTTATGATACATTTGATTTCTAGCCAAGTGAATAGCACTCTGACTATCACAATGGATAACAATTGCCTCCTGAACCATGTTGAGTTCTCCAAACAAGACTCTAAGTCAAATAGCTTCTTTAACTACTTTAGTCACTTCCATGTACTACACTTCTATAATAGATAATGCAGTTATAGCCTTTAAAGTAGACTTCCAATTGATCGCACAATTTCCCAAAGTAAACTGAGTGATATTCTTTTATTAAGATCACCTACATATCTGAGTCAACATATAACCTATCAACTTGTCACCATTTCTCATAAATTCCAAACATACACTAGAGGTCCCCCTTAGATGTCTAAGTATCCATTTCACTGCTTCCCAATGAATTTTACCTAAATATGGTAAGTATCTACTAACCACAATAACTACCTAGGAAGTGTCAGGTCGAGTGCACACTATAGTATACATAATGGAACCAACTACACTAGAGTATGGAACACGTGATATAACTCATCTCTTCATTTGTCAGGGGTGATAGAGTAGCTGAAAGCCTAAAATGAAATGCAATTGGAGTACTAATAGGTTTTCCTCTTTCATATCTAAATGCTCCAACACCTTCTCCACGTACTTTTGTTGAGATAGCCATAGCTTCCCTGCTTTTCTATCATTTTTGATTTCCAGACCAATAAACTTTCTTACTGCCCTTAAGTCTTTCATCTCAAGTTTAATGCTTAATTGTTTCTTCAACCTGATGATCTCATCCATATCTTTAGCAGCAATCAACATATCATCAACATATAATAGCAAATATATGAATTAACCATAAATTTTTTTCTAAAGTATACACAAAAATTATACTTGCACCTACTGTAACCCAACGTAGCCACGACAAAATCAAACTTCTTATACCTCTGTCTATGAGATTGTTTCAAACCATATAGGGATTTTTCAATAAGCAAACGCGGTCATCCTTTCCTTCTACAATAAAATCCTTAGGCTGGTGCATATCAATCTGTTATTCTAGTTCACCATGCAAGAATGCAGTTTTTACATCAAGTTGTTCTAACTCCAAATTATATAGCAACAAAAACAAGCAAATACGAATAACATTATATTTAACAACAGGTGAAAACACATCATTAAAGTCAACACCTTGTACCTGGCTGTAACCTTTTGCAACCAATGGTGCGTTGTATCTAGCATCCCCATCACCTATGGCGGATTTTTTATTCTCGTAGACCCATTTGTAGCCAACAATCTTCTTCCCTCTAGGCGGCTTGACAAGCTCCCATGTCTAATTTTTATGAAGAAACTCAACCTCCTCATTTATGGCCAACAACTAATTTGAAGAATTAATTGAAGAAGTAACTTCGGTATATATTGCAGGTTCACTATTATCATTGTATCTACAACAGACAATGCATAAGCAACATTTCAGCATGCCCATATTTTTGTGGTGGTCTAATATTTCTCTTTGACCTGTTTTTGGCGATGATGTACTCCTCTTCTTCCTGATTCCGTGGAGCACCTTTTTCTTCAGTAAGAGTGGGCAATTGAACTGAAGTTGATTGTGCTTTCTTTGAAGATAAATCATCTACTTCAAACTCCACATTCTCCCCATAATTGTTATTACTTTCATTATTGTGAGTATGAGTTTATTTTCTAGGATTCAACATAACAAACTTATCAAAAGTTACATCTCTGTTAATAATAAATTTAGGATAATGTGGATCACAACCTCATAATCTGAATCCATGAACTCCAGAACCATATCCAATAAAAATACACTTCTTAGCTTTAGGTTCCAACTTCCCATAATTTATATGTACATAAGAAGGATATCTAAAAACTTTTAAATTACTGTAATCAACAGGTTTACTTGACCAAGCATTCTGCTGTGTTTACTAGCTTCTATCCAAAACTCCTTATCAAATCTTGCATTTAACAACATGCACCTTGCCATTTCTAATAAGGTTATATTCATACGCTCTACAACTCTATTATGTTAAGGTGTCTTTCACAATTGTATGGTATCTTGCAATTCCTTCATTTATGTAAAACTCATTTAAGCATCCTTCACAGAATTCTAGGCCATTGTTTGTTCTCAATCTTTTAATTTGCTTTCGAGTCTACTATTCAAAATCTTTTATTGCTTGAAAGTAAAAAATACTTCATTTTTGTGGTCAAGAAGTAGACCCAAACCTTCTTAGGATAATCATCAATAAGGTAAGTATATACCTGACATCAGATTCCTTTGAAGGAATCTTGGATGGCCCTGACAAATCTGAATGAATATAATCTAGAGTTCCTTTGGTCCTGTGAATGACATTACTGAAACTAACTCTTTTATGCTTCTCGAATACACAATGCTCACATAATTCTATCTTTCATGTGCTCTGACCACACAATAGACCCCTTTTTCTCAATGCAACCATCCCTCTTTCATTCATACGGCCTAGTCTCATGTGCTATAATTTTGTAGTATCTAAATTAGAAACTGATGAAACTGCTACAATGGATCTAGTTACTAGTATTCTACAAGACATACAAATTACTAACATTCTTCCTTTCATTAATAAGAGAGCACATTTACTGACATTCATGACTCCACCCTCGTTGTGTATCTTGCACCAATTTGTATCAAAGGTGCCTAAATTGATAAGATTTTTCTTCAACTTAGAAATATGACAGACACTAGTTAGAGTTTAATGATAATACCATCATGCATCCTGATCATGATATTTCCATTCCCAGCTATATTAAAAGGAGAATTATTCTGCATAAATAAAACTCCACTTAAAAAATATTCGTAAGTAGAGAATCACTCACGGTTAAGGTACATATAATGGGAAACTTAGAATCAAGGATCCATTCTTTTTGTGATCTACTCTGTCGTCAGACACCAGTAGTATCTTAGAATCACTCCCATCTTCAGAAACACTAGCCTATGTAAATGTTTATTTCTTTGGTTGGTTGGCACCACCACTTGTTTTCTGTTTGTTATGAAGCTTGTAGCATCCAGGTTTGATGTCCATTTTTCTTGCAGTAATTACAGGTTAAATATTTGTTATTTGATTTTGACCTAACCTTCTTCTTGTCACTGTCTGAATTCCTCTCAACAGTTCTACCTTTAACTTTCAAACCAACACCCTCAAATTTGGTTGATGTCAGTTCATCATCAGTTTTTTGCTTACTCAAAATATTTGTTTTAACATCTGCAACTAAGATTGTTTCCCTACCATAGATCATGGTGTTTCAAAAGTACTTGTATGATGTAGGTAGCGAACATAGAAGTAACAGGGCTAAATCTTCATCATCATTTTAACATCTATCTATTGCAGATCAGTAACGATAAAGTTAAAAGTAGTAATATGAAATTTGAGAGTACTTTCACCCATATGCAAGGTATATAATTGACGCTTAACCTCAACATGTTAGTGAAGGATTTTGTGAGGTACAAACTTTCCAACGTCAACCACAATTTTGCCACTGTCTTCTCCGAGAGAACTTCTTGCAGAATTTCGATGGATTGACATAACTGAATTGCATGAGGGCTTGATCATCCATATCATTCCAATTTTCTTCAGACATAGCCTCAAGTTTCTTTATCTTCCCAAATATGGCCTTCTTCACTCCGTACTGAGTAAGAACCTTTAATATCCGAACTTGCCATAAACTGAAACTGATGCTCTCGTTAAATTTTTCAATATCGTGTTCCATTGATGTAGAAATAATGGATGTACAGATCGAAAACAACCAAGAGCTTTGATATTAGTTTATTAAATAAACATCATGAAACAGTGAATCGAAAAAGAAATAAAAGTGAAAACACACAAAAATTTAACATGATTTATACACCGATGTGGTATGCTATGTCCATGGGGGAAGAGAAAGAGTTTTTTCTACCACGTAAAAGAAGACCAGATCGAAGGAGATCTCGCAACCAATTGTCGAGAATGACGTTATAAGAACTCTCACCCAAACCCTAATTGAAAATCTAAAATCTTTGAATAATGTAATAAGCTAACATAAGATATATAAATAGATTTCAATCAGGTAAATGGGTCGACCCATCAGGTCTTGTCATACCATATCACGGAAGCTTGGCCCAAGCCCTCTGCTTCCGCCACAAATATCTGCAAACAGATTATTTGGACTATCCATCAAAATATGTCGGTGTGGGTCCATCTTCCAAATTGGGTACACCAATTCGGGTCAAAACATAACATTAAATGTATCATGTTGGAGTAAAAGGAGCCGAAACTTGAACCATGGGGTGCGCCATGTAAGCTTGTGTCAGTAAAAAATAACAAATCTTATTTGACCAAATCAAATTGAAGTATTATTGGATTAGTTTCAGTTTGAGATATACGGCTTCAAACAAGATGAAACCAAACCAAAAACTGAAAAAGCTCAAACCGAAGTCAAACCAATCTGCCCCATTAAAAACTCTATACTAATTTAAAAAGAATATTTGGATGTTCTGAATCTCCAGTAGTTATGCTAATGTATGGTTGTACATGCTTGAGCCTATAGTTGATATTTCTGAAAAGCCTTTTTTCGATCTCTGCTTTCTTGTTTCTATCTACTGAAAAATGAGTAATAAACATAGCTTTTGAATCGTCGTTCTTACTTATCTCCCCTCTTCCCCTTCTTATACCATAGACCTATGGACCTCCATTCCTTGTGATTGGTTCTGAAATAAAGATCTTTCTTCCTATATTTCATCTCTAATTTTTTCAATAGTATTAAATGAAGTCAAGTAACTGTTGATTGGGAAACCATATTACAAGGTTAGTGCATAGTTTTAATTTATGCATGGATGGAAGTCTTGATTCTTATTTTAATAAGAACTCTCAATTTGATTGTGACCCACATAACTTAAAAGCTTACAAATATATATAAGAATGTGACTTTAATTCCACACTGTTTTCGTGGAGGGTGGTTCCCAGCTGATGAGGAAGGAGAAATAAATTAATTTTATTGATTCATTGAATCAATAAATTTCCTTAACTATATTTTGAAGGCTCGTCGGTTCTACTTAAATTGTCTGTAGCCATAAAGATATGAAATTAAACCAAGGTTTAAATTCAAATTTGAAAATTTAACTCATTCAATAGTTTAGGATTACTTGGTCAACACTTGGCACACCATACTTGTCAGATTGAAGGATGGCTGACACATCCACAATTTCAAACGATTTGAATTAAGGTTCATCAAATCATAACTTGACTAATCTATAAGGAATAGTTCTATATATGGGAGAGGGACGTTAGTTTGAAAGAGATTTAAACTCTTAACCGCTTACTTATAAGGTGTAACTCTTTAACAACATAGCAAGAGATTTAAACTCTTAACCGCTTACTTATAAGATGTAACTCTTTAACAACATAGCAAACCCTTGAGGTCTATGGGAAAGGAATGAACAACTCAACTACAATGTTGACAATAATAGTGGAAACAAATCAATTTTCTTTATCTTCTTGAGTGAACCTATCAGAAAATAGACAAATAAAGATTCTTGCAGACAATTATCGAATAAAATTTGGGAAATATCTTTTGCTCACAACTTGTTTGTAAACTATATTACAAACACATCTATAAACATATTCACAAAATCACAAACACATAACAGATGCATTTTAACGTGAAAAACCTCTTCGATGTGAAGAGGAAAAACTACGGGACCATAGTCCACAAAAAAAATCAATAATCGTCAAAATTGGGAATACAATGATATTCTCTAATTAAAACTAGAGAAAAACATCAACAATCATAAAAAATAAATGTTCTTGGCATACACCATTAAATATATGAACTCTAATAATAAATAAAATTAAGAAATTTTAATATATCAAAATAAAGGCATAAATGCATACATATCGCATTGACTTTACGAGCTCAGATTCATAATTCCACCGATGGATTTGATAAAATAATAAATAAAAAAAGTCACCAACCCCCAACCCAAGTTTCAGCTTGATTGGACACCGGATGACCACCCGATGAAGAGTTTGTTCGAAACTCACACTTAAAAATTGGATTGGAGCTCTTTCTTTACTATTTTGGGATTTCTTTTTTTTCTCTATTTGTTCTTTAGAAACATGCAATTAGTCCCTCTTTTAACTTTAAAAGAAAAAACCTATATTGCCCTTCTTTCATAAATCATTTGGGCCAACTTTAATAATAGGCCATCCTCTACGTAGAAGGAAACCCAACCCAACAAAGGTCTATCTTTAATTGTGCTCACACTTTCTTTCATGTTTTGACGTGTAAGTGCTAAGTAAAATGAGATCACGAAGAAGAGTAGAGGATATCACTACCCTAACACACCTTCCAACATATTTGGAAGAAACTTCACATTCCTCCTCTTCAAGCCGGGTCATTTCATTTTCATTTCCTTAATCTTATTGGTTTAATATTGGACTGATCAAACTATGCTTTCAAGTTTCAATTGCTGGCAACTGTTTCTTCAATTAAAATTTGTGGTCAACCATTGATGCGTTCAAAAATGGCTCAGCCTTAAGATCTTTGATTAATGACCTGCAAAATTGGGTGTTAGATGTGGCTCGACTGCACAATCGGATGGCTACATCCGAATGCTAAGTCAGTAATGAATCACCACAGAACTCTAGCTAGTTGTAGAGCTTAAATCGAAAACGATAATTGAGGAAAACAATTCAAATACTTTCGTTGTGTGTGACCATTTAGTTTATATAAAATTTACCTTTTATCCCTGACCATTGGATTCGTTCATCCTCTTCTTTCTTGGCCCTTCGATCTTAGGGTTTTTACCCCTCTTTAGGAGTTAATCACAGTTACCTTTCCTAGCAAGATCGTCCTCCTTGTATTAGTGGTAGTTACCCTTTACAACTCTCACACGTATCTCGAATTCTACAAGACCACGCCATCTTCTATAATGGGTCAAGTCCCCTCTTCTTTGCTTACTTGTTGGTTCGATCGGCGAGCCATTCCCGACCGGAGGTCATCGGGCCGACCATGGTTGAACCCGGTCCAGCCTTATTTTTTCCTCATCAACCATTCACCACTGAATTGAGATCTCTACTGATGTGGCCCATTCGCATTCGGACACACAAGCTATAAAAGTAGATAAGCACACTCCGAGTATGGTTACCAAAACCTGCATATGAAGTTATGTGCTGGTGATTGTTTGTCAATATCTTTGGTGAGATGACTCTGACTCATTCTACGCTTCTTCTCTTACTCATTTTAAATAAATGGAGTTGCGTACTAGCCTTTAATTCTTATCGCTAGTTTGGTTATCACTCTATTCTTATCTGTGTTTATTGTGGTCAGTATCTACTAGGATAGACAAATTTGAATAATTTAGGTATCGCCCTATATAGATTTAAAATCAATAACAATATTTAGGAAGATTCGTCTCTGAATGTTGACAAGATAGACTTCAACAAAAATTGATTCCTATCTAAAAGCCTTCCCAACAAAGACACATTAATGTTGAAATGTCAAACTAGCTGGGCCAGTAAATAGAGTAAATCGGTCTAGATTGCATATTAAAAATATGTTGGATCGAATCAATCTTCAAAATCAAATACAAGAATTCGAGTCACACATGATAGAATAAACAATGCTGATACGAGAAATTGACCATCTCTCAAAGACCTTTCTGGTACCGTACATGTACATGTGGTTGGAGATGAATTGTGAATTGTGGAGTGTTGCAGGGAAAAACCAGACAAAAAAACTGATTCAGCATTAGTTTTTTGTGGAAGTTTTCTTTCTTTCTTTCATTCACGGTGATAATGAGGTTGACATGCATGAACATTCTTCAAGCTCTCCCAGTTTGATATTTTATTTATGGATTTGTCCTATTCCTGAATATTCCTCGAACCTTCCCATGTCGATCGGCACCTTATTGTGATTGAAACGCATCACCAGAAAAACAGAAGTTGTTGATGATATGAATAACTATAGCTATCGCTTCAAGGTACCAGTCTAAAGAATTTGTCTTTATAGTTTGTAGAGGTCTCACAGGGAATCTCAAGATTACTAGTAAGTACTAGAGCCAGCAGGTTCTTTAACTATTTAGGGTTCACAAGGTGATCTACATGCATGTCCATGTCATGGGATCTTCTGAAGATGTTTCAATCACAGCTAATTAGAGATCCTTTGAATGAATAAGCTCTACCTATAACCCTTTGGATTTAGATAGACTCTGCAAACAAATAATGTAAAACTAGCACTAATTATCATAAAGATTATCTAATTTTCATTGCCTTCTCTCAATAATGGAGCATTTGGTTTAGTCAGTTCTTTCATGTGCCCTAAGAGGTGGGCAGGGTGAAATTGTAATCCAGATGCCTAAATAGAAGAATCCAAAAACCCAGTATCGTTCTTTTATGTTTACTTGTTAATTAATTTAACCAGGTGTTCTAACCAATTTTCACCATGTCTAGTTGATGATTTGATGCCTTGTATTTTGTGTACCAACTTTGATTCTTGTTTGACTTCTTAAGCCAAATGATTTGATGCCTTGTATCTTGTATCTACAAATTTAATGTTGTTTAAATGATTGGTAATGCATGACTTAATTTTTATTTATTTTTAGGCCAAAAGACCTAGTTCTTTAATATACAACCTTATCCTCTCTCTCTCTCTCCATTAAAATTGATCCTAAGAATCACCCATGGATCTAGGATTGATATTACTGTTTACAATAATTAATTATCTGAAATAATTCCCATCATACATTCTAATGAAATAATACATTTTTCTTTTCCAAAACCATCTATGTAAATAAAGAACAAGAAAATAGACAGAATCAGGTTAAAGAAATAGGAAGTTGCCCAGTGTTTCAACTATGAAATGAAAATCATTAATATCATACTAAAATATGAACGTACAAGTTTCCCTGAATAATATCTAATTCAATAAGTGGAAGATATATTTCTCATTCCCTATATTTTTGTCTAATTCTCTAGTGCTTTTTATGTAACATTTAGCCAAGTGATATTTATAATTGCCTTATATGACAAGGATGAAAGCAAATACAAGTAGAACTTTTCATCTTCATCAAGTGATAATAAAGAACATTATAAAATTAACAGTTGACTACGCTTTTCATTAACTTGATTGACTGGCATTATATTGCGTTTAGACAATGGAATGATGGATTTATTCATTTATTTTGTATATCATTTCTCAAGAGAGAGAAAGAAAAATAATAATTCAAGTGTTGAAATCTCCAATAAGGTCGAAGGTTACTCACAAAGGATGTTGATGGATTCTAAGGGAATCAATGGCCTTCAATTGAATCATACTTTAAGGGATGGAAACCCCATCATATTATTATTCAAACCCATTAAAATAATAATATTCTTTTATATATAACTATCAAAATTTTCTAAGTTCTCTTTCTCTTTATGAGCAAATTACATTTACATCACTTACATTCGTAAATAATTATATTTATACTCTCCTTAAATGTATTTTATTAAGTTGAACCTCCTTATATTTTGAATAATATAATAATCATATCTCTATTATTAGAATAATAAGGTTAAGTGATTAGTCAGCATGTATTATATTTTCAAAATTCTCAATATTACCCTTCTTTATTTCATATCTTTCAAAAAGAGAAACATAATATTTTATTAAATTTATTATAATTATCTCTTTTACCAAACAAGTCCCTTTACACTAAAAAAATGATTTGTAATAAAAATAAATGATAATTAGAAAAATATAGTAAAAATATGAAGAAAAAAATTAGGACAAAATGAAAGTAACTTCTCAATTATATTATGTTGCACACATCTTTTATTTATAGTGGAAATAAAGACATTATAAAATATTCTCTAACATGGAAATATCAGTGTTTACAAGGAAATACAATATATAATTCTTGCGCACAATAAAATGTTTTTGATAAAATACAATATATTTTTGGAAGCTCTTTAGGAATTACTATAATATTTAAGTCATCAACATATACAATTACTATGACAAAGTTAGATTCATATATTTGATAAAAAATACAATGGCAAATAGGGTCATTTTTTATACCCTTTATTTAATAAATGTTCATTAAGGTGATGATACCACATACCCCTTGATTGCTTTACTCCATCTAATAATTTTTGAAGCATTCTTGAACAAATTCTCTAAGATTTTTTAGGTGCTTTAGGTATTTTGAACCCTTCAAGGATATATAAATTTCAAATTCAAGTGAGCTTTATAAATAGACTGTAACAACATTCATAAAACCCATGTCAAGTTTTTCATGTACTATCATACTAACAAAATATTTGAAAGTGATTCCATATACCATATGAGATTTTTTATTTTTTTTCATAATCAGTGCTAGACCTTTATGAAAACTTTTATGTCACAATTTGTGCTTTATATCTCATGACTTCATTTTTTTTTTCTCATTTCATTTTTGTACAAAAACCCATTTGTACCCTATTGGTTTAACACCTTCAGGTATTTGGATTGTAGGTCCAAAAATATTACTTTCTCAAGCAAATTCAATTATAGTTGAATTACATCTTTTCATTTTGGCAAATCATTTCTTCATTTAAATTCAAGATCTTTGTCTTGTTTCTTTAATTCAACAAAAATGTTATATGCAAAAATGTTGTCGACATTTATATATTTTCAATTCCATCTTTTTCATATAGTGATATATCTAATCGAAATTTCTTCATTTTTATTATTTTTAGGTACTTAGACTTATCTTGGGATTTTATGAATTACATCTTTAGGATTTTCACGAATAATTGTCTTCATATTATAACTATCTTGACAATTTGTTTCTTTCATTTTTTTCAAATTTTTTTATCATTGGGACTGATTGTCTTCTATATTTTAAATATGATTAATTTTATTTGCACTGATAGATTATTCTATTGCGATATCAATCCGAATTAGTGCATTTATAGATAAAATGTGATATTTAATAATTCTTGGCAGATTAGTAAAAACGCCTAGCAGTTGATTCGTAATATTTTATAAATGAATTATCTTTTCAACGTCAGGTTCACAGTACTCAGTGCGAGAATCTAAACGAGATAATAATAATGCATTATAATCAATCTATTTTTTCAGTTGTTTATTCTCTTCCCCTAATGTTGGAAAAATTAATTCCTTAAATGACAATTAGCAAATCTTGCTTTAAACTCTCTGATCATTGATTTAAAATATTGAATTATAGAAGGAGATTCATATTCAACACTTCTTTGGGGACTTATCTTTGTGCCTTGTGGTGAACACTTGGAACATAAAGCATACATTTAAAAATTCTAAGATGAGAAGTATTTTACTTCTAATCTTAAACCAAATGTAATGGGGGAGAATTCATGATAATTATTGACCTAATGTGTACAAGTGATGTTGTGTCACATTTCATTCAACGGTATTGGACTGGCCTTGACAATCCACAAGTTTGATCTACAACCATAAGATCCACAATCACACTATCATCAATAAATAAGACACACAACCCATTATTAAGAGCAAATTGGGAATTCAATATTTAATTTACAGAAATAAAGTTCTAAAGTCCAAGAATGAATACTGAATAAATCAAATCGAAAAGTATCAGCAAAAGCATAATTTATAAAAAAAAGTAATTTTCATCATGTTTTGTTATTGTCTTTCATGAGTTTAGGGTACTTTATCTTAAATCTTTCAATGAAAGGAGTCATGAGATCCTACTTCATCCCATTATCCATGCAAAGAACGACCAAAGCTCTTTTCCCATCAATAGGTGTCATAAGAACATTCCATGCACCTGCAGAAAGCTTTATATTCATCATGACTATGTCTTATTGGGGCCTCCAATATCTCTTTAGATGTGCTCTCCCATGCATAGGAAAGTTCTCTTGTTTCTACAAAGGCATTTGAAGAAAAAATATAGAAAATTCACAATGATGAGTTCTACAAAACTCAGTAAGACAACAATTCCATACATATGCCACGATCACATAGCCAACAAGAGAAGAATAGATGAAATGCTAAATTATGAATGTATCTGTAAATCTAACTATGTGAGTCTCTATCTAGGTTGACATGCTTTAAGATATAATATCAGCCCTCTTCTGGGAAAGTCTCGTCACTTTGATTCCCCACGGACTGGCTACCTATGTTGGGATCCCGGGTAAGGGGTACGGTCCTCATCATCAATCATGGTTGGGATACAGGTCCACACTCTCTCATTATAACCATTGTTTGCGTGTTGACACATGTTGGAGATTCTAAACCCAATGCAAAGTCATAAGGTCACACTGGTCCAAATATTTCTACATGCCCAGCGCCCTTTTGGTCCAGTATCTTTCTCCATCTAAGAATGTAAATCCTCATAGACTGATTATCTCTGTTGGACCACATTCGTTAATCCTATGGTTATCCACATATTTTTGGAGAGGAAGCTCTCATGTCTCCTCACGACACACAAGCCGTCTTTTGGACGCCCATGAGCCTAACCCTAATACATGCAACCCTATCATTGTATGATAAATAGTGGACCACTGAGTCTTCTCACAGACTAGTTACCTTTATTGGATGACACAGAGTCACGTCATTGTTATCACGGGTCATCGGGCTTCAATACCCTATCGAAAGGGTAGTAGCATGCATGGGTACCTAATCATGCAATCTAGACTATTAGTCATAAATGATAACAACTATGATAGTGCTGGGGGTATAAAAGAATAGTGCCTCATATCATAACCCCTGATATTCCAAGCTAGGAAAACCAAGCTAAGTATTCCCCAAATCATAGTCGCAATAAAAACATCATTCCACAATAGGCAAATAATTAAAATTCATTAATCATCGTTCATGATCATCATTAACAAGTAAACATGCATAAAAATAATTACAGCAAGATGTAAGGTCATTGACATGTTTATAAAAGTAAATTGTTCATAATTATATCAACAATTCAGCTATATATACAATTGTGTCCTTCCCTGACTTAGGGGAAAAAATTGAATAACTCACTAAATCCCTAGATTAAGATTATAAAGTTACATTAGAATATAGAACTCAAATTGAGCAGAAACAACTTCAACACAGCCTTAGGAACCCAACTAGTTGGTTAAGGCGGTTGGTCAAGTTGATTGACCGCTTTACTCTCAGGCAAAATTCTAAGTTCGAAATTCAAACTTCAGATCATTCATCCTCAATCTGATTTTGGGTTAATCCAGTTTAAACTACGTTCTTAGAACTCCAAAGAGGTCACTCAAACTACAAATATCAGAAGGGAATAATATAGATCTACATCATCTTCTTCGATAAGATCCACCATTAAATTAGATATAAAATCCACTCTTCTGGCATGATATAATCGAGATCATCGGTGAGAAAGAAATAATTTACTCTAAACCATCACAACAGAACCAGAGGAAGAATAACTACTCTCTAATAAGATAAAAATTCAATAGATTAAGAGAGTGGTTGAACTTACCTCTACTTAAAATTCGAAAGATTCTCTGCGGAAAAAAGGTTCTCATTCACCAACCACGTGTTTTATGACTCTTTTCAATCCATAGCAGCTTTCAGGAATAAAACAATATGAAATGAGGTCGTGGAAGACTTTAAATAGGGTGCCAGGGAAAAATTAGGGTTTTCTAGCGGAATTTTTCAATCAGCTGCCAGGGTGGTGGTTTCTTAGCCAATCGATTGCCTTAAGCAACCACCCTTGATACTTCTCAGTACTTTGGCATTTGCACTTCCGGTTGATCCCTAATACCGCTACAACCTTAAACAACACATAGAGGAGTCTTACCTTGTTTATGGACAACTTCCAACTCGACCTTTCTTGCATTGGATATCCATCTACCCAATCCATACAAGTTTCAACTGGATCTTCTTTTTATTCCCAATAAGGCAGGTTCTTCACCAATAATAACCAGATCCATGGACTTTGGGGTTGAATATTAGGCTTCAATCAGAATGGCCCACAACTTTTTTCTGCTAGAGCTTCGGGTATTCGAACCTGCAATTCGGGTTTTCAAGTTAGGAATATAAGGGTTATTACATACTACATATAAAATAGTATATCCCCATACTGACACAAGAAATTTTTTTTCTCATAAACAATGATTTAGTTATTAATTAAAGACGTTTAATAAATGATTATACCAAACTATTTTAGGTATGAACATGAGTAACATGCTATTCTGTGATTTTAATTATCATACAATAATCATTAAAAACACGAGTATAAACTCATCAGCATTTTCAAGATAAATTATCTTTATTTTATAATCCAAAAATAATGCTTTTAATTTAACTATTTGCACAAACAATCTTGTGAATGCTATATTGCGAGTTGATAATAAACATATATGTCATCATCTTGTAGATGCATCTACTAAAACTATATAATATCTAAATAGTTTACATGATGGGTAAATAGGTCCACATATTTCATCATATAATAATAAATTTCTTTAAGAACAAGCAACGCAAGAAAATTCATTAAACTGAAAAATCTTCTAGTTCTTCTATAGATGATTATATAAACTTTCAATAATTTTTACACTACATTTGATCTTAGATGGTTTAATCAATTATACTAAATAATAAACCAATTGAAATCAATATTCTTTTGATTTATCAACACATGTTACAGTATTCATATAATTGAAGATTGAAATATCCATATTCTTTATTAACATGAATTCAAAGATATCAAAAGATATGTAGAAAATCAACAAAATGAAAGATTGTATAAAATTATATTTAAGATAAATGAATTAACAAAATATCAATTTTATTTTTATTTCAATCCTAATAACATAATCAAATCTTCAACTATTGTCTTCAAGAAAATCTACAGCATCTAAATGTATAATATTTGTGAGTTTATCAAAATCAACCTCTTTATAAGCACAATTTATTTTAGTATCATTAATATTGGAAAGTCAAATTCATATCCACATCATTTTCATTTCTTTTAATTGAAGCTTGATAAAGCTTGAAAAAAATGTTCTAGAGTATGACAGACACTTTTCAATGACCTTTCATACAAAATCGATGGTACTCCTTGTAGAGTTACATTAAGAATCTTTATTATTCTCTTATTTATTTCTATCATAATTACGATAATTATTCCATTTTTTGCCTCATCCACGTTCACGGTCATAGCCACAGTTATAATTTTGTCTTCTTTCAGATTTACCATTAATTGTTACATTTACATCAGGGAATAGAGCAAAGTTAATAGGACAAACTTCATGATTTTTCATTAGTAATTAATTATTTTGTTTAACAATAAACATGTTTAATATCATTCAGAGTATTTCTTAAAACCATTTTCACTACATCTTTAATCCGAGAAAACTTATCAGGGAAACTACTTGAGCCCCAAACTATATCTCCTAGTCGACATATGTTGATATTAATTTTATCTGTATAATGCAAAACAAATATCATGCAATCAGGAGAAATGGGTGGTGAAGAAAACGTTGCTATATTGAACTTTGAAGAATTCAAGTTAGGTAAGTCAATCCTTTAGTTGATAAATGGAGAGTATAGAAAGAATGAAGTAAGAGGGCAATGCGAATTAGAACTAGAACATGCAAGTAGCAACCAACCAAACTTGGTACTACAAACTCTAGCTGTTTCAAGTGCTTGCATTCCTTCAATGTTGATGGTATGAATTTTCTTTTTCTCCCGAGAAGAAGATGGGGCGATGAGGTTAAATGATGAAGTCAAACGAGTGCAACAATCTTTCATAATTAGCCATGGGGTTTGATGATTCATTGGATGAGTATGTCATTGAGGAAAGTTAATCAATTGCTGAACTGGGGGAAACTTAATGGAACTCCATTGCTTGCAAACTTGATGGAAACTTGTTACATCACTAAAATATAGCTTTGACATGACATATTCTAGTATGTCAGTTGGAAGATTAGACCAAGATGGTTCTTCTCCTTGTCTCTCTTTCTTTTTATTATTCTTTTTTGTTGCAGATATACGCGTTTCTTGATCTTCTTCTCTGTTTGCATGAAATTATTTTTTCTTGGAGCCATGATCACCTTCGACTCTTTGAAGTACCTAATGTGAGAGAAAAGCATTAGCAATATCATAGTTACTTATTTTATTTTATTTTTTGTCTTTTTTTTCTTCTCTTCTTCCAATTATATGATTTATTACTTCTATTTTGTCCACCCGGTTGAACTTAAGAGAGAAAACCGAAGCATATTTGGCCAAAAAATAAGAAAATTAGGCATAAAGAAGGGGGTTGAAATACTCTATCCATAATGGTAGAGAACTATATTCTTCACGCACTTTTTCACCACATATTAGTCTCTTACTGAATCTAATCATGTATTATTCAATCACATGGGGTGTTATAATGAGTCAACCACAAGTTTCATTCAATCATAAGATGGAGTACTATGATTACCAAAACCAAAAAGATGGAGTATTATGGCAAAAAATAATTTCGAACTTATTAGACATTCATGTTTGTCATCACTTTCTCTAACTTCAAATAAACAAAGTGTATCTACTATAAAATGATTCTATTTTCCCCCCTCCTTTCTGGATCAGTCTAGTCCTTTCATTTACCCTAAAAAAAAGTATAGTTTTATACTCTGGGGAGTCTTTGTATGACTCTAGATCAGTTTTGTTAGATTTTACTCATGGACAACAGTTTAAGACTAAAAATTTTTCTATCTTTTCCTTGTACTTATTTTCTTCTAAATTTTTTTACTAATCTCTTACCTCTCTAAATTCACCTTTTTAGACTAGATGAAGAAGTAAAAGAATAGAAAGCATTGGTTCAAACAAAATCAATTTCTCCATTGCTGCTTAGAATTGCAGAGAAAAAAAAAATACCTAGAAAATGACTAGAGCCTTTTCTGGTACGGTGTAGCTTTCGCTTCAAAATCTGGGAGAAATAATATCTTTTCAGAATTAAAAGAGTTGGAGGATGAAGTGAGAAATCAATACAAGTCTACCGATTAAGCTTTATATATATATAATTATAGATACTAATCTCAACGAATCACTCTCCCATGAAACTTATATGTCAACTCCCAGCAAGAGTCTATATCTTTTATGAGTTTTATATTTTAAATTTAAAAAAAAAAAATTGAATTTTTTAAAGTAAACCCTCATTAATAATATTTTATACAAATAATTTTAATTAATAACTAATTTAAAAACTGCAACATTATATTTATTTGCAGTTTTAAAATCTTGCAACAACATTTAAATAAGATTACTATTTTTTATGGTCATACAATTCTTTTAAATTATTCAACTACTCTTGTAGATCTTTCAACGTTATGTATTTAGCTTTTAGCCCTTTATGGAGATGATGGTGAAGGAAAATCATGACCTCTTATCTTGTTTGATTACTTCTGTTTATTTTATAATTATATTTTCAAGACCTTTAGTATCAACGTGGATTTCAATATCAAAGACCCATCATTATTTTATAAAATATTTATTTTATAATTATATTTTCAAGATCTTAGCATCAACATGGATTTTAATATCAATGACAAGTAATTCTTGCTCATTATATTGATGGTCATGAATTAAAATGTCATAAGAATTAATATAATGCAAACTAATATAAAAGAAGAAGAATAATTAAAATAAATTTTATAGAACACTAAGCAATATGTGTGTCTATGAATAATCTATAACTAAAATATAAAATGTATTCTAATATTAAAGTAATGAAGTGCATATCTTCTTTGTGATTATTATAATAATGTTATAATAATATTTAAGGTAAAAAAAAAACTATATCATCTAATAATATTGTGATGCAAAATTAATAACCGTTGGATACAACAAATAAAACTATTATATTAAGATTGGTTAATGACGAACTACGATTGTCAATGTAATCTAAAGTGTTGCACATCTGCATAGACTACTATAAGTAATATAATATTATAATTTTATATGATTGTGCTTAAAAAAATATATAGATTTCAAACCAATAAAATACTGAATTATTATACTAGTACAAATCTATTAGGAAAAACTTAATGTATGATAAAACAAAGTATGAGATATAAATCATATACCAAAACACATATATACACAATTAATAATTATTATAATACTTAATGTAATTTAGAAATAGAAAATAAAATGTGAGAAAAAAGCAATAGTAAACCAATATTTGGTATAGAGGGAAAAAGAAAGAAAAAAAATATACTTTTAATAATTGAACACATGCCATATTTTAATCTAATGAAAAATCATATCACATGAATTTTCTAGTATCACATCGAAGATTCTTCTATTTTTCAGCTTTCCAAAAAAATGAAATTTCTAAACACATTAATAATAAAACCTTAAATCATAAAATAAAAAAAATATTGATAATCATCAATCGATTAACTAATTAAAAAATAAAAAAATTCAAGGAAATGTCATAATATTTTATTTTTTCATAGACTTTGATAAAATTCTTAAAGAAATCTTATTGTACCAAAAACAGCTTAATGACTTGATAGTTTATCATTTGTTTGATTCTAAGATTCAATAAATCATATATCAAAATAACCACGACGCACTTACATTGCAAGATAGACGAGATACACTCCACTACTTACAGATATATAGCAAGCACGGGGAGGTTAATCATATTTTTTTTTTTTAACCTTAGAATAAAAAGTGTAATATTGTATATTTTGTTGTCTTTTCTTCCAAAATTCAATTACTTTGAGATGAGTTATAGTGATAACATATTATAAAACTAAAGGATAATTAAAAGAAATATAGTAAAGATACGAAGAAAATTAGGATAAGATGAAAGTAATATCTCAATTGCATTACGTTGCATGCATTATTTATTTATAGTGGAAGTAAAAATATTACAAAATATTCATTGACATGGAAATATCAGAGTCTACAAGAAAATACAATATATGATGCTTGCACACAATAAGATATTTTTTATATGGAATGATAGATTCATGCCCATGATAGAAGGTGTATAGAATGAATATTGATTTTTAATATGAAAATGAAGATCACCAAAGTTGCACACTGAACTGATTGAGCTTTAGCTCGAAGTTACACTGAATTAGCTGAGATCTTTAGCCAGAAGTTACATATTTTGATATTAACTCTATGGGGGTTATGAGCATTTATAATTAATATTATTTATAATATACTAACTTTTTTGTATGTACTTTAATTTTTCTAAATTATGTTAAGATTTAGGGTAAACATGTCATTTGCATATTAAAAACTAATAGTGTTAGGCACACAGGGATGTTTCTAATATAAATGAATTCCAAGAAGTGTAAACGTAATTATTTGCAAACACAAGAGGGGTTGTAAATTTAATTCACTTCTCTTCTTTCTTTTTTTTTCCCAATTGGGAGGGGGAGGGGGGAGCAAGGGCGAGAATATAATATTATAATATGAAAGTAGAAGATTACAAGAGTTATTGATGGAAGAACTGTATCCCTTACATTTCTTCACAAACAAACCTATAAAGCTTATAGGATAGACAATTCGTATCCAAATATAACTCATCTAGGACCGAGACCATACTCTCCAAGAAATTAGTAGAGTGCTTGGTCTCATGCACTTGACATATCATGTGGCAATGGGCAAAAGAATCCTTCAGGTGTTGTACGTCCTCAATCACACCCATGCACCATTGACAACTTGAACCGCATTTAAAGAGTCAGAGCACACCTCAACCATGTCAAAACCAACCTCCCCTCATGGTTCCTACCTATCGCACCATAGCTGCTCTACTCTCCCTCAATTGACCCATCAATATTAACAACTTCTAGCCCTTCGATGCCGTAATGAATGGTGCATAAAGACGGATGACAACACAAAGTAAGATATTCCATCTTTCCAAAAAAGCTTTGCTGGCAGCCAAATTCTTCATAGGTGACTCCTTCTCCATAAGTCGCAGTTGAACTGTTCTCACAATGCGATGGATGAGTTCATTAGGTGATTGTTTGTCATGATGATGCACCCTACTATTTCTCCCCCTCCAGATATGATAAATGGTAGAGGTAAAACTGAAACATTTCATTGCATGAAGTGAGGTGCTACCAGCAAAATGTTCCGAGATCCATTTGACTTCATTCCTCCAACTGCAGATCCAGTGATTGGGTTGACCATTTAACTAAAGCACCCATGACCATACCACTCTAGAGTAATCACACTCAAAGAATAGATGGACGCAACTCTCCATGCCAACCCCACACAAAAAGCATCGAGGATCAACATGGATACCCCAATTGACCAGCATGTCCATCGTCGTTAGCCTTCCGAGAATAGTGAGCAAGCCTATCACTGAGAATCTCACTTGGCTCTTTGCTACCCAAATAACCTTTGCCCATTGCACCTTAGAACCGCTTCCATGCAGAGCCACTATGGCTAACTTAATGGTGAACTGTCCATTAGACATGGCCACCCAAACAAGTTGGTCAATGCTTAAGCACTTCAAGCATCGAATTTTAATAATATCACCCCACCAGGCAACCACAGGTCATGCCATAATAGGGTGGGAGATCCATCATGAAGGAGGCCAGTGTTGGATACACTTCACATCCATGAGTCGGAGACTAAGAAAAGCCTTAAAAGAAGACAAACACATACTTGGCACGAGAAGGGACCAAATAGGGTGGCGACGCAACCATATATGATTGATGAAATTAACTTAACCCAACATGGTTTTCTTCCTACTGCCAAACTCCAAAAATGTTTCAAGATGGAGGCTTGATTCCTGGAGTTAAGGTCATATAAACCCAATCCACCCTCATCCTTAGTGGTGCACATTGTCCGCCAAGCCACTTTATAGGATTCACTCTCGACATCCCCAAACCAAAAGAATTTTCTCACAATATTCTCCAAATGATTGATTATCCAAGAGGGGAGTCTAAAAGCACTCAGTCAAGAACAAACAATTTCATTGATCATAGATTTTAGAGCAAATTACATGGCACCCACTATATTTGGGGTGAAACTAGTGATCACCCACTATTGTCTTAAAAATTCCATGGCACCCACATGCATAATTACAAGTTACCCACTGTTAAATTCTATTGTTAAATAGGTTATAAGATTACCTAAATGCCCTTTGATGCCGTACTCAACCCCTAGATGGGTGAAGGGATTCTCCCTTCAGAATCCCTTCACTCATCTTTTTTGGTTGAAATGTGTTGGCCAAATTGATAGTAAATCATGAGAGATTAGATTTTTATTATCTGCAGAATCAGATCTACTCTTGTTAGAGAGAGAGAGAGAGAGAGAGAGAGAGAGAGAGAGAGAGAGAGAGAGAGAGAGAAATGGGGGTGGATATTGATCACTGGCTGGGAGGGGGTCTAGTCATAGGCATGCTGGGCAGTTTCGGGTGGTGGAGAGTAGTTTCCATCATAGGAAGAAGAGGGGTTTGGTATTCGCAACAAAGGGCATTTAAATAATTTTGCTATCTATTTAACAACAAATTTAACTTTGAGTAACTTGTAATTATGCATGTGGATGCTATATAATTTTCTAGACAATAGTGGATGGTTATTAGTTTCACCCCAAATATAGTGGGTGCCATGTAATTCGCTTTAGATTTTATGAGGGTCAATCGACCAGTGGATGATAAGGATTTGCCTTCCAAGAAGTTAACTCACTCTTCACCTAAGTAATCAGACCTGCAAAATCCGATGCCGTTGGCCTTTTAAAAGTCAATAGCACCCCCAGATAACGAATTGGTTTACATCCTTCAGCATATTAGCAAAGAAAGTGGTAGATTTCCCTTGATTCACCTCCAACCTAGACTAGGAGGAAAAATCCTTGAAAATGTTATGCAATGGACACCGAGGACCTTTCAAAGATAAAAAGGTTGTCAGCAAAACGCGCAAATGTAATCCCGACTCTTTGCATAAAGGATGATACTAAAACCTTCCCTACATGGTTGCCAATGAAAGGGAGTTGGTAAAGACCTGAAGGACCAAGTTGAAAAGGACAACAAACGTCGGGCATCCCTGATGAATCCCTCTAGTACCAAAAAATTTTAGCGAGTGAATGCCATCAATAGAGACCATGAAAGAAGGTTGTGTTACACAATTAGCAATCTAATTAATGAACATGGGATGAAAATTAAGCCTAAGGAGCAAGGTGAAAAGAGAATTTCATTGCGCCTGAATCATAAGCTTTCTTCAAGCAGTCAATCTTCCCAGTGAATCTTGCCCCTTCTCTATTAAAATGGTAATGCTTAAAATATTACAATTCCCTTAAAATCTTCTTCTCTATTAGCATAGGTGTCCATATCATAGGATCTTCTAGAGATTTTTCTGCTACAGCCGATTAGAGAACTTTGAACGAATAATCTCTGGTTATAACCGCACAAACCTCGAGTCCGGATCTTCTATCCTAACGGGTAGAAATCTATGTTTTTTTCATATTTCTCTATCACATATTAAGAGAGAGGGGTTTACTGAGGGATTTGCTTGCGATTTTTCTTATCAAAATTTAGATGTGCACCCTCCTCGTAGTGTCTGGTAAAAGGAGATGAAAAATATACAAGATGCCTAACTCCAAACCTAGAATACTATGCAAAGAAAGCATTAATTAAGAAACATCTCTTCACTTTCTACTTGAATCAAACACTCAAAAATGACAGAACCAGAATTGCAATCTTTGTCGATACCTAACTTGAAGGATGTACCAAAAAGAGTACCAAGTGGCAGAATCCAAAACTTCAATATTGTTTTTTCTCTTTCAATTTCTTAGTTATTCTGCTTGGTGTTCCAACCAATTTTCACCATGTGTACCTGATGATGATTTGGTAGCTTTGTATTTTTGATGATTCTATGGAATTCTTTTTCATGGTTTTGCCCTATTTTTGGAATATTATTTTGATATGTTTACGTGTTATCTCCTAACCTCAATGACAAGGGTCTACTTGTCGTGAGTGGATAAAAATACAGATTTTCATTTTTGTTTGTATGTACAAAAATTCAGATTGTGTTCATGACTTGATGAAAATTCTAGTCAACATTGGCCTCGAGAGAAACCTAATTATGCTTTTCCCCTTTTAGAGACTTACGTGTTAACCTTTATAATAATTAATTCTCTAAAATGCTTTACATTTTAAAACAAAAACCATTCTCAAAATTATATGTATAATTGTTTTATATCTCGAAGGTGAAAACAAAATACAAGTAGAACTTTTCATCTTCATCTTCACATGTGATGATGAATAACTTATATATAAAATTAATATTTGTTTTTATTTTATTTTTTATTTTTATAAGAGGTGGAAAATTTTCATTCATAAGCTTGAAAAGAAATATAGACAATCAAAGAAAAGAAATACAAAAATAAATGCATAAAAACATGGAATGGAAATTGATTAAATATTGTACATGTAATAGTCAAGGTCATTCTGTTAAGGCATAGGTCAAGCCCTTTAAAGCCCATTAAGCCCTTAGAATAAGGAATATTGTAACCATAGTAATAATTAAACATAAGGAATATGACATATATATCATCCATCACAAAAGTTCAAAGAGACGACATTCCACAAAGGCAGAGACAGACATGCCACAAGGGCAGAGAGACAACACGCCTCAAGGGCGGAAACAAAAATACAAAGGCGAAAAAACATCGACAGCAACCAACAACAGGAGACTCTCGCAGCAGCAAAGCTTCCAGATCCACCAGAGATACTTCCAACTCCGACGTAAAACCTTCAGATCTGCAGAATACACGACTAGATCTCATGGTGAGCACAAAGCAAACTATTATTTTTCCATTTATTAAAAAAACCCTAATATTAAAATTAAAGTTTCAAAAAGAAAAATCTTTGAGTAATAAATAAGTCACCAACCTAGTGCATCCTATAAATAAAATGAATGGCATTTTGTGAATCAATTTCTAAATTGAACACCTCTTCTTCAATAATTAGGGTGGTTGCATGTTGGTTCTTAAAGCAATCAACAACGTATGGTTGCCTTCAAATAAAGATTGAATTAATGTGTGTTAAAACAAAGAGACACCAGGTTGGTTTTTGTCATTAAACTCCCAGAAAGGGACAATTACATCTACCCGAATTAGAGTTGTGGTTATGAAATCAATCACACCCCACCATTTATGAATGTCAGCTTTCTTAAAAAAATATTCTCCCAACTCATCCAAGTTTTTGTCTCATTGCAGTAATTTACAAGTATATTCCCTTGAAAGACAATCAACCATGTCTTGAACCTAAGTGCTGTTGTCTTGTGAGTTCAAGCAAACGGGGCCAAAACATGGTTCTTTATATATAAGTAGGGTCTTTGTTCATCATGTTCTACGACTCTTGTAGTTGTGATCATCTGGATTCTCTGAATTACAGTATTTGAATTTACATGAAAATAATTGTTTTAGATTACATAAAATATTAATTAACCAGGGTTTTATAGAAGCTGTAATCTTTGTCAAACTCTTCTTTGGATTGATTAGTAGAGTCCTTATGAGTACCACTTGTAGAGACCTTTTTGAGTATAATGGTTGGAGTTTGATCAACTGTGGAAGCCTTATAAGCAACCCTAGCCGTATAAACTTGAGAGAGAGAGGAGGCTAGGGTTTTGTGTGGTTTTCCAGAAATATCCCTAATAAAACTAATATGTTTCATTAAAAATTGACATCAATCTGAAAACCCATTAAAAAGAGTATTTGGATGTTCTTAATCTTCGCCAGTTATGTTAATGTGTGGTTGTATTTGAAGCCTATAGTTGATATTTATAAGAAGCATACCACTGATCTTTACTTTCATGTTTCATTTTCTTATTAAAAAAAAAAAAAGTTATATTAAGTATAGCCTTTGAATATGTACTTTTAAGAGGTATCGATAACTGTTTCTGAGTGCACCGTCCGATATACCAAATGAATGCATTGGATGACATCGAAACTATTGCTTATAGTGATGGATTAGAGTATGTAGTTTTAATTTAAAGCATGATGGAAGCATTTTATTTAGAATTATTAACATTTATATGCAATAGCTTTAATTCATATGTTATGCTTAATGACGCCCTTAAGGAATTAATTGAACCTCATTAATTAATATAATCCCTTGGCTTCTTTAAGAGACTAGTCTAGCTTCTTTTTGTATCTTGAAAATTCTCATTTCAATTAGAACAAACTCTCAATTTAATTGTGTGAGTGACCCACATCATATAAAACCATACAAATTATATCTATGACTTAGACGTCCACGCTGTTTTAGTGGAAGTTGGTTTATAGCTGATAAGGAAAGAGTAGTTATCTCCCAAAAGAGAAAAATAAGAAGAAAAAAAAAGTTTAATTCATTAGATTTCATTTTACTGAATTAATAAGTTTGTTTGACTTCCCAAGGGAAAAGGAAAAGGGATGTTGATTTCAAAGAGATTTGAAATCTTAACATCTTATTTATAAAGAATTTGTCTTTTAATAGTCGATCAAACCCTTGAGGTCTTGTATATTTAATATTTTTCTTAAAATAAATGTTGGTATCATTTTTTTTTTTTTTTTTTTTACATTTTGAATTATAAATATTTAAAATAAGTAAGATGAAGGATAGATGATACCACTGCATATACTTAAGAGGGATGTCCGTCTTTTAATATTGATAAAAAATATATTTGACCTTTGCGGACGGCATTACATTTCCAGTATTAAAAAAGCACTAGTACCGGAAAAAAAAAATCGTTTAAAGATACAGTGACAATGAATCAACGTAATGATATTCAAATTTGAAAGAGACTTCCAATCAAGAAGATAAAAAATAATAATAATAATAATAATTAAATTAAATTAAATTAAAATTATGAGTAATTTGCATACCCTCAAAATTAATACTATAAATTAGGTAAAATCTCATCAGATCAATTTTTTCCCTCAAAAATCACATCAATTAATTATAAAAGAATGGAACATTTGAATATCCCAACCTCGATGTTGTTCATTCCTTTTATTTGTTTTTGTTAATGTGGAATTGTGATGCTCTCCTAACCAGAGTGCAACACCTATTTAATATATTTTGATTATTCAAAATAAAATTTAATATAGTTTTAGGAACACAAGAGTTTTAAAAATTAAAAATTCATACTCTGATAATTATGGTTTAAATTTATTATATTTAAGAGCAAAGTTAGGATTCAACATTAGGGGACTATAATGATCTTTCCACCAATTGTCGTTATACTTAAAAAAAATTACATGAAAGAGAGGGGACCAAGCGTTGATACTTCACATTGAAAGAAGCTAACAAGACCTCACACGCGCTCACACACACGAAAAGAAAAGAAAAGAAACAAAGAAAGAAAATAAATTAATTTTATAAAACCTGAAACTATAAAAAAATTTCAAAGAGAGTTTAATGAAAATAAACTCTCCTTTCCTAGTATACCCCCCCCCCCAAAAAAATTTTATTTCCTTATTTTTTTTCTCGTTGTTAATGTTGGGTTAATATTGAGATTGATCAAACATTGCTTTCTAAATTTGAATTAGTGCCATTTGTTTCTTCAATTAAAATTTGTGGTCAACCATTAATCACTGAATTGAATTGAGATCTCTACTGACGTGGTGCGTTCGCAACCAGGTACGCAAGCTATAAAACCACTCTTTGACTATAAATCTATAATTGATAAAAATCTACACATGGAGACATGGAGTTAGGTGCTTTGGTTTGCTTTTGTTTTTTGATTTAGATAGATCTTTGATAAATGGGTCAGCTACTTGTCACTCATCCTTATCACTTATACTTATCATTCTATTCATATTCATATTCATATCGACAAAAATAGACCAAATATTTGAAATCAATAATGATATTTAGGACGAAATTTTGAAATTTAAGCCTATTTGGAAGAGATGGATGATGAAGTAAATTCTACTTGGATCTTTAAATTTTAAGAGTTTAAAAAATTTTGAAAATAATAGAGGGCCCACACAAAGCAATTTCTATAAGAAGGAGATTCTCAAATTTGATCTCTAAGGAGAACTTGAAGTCCATCACGAATTCAATTGAAAGGGCTCCAAGTAGACACGTGGATGGTGAGTGAGTAAGGCATTAATAAATGTCTCATGATTTAAAGGTTGATCTAATAGTTTGGTTGGACCAGGCTAACACATTCTCGAACGATTTATGAGATTAAACGGTGAAGAAAAAATGGACGAGGAAGAAGGAAACAATTTTGCTCAATGTTTGCGGCTCTAAATGAAGAAAGGGAATTCTCAAATAGTAGGCAAAGAATTTTTTTTCTTTTTTCTTTTAGCTCTTGTTTGGTTAAGAAATTTATACCCGTTTAGTTGTGTGTGTGAATCCCTAGATTCATGAAATCTAGGGATTTACCTTTTTACACTAAAAACGTAAACGTGTAGATTTACGGGTATGAGGTGAAATCCAGCCGCTATGAAAGCGCAAAACCACAAATTCAGATGACTCTATAGATTTGAAATCTATGGTTTTAAAATCTCTAGACTCAAGTAGACAAACAAACCCTAAACAATGGGCAAACAAAATTGCTTCTCAGGAATTTATAAAAATTCATCTGGACTCTTTGGTTGAAAAAAAAATAAAATTTTTAATTAGAAGGAAACAATCAAACTTAAAACATTAGGCTTTTTGATAGAAACGGATCTTAAAACAATTTAAGGAAGATATTGAAGGAAGTCCCCGACAAAAATTGACTATTATTTGAAAAACCTTCCCAACAATGGCCGTATGGAAACCATTTCGAACGTAAAGGTTAAATAAACCTTGCTTATGTAAGGCATGTGCGGCTGCAAATCTCGCTAGCGCCGGCTCTTGGGCCTATAAAGGAGTTACATGTATCATTTCCGTTTTGAAAGAGAGAGAGAGACACACAGAGAGAGAGACACAGACGGAGAAGGAGAGAGAGGCATAACGGCTATGGCAACCAAGGGCTTCGTTCTGTATCTTGTTACGGGCTTCGCCTTGGCAGTTCTATCTACTTTCTTCCTCGACCAGTCACGAAACCATGATCTTCTGTTGTTTCCATCATCTCCGAATTCAACTCTCACGCAGAGCTACTACTCCAATGGATCTGATGGATTAAGCAGCAGCGAACTAGTTTGGCCGGTAAATCATCCTTTCTACCATCTTCCCTTTATGTGTCTGTTTCTGGGTTTTGGGTTGTGATTGATTTCTTTTAATGGGTTTGTTTCACTTGCAGGAACTTAAGTTTAGTTGGAGACTCGTAGTGGCAACGCTGATTGGGTTTCTGGGTTCTGCTTTTGGAACGGTTGGTGGTGTTGGAGGTGGAGGCATCTTTGTTCCAATGCTCAATTTGATTGTTGGTTTTGATACGAAATCCGCTGCTGCTCTTTCCAAATGTAATCTCTCCTTCTGTGTTCACCACATTGCCAAAACCATAGATTTCTCCTAATTTTATATGCTCGTCTCTCTCTGGTTTTTTTGCATTAAAATCTTCCTTCTGAGATTGGAGAAAAATTAATTTTCAGCACCCACGATGAACTTCGGGATTTTAACCTCAAAAAGGTATGAAAAAGATAAATTTTTGGGACTCTGTGTTGCAGGTATGATAATGGGTGCGTCGGCATCATCTGTATGGTATAATTTGAGGGTGCCCCATCCAACGAAGGATGTGCCCATACTCGATTACGATCTCGCCCTCCTTTTCCAGCCCATGCTCATGCTTGGCATCACCATTGGAGTTGCTCTGAGCGTCGTCTTTCCGTACTGGCTCATCACGGTTCTCATCATTATTCTCTTCCTGGGTGAGTCTGATTCCATAATTTCTTCATTCTAACCAACCCCATTAATCATGTCTGGATCTTCTCTATAATCCTTTCCAATTATGTCTTTTTTTTCTTTCTTTTGCGTCTGAATCAGGGACATCATCGAGGTCATTTTGCAAGGCCATCAGCATGTGGAAGGAAGAGACTCTTTTGAAGGTTGTTTTTGGTTGAAATAAATTATTATTATCATTCTGTTCTTTGTCAGGATCATTTTGTTAAGCAAGTTGTGTGTGCTGTCGTTCTGATTATAAAAAGCAAAAAATTTGCAGAATGAATTCGAGAAGCGACAGGAAGCGGCTCATATCAATTCTTGTGGTGATCGTAAGCATCAAAATTTCCGGAATTTTCACTGATTACTGCCTCTTTTTTTTTTTTTTTTCAAATTTAAAGTTCTGATATATGGGTAATCGTTTAAATTTCGTTTCTATCTTGGCTTTTGCAGTTCTAATTGATGCAGAATATGAACCATTGGTTCCAAAAGTAGAGAAAACCAGACTGGTAGGCCACCACCTCTTCTCTTTGAAACTGTTTTGAGTCCAACATTAGGAAATTATTTGATCCTTATTTTCTTTAACTACCCTTCATTTATAGCAAATATTACGTTTCAACCTGAAATGGAAGAGGATTCTCGCCCTCATGCTCGTTTGGATTGCTTTTCTGGCTCTTCAAATCCTCAAGGCAAATAGTGAATCCCTTTTTCTCTTTTACTCTTTTCGTCTTTTCTGTCTTAATAATTCCTCAAATTCATATCTCCTTGATTCTGGGTTTGCAGAATAGTTCTGTGGTTTGTGGTCCCTCGTACTGGGTGCTCAACTTCTTACAAGTAAGTGAATTGATTGATTAGCTGATGAACTCTCTGGGTTTTCTCTGTTTGAAGTTTTATGCTTTTGAGCTACTCTTATTTCTCAACTGAAATCTTAAATGCAGTTTCCTGTGGCACTCGGGGTTTTTGGGTATGAAGTAGTGAAACTGTACAAGGAAAGCAAGAAGAGGAAACTGGACGGTAACCCAGAGAATGTTTGTGAAGCAACTATAGATTGGACGGCCATGAACCTTACTTTCTGTGCTCTCTGTGGCATCTTGGGAGGCACTGTTGGGGGCCTGTTAGGCTCTGGTGGTGGATTCATATTAGGTCCTCTTCTGCTCGAGATTGGTGTCATTCCCCAGGTAGTCATTTAACTGAAATCAGCACTATTTTTGCACACCCTCTGCTCCTTCTCCTCTTCTTTATTTATATAACTTAGATTTATTTTTTGTGGGTTGTGGATGTGATTGTGATTGTGATTTGGGTATTTATATGTATGATTGTAATCATTTGATTATTGATTTCTGAGTTCTTGGTTGGATTTGATAGTCTAAGATGAGCTAGTTGAATTGCCATTGCTGGACTCTCCTCTGCCTTTGGGTTGCAGAGATTATAGGATTTATTGCTACTCCATACTAACCTCGTCCCTGTACTGTACTGTACAGAACAGGCATGATACATTACTCTCCCCCACATAAGGGGCGCATCTGTGTTACTTTATGAGGATCATTAATTTTATTGTTGGCCTAATCCAATGAATTGGAAGTGGTCCAGAGATTAAAGTATTCGGAAAATAAGAGGTGATATATGGTAGTTGTCTTTAGCATGTCAGAGCAAAACATAAAGAAAGATAGGTTTCTTTATCAGTATAGGCTTCACCTTGATGATTCAGACACGTTTGTAAAATTTGAACCTCAAAGGTTAAGTTGTAACAACTATGTAATATTATAATGTTGACCCCAAAACTAATAATGGTCCCAAATTGTTCAAGATCTTGAGATCAAAAAGAAGGCACCTAGAATGGTTTGAGCAACTAGGTGATCATTAACAATTTGTAATGTTTCTCTACTAGATATTTTAGAAGTAGCAAAAACAAAGAAGCTTTTCCGGTTGGACTAATCTCTCTCCTACCACTGCCTTGAAAAAAGGAGGGTAGTGGAAGAGACCAAGTTTAACTTTGATTTCTCATCCAAAAAAGTAGAAATATTTTGTCTCTTTTCTCCCTTCAACATCAAGTACTTGTAAACAATTGATGAATTGAGCTTTGTTTTTTCTTCCCCTGTAATAGGTTGCCAGTGCTACTGCAACGTTTGTCATGATGTTCTCCTCATCTCTTTCTGTGGTGGAGTTTTACCTGCTGAAGAGATTCCCCATTCCATTTGGTATTGTTTGTCATCCTCATTTCATTTTTATATATTACATCTGCCACTAATATCATTCACTAGCAAAGCTATCAATCAATGCACAGCTAGCCTAGATTGGCCTCAACTGAAAGTATCAATTCTTCTAGGATTTATTTATTTTTGAAAAGCAATCCTCATTTTGTTCTTGGGTTGCAGCTTTGTACCTCATATCAGTATCAATTCTGGCTGGCTTCTGGGGGCAGTTTTTCGTAAGGAAAGTGGTTACAATATTAAAGAGAGCTTCTCTCATCATCTTCATCCTCTCCGGTGTTATTTTTGCAAGTGCTCTAACAATGGGTAACTTTCCAAATGATCCCAACTTTTTATATGTCATAGAAACCACTTATAAGACTTTTGGATATGCGTATTCTTACTTCATAAATTTTGCAGGCATTATCGGTGTTGAAACATGCATCACCATGATACGTGCGCATGAATATATGGGATTCCTAAGTTTTTGTGACAACTGATTTCTTACAATTGCCTAAGCCGCGTTGAAATGGGAGTAGGGATGAAGATCATGAAGATTGAGACATGGGAAGAAACAGAAGCAGTTCAAATAAGAGGTGGGTGTTGGCCAATACCTTATTGTCCAAACCCACATGTATGGTTTGTAAGTTTCATTGTTTCTACACTCAGAAGAGTGTTATTACTACTATTGGTGTCGTCAGTAGATGTGTGTAAGCAATTTGCTTTCACCATCCAACACCTGAATAATGTAAGTTCTCATTTATGTACAGCAATTTCAAGATTGGTATTAAAATTTTTATGTCTCAATTCTCAAACATGAATTATGTCGAAGATGCTGGAAAGCCCTCCTGTTCTATGTCATGCATACAGTTATCAACCAATGCTGGATCAAAAGAAATTTGTAATGTACGAATAAAATGCCTTAAAGCCTCTATATTTGGTGCTGTGTGGAACTAAAATCCATTAGGCTCTGGTATAGACAGAGTACCTGATGCTGACTTGCCATGGGTAGAGATGATCCTTCCATTTCAAGATCTACATCCATTAATTGCTACAGATATTCATGAATAAGACATTCCAAGTTGAGAAGCTAGTGGGTGATTTGTGGTCCTCACTGATTATTGAATTGTTAAACGCCAGATAAGAAGATAACCCAGTTGTGGCCTTGGAGTGTCAAAATGACAGCCACATGCATGGTTTAATCAATGAATGTGTTCTTGATGTTGTAATTTCATTGACATATACCAAAGAGTCCTATGTCATGGCCAAGTTTTAGGGATAACTTCACCTTCTTATGATGAATCAAGATAACCATCAGCAAAAGATTCCATTGCTCCCTCTTTTTCTTTCTGAATCAAAGCGTACAACTGGGTACAGAAAAGTAGGTAAGTCTCGTTTTCCATTTTCATCAAGCTATGACTCAGTGTTGGAGTGGAGGAGAGTTTACTGTTAGTTGTACCTGCGTGTCCTGGTAATGAGAAGACAAGTACGTTCAGATAATTTATAGTTTGTACCCAGAAAGGAACAAAAGCATTATTGATACAGAAAGGAATCGGGATATGCTGTATTAATGCCATTGTACAAGCAATAATTCAGTTCTGATTTACCCTCGCCATTAACGCATGCAAGATGGTTGAATTATTGCCTGAGAGAAAGCCGAAAGTCTTCTTTCTCAAATTAACTTTAAGAAGGGTAGAAGTAGAGGGCTAGTGTTAGAACAGCACGAAGCTACCTGTCCTCTCTGATTCAGAACTAACACATCTTGGTAAAAATGTCCTTCTAATCAAATGAGACTCTTTCTTCGTTTTAGGCCGAGGAACAGTTTTCCAACCCACATTGTTAAATTCACAACACGGAGTCCAATCTAAGAACAAAATTTTCATTTTTAGAAAATTTTTGAAAATATAGGAATTCAAATCTTCTCTCTTCTTCACTTAAGAAATAATTTTATTTTTAAAATGAACATGTATCATCAATCTAATCACGTGAATTACAAAATGTTGGATCCTTAAAAATAGAGAATCTAGATTTGAAACTACTTATTAGATATCCAATGAAGATTTACAAAAAATTTCAATGTCATGTGACTAAATGCTTACCTTCCATGAATATGTGTTGACTGAACATGTATCATCACTCTAACCACGTAAATTAAAAATGGTCCTCAACTTAAAGATAGAGAATCTAGATTTGAAAGTTGAAACTACTTATTAGATATCCAATGAAAAGTTACACAAAAAAAAATTCAATATCATGCGATAAAATGCTTACCTACCATGCATGTGGCGACTTGCTAAGCATTCACACCCTGGAGGCCTGGACATAAATTTTCTATTTTTTTTTTTTCTGGAGAAAATGCATTTCTAAGTTCAAAAATGGGTAGCTTTTGACCAGCTGATTGTGCCCCCAAACAAAGACTGCAAACATGATTTGAACATCTAATAATGCCAAGGAAGTGAGATATAAGTAATACTACTTTTTTGTATCCCTTCATTAATTTTTTTCCTTTTGTCATTCAGTGGTGCTAGCTAGCATCTGATCGATGGTGGGTCAGATGCAAAGGATGCAAAGGATGTCTAAATTTGATGACATGTGAAATCCAATGGGCTTTTTTGGACTTACTCAAGCTCACCCACTCAGAATCAACTGTGATATGTTTGGCTATTATTTGATGAACTTATAACATTTTTTTTTTGGGGGAATGAATAAAAGTAACATGAACACTTAACAGTAGAAGAGACAAGTTCATACATTATATAATCTTTGGTTAATGGATTGGAGAATAAGTGGAGATGGGCATGTTTCATTTCAAAGAATTGGGATTCAGCAATCTTTGATCGACATGATTAATCCAGTAAGAAATAAGTTTGACCCTCGTTTATGAAATTTTATTTTTACCAACCACTTGTTTAGAGTGGAGCATCAGTGGTGAGCTAGCTGCATGGAAACTGGAAAGTGTTGAGGTGGAGAGAGAAGGGTGCCCAAGTTAAAGACTTATTTGCAGATAGTAATAGAAAGTTTCACCAGTTCTGACTAAAGCTAAACTAAGATTCTTCTTCCCATTACTTGGTTTTCCAAAAATTAAGGAAAAAATGAATGATCCAAGGAAATACTACAAGACTAATTTTATTTTCTTTACTCGTTAAAAGTGTATATAGATATGAATACATACTTTTTTTTGGGTAAAATGAAAATACATTCAAGGGACGAACACGGGACAGTAGAAGATAAGACCTCCTGCAGCCACGAAGAGGAGCACGGCCAACGGTCTTACCCTGAATCAACCTGGCCATCCAGGCTAGAGAATCTGCCACATAATTGGCTTCTCTAAGAATAAAACTAAAAATACAATTCAAAGGACCAGCACAAGCAAGAATGTTCACCATCACAACATGTGGAAAAAGAGAATAAGGGGAGACAGCGCGGCCATTAAGCAAATCCTTCACGTATTGCCATAGCTTCTCCAACTTGAATGTCCTCAAATGGGGTAGCCCATGGATAGCCTTTAACACTCTTCCATTATGGTCATGTATAATGACTCCTAGACCTGAAGCTCCCAACTGCCCCTTCGACTCATCAGTGTTGATCTTTACCCATGGCTTTGTCAGTTTCATCCAAGCCACATCTCTACCGGCTGCACTATCACCAACAGTATCAGGTCTAAAAAACAAGCTTGCACCTTCCTAGCACCGAAAAAACTCTATATAGGCTTTTTGGGAGATCTGAATAACCTCCAAAGGACTCCACACCAAGCTTCGAGTTGTTTTTTACCCTCCAAAGATACTACAAGATAAAACTAATATCCTCCAATACCTCCTTTCTATCTTTCTTTAATAAAACAACTAGTTGTACATTATTTAATAACCATTATGCTAAGGATAGGGATTCATCTAAGGGGGGGGGTCCAATAGGGAGTCTACTTCCATACCAAATTGGCCTGCAAAACTGCAATGCAGGAGAATGTGATCAGTTGATTCACATTCCTCCCCACATCGATGACACCTTGGGTTAGCTTTAAATTTCTCCTTATACAGGCTTCCCCTGAAGTAACTCCATCAGCACACGCCTTGTATAAAAATGATTTGATTTTTGGCGTAGAGTTAAGTTTCCAAATTTCTTTCTAGATTTTCTTTGGAGTGTTTTCCCATTTTTCTCTTCTAGAAACAAATGGTTCTAATAGTATCTTTCTCCTTCTTTGTTGCCAGCATAGCATAGGCCAATTTCAGCTGTAAACTCACCTCTCTTCTCAGAACCCCAGCACAACTTATCTAGTTGGGTGTTTACTGGCAATGGAATTTTCGAGATCTCACGAACAATCTCCTATTGAAACAAGGAATTCAAGGCACCATGATTCCACAACCTGGAAATTCAATCAAATTAGCCACCATCCTTACATTTTCCACCCGATTTGGTAGAGCATGATTCCTAAATTTCAACACCTTATACCTATATAATGAAGGAATCCAAGGTTCAATCCAAATATCAATGTCAACTCCATTACCCACTCTCCACAACAACCCTTTGTAAAGGGTCTCCTGACCCAGCACTAAGGATCTCCGTCCCCACCAAGGCCTATTGCCCAACCTTGCTTCAAGAAAAGAAGAGTTCGGGAAGTAAATTGACTTCAAAAATCTGACCCAAGTAGAGTTCGGATTCTTGAGTAATTTCCAAGGAGCCTTTACCAATAGATCTTTGTTTTTGCATGTAATTATCTTTAAAATCTAGAACTCCTTGCTCATTAGGGAGGCATAGCTTGTCCCAAGCCATCCAATGCATATTTTTTTTCTTCTCCTTTCACTCCAACCCCAATAGAAGCTTGAAGTCAACTAAGCAATCTTTTTGTGGTGTGATTTTGGGGGTTTGAAATGCATGCATAGTTGGACATTGGTAGAGCAATGGCCTTTATCAGCACCTCCTTACCCGCCAAAGATAGAATCCTCTTAGACCACCCAGTCATCCTTGAAGAGAACTTCTCATTTAGGTCATGGAACACCTCAGTTTTGAACACCCCAATAATGGAAGGGAGAACCAAGTACCTAGACGGCCCATCTCCATAGGGTATCTTATAATTTACTGCTTGCCTGCTAGCCTTCCCATGTATCTACAACAAAGATTTGAGATTGTGCATCTAAGTTAGCCTTCATAAACACCAAGTGGTCATCTACAAAACAAAGGTGTGAGATAGTCATTCCTCTATTCCTCACAGCAATACCCAAGAAAATGGCAGCCCCTTTTTTTGTTTCACAAGAGCACTAAAAGCTTGACCACACAACACAAATAAAGCTAGGGAGATGGGATCTCTCTGTCTAAGACCACAAGTAAGAGTGATGTTACACCTTATGGCCCCATTAACCATTAGAGAATACCTAACAGTTGAGATGCACTTCATAACAAGGTCAGTGAATTTGTTTAAGAAACCCATTCTAGGAAGAAGAAAAATCAAAATTTTCCATTTCACCCTGTCATATGCTCTTTTCATATCAATCTTGGTTGCCATCAGCTTTTGCTTCCCCTTCTTTTTCTGCTCAACGTAATGAAAGAGTTTGTGAGCTATGAATACATTTTCAAAGATAGTTCTCTAGGAACAAATGCTAATTGAGCCGAATCAATAAGGTCAGGTGAAGATATTCTTCAATCTAACTGCCAAGATTTTGGTTACAACCTTGATGGAAACGCTGCACAAACTGATAGGCTTAAAATGGTTGACCTCCTCTAGATTTGCTTTCTTTGGAATAAAAAAAATCAATGTTTCATTTGGAAGCACCTTAGTTTGAAAGAAACTGCATACAAAATCCACCAGGTCCTTCTTGATAACTTCCCTAAAAGATTGGAAGAAAATGGGAGGGAAACCATCAACCCTTGGAGCTTTTAGGGCCCCCATATCAAATAGTGCAGATCTAATCTTATCTTCATTTGGGACCAAGAATAGTAGCTCATTTGCCAATGGTGGGTTAGTTGAGCGGTTAAAAGCTCAAACTCCCATGGGGAGGTCTTGGGTTCTCACCCATCCGGCGGCATTTCATTTCCATTGCAGTATTAAAAAAAAGCACCAGTACCAAAAAAGAAAGAAAGAATAGTAGCTCATTTTCCTCCTCTTTTAGCCTTGGCATTGTCACTTGTAGAACAAGCTATAAGTCTTCATTATTGCATGCCTCAGACACTAACAAATTTTGTAATGCCCTTCAAACTCATTATAAATCACGAATCCGGATCATCTTTGTGCTCCCCGACGGTTTTACCACCACAAAATCAGTGGGTCCCACCGCTGAAAAATATTATTAAAAAAAAAAAAAAAAACACTCCAATCACCCACCCCTGTGCCCCCTGTATTTTGGGGTGGAAAAGCCGTCGGGAAAAATATTATTAAAAAAAAAAAAAACACTCCAATCACCCACCCCTCTGCCCCCTATATTTTGGGGTGGAAAAGCCGTCGGGGACGGGGTCGCAGATCCGGACTCATAAATCACCTCTTCATTTTGGCTCCACTCTCCACTTCCAAGGTTCAATTTCATAATATGATTTGCCTGTCTACTTTGGATTTTCCAAATATGAAAGAAACGGGTGTTTTTATCTCCACAACCGAGCCAGTCAATTCTTGACTTGTGAGCCCAATAACTCTTCTTCATACTCAAGAAAAATACCCAGTTTCTCAAATAAGTCCTCTCTTCTATCATTTTCCTCATCCCAAGACATGCCTTTGATCCATCCCAATTCCATTTGTAGACTTCTAATCTCATTCTAAATATGTCCCAACACTTCTTTGTTCCACATTTTCAAATAATCTTTGCATGTATTTAATTTTGATAACAGACGAGGAGTGGGATTTCAGTTATCTCCTTTACACCATGCAGATTTTATCACCCTACTACAATCACTATGCTTCAGCCACCTGGATTGGAAACGAAAATATGTGGGGCCTTCTTGGGGTGACCTTTAGTGTCCCATACTCCCTCTCTCTCTATATCTTCTTTCTTCAGTTCCCCATAAGCTCCAGTGAATTTAAATCAAGGTCTACACACATATGGTAGCTTATGTATAGTTCATGGTTGAACCGAACACAGTGGATTTATGGGCTTTTGGGCTTTTTTTGGATAGTTCATTTCAGATCATTTCCATGGGATATTCTGAGCCTAATAATTTTTTGAAAGCCATTCCGAATTGTTTCCAAGCAGGTTTAGATCATCTCCTTTCACAAGTCCAAGTCACACAAATCTGATGCAACGCACAAGAAATCCTTAAATCCTTTTCTGAAACCTTGTAATGGGACTTGACTGATATGTGGAATTCTTGAGTTATTGGAATCCTAAACAACACTCAAAATGCTGTTATTAGGACTTTTAAGATGGAATTTTTGCTGCATTGGTTTACCAACTTAGCTACATTCAATGTATACTATATAGTTCTACGCAGAGATGTTTTACTACTTCAAGGCCTCTCTATATACATATTACCATATGGTCCTAGATATTTAATAAGTAATTGATCAAACCCTTTCTTATGCAGCCAATAAAAAATCATCCAAAACACTTTTTCCCATCAATGACATTTTAATAAAAATTTCCTCATGCATAGACAGACTAAACTCTAGATGTTTATCATGGATGAAGAAAATGCAATCAGAGACGAGAAGTTTCAACACTAACTAGCACAACTGGCTAAACAATATATCCCTGTAGGAGGGAAAAAGCATCCATCATTTGTAATGTTATATGTACATGAATCACCTGGCAACAAAGTGTTTGCACTTGACGTGCAGTACATGGAAACAATGGAGAACCATGTGTAATGGAAAGCATGCCACAGATGACAGGAATTTTCTTTTCAGAAATCTGAATATTCAACTAGGATTTGAGACCTCAGTTCCGTTCAGCTGCATTAGAACAGTATCCAGGTAATCACTGTGTAAACCAGAATAGATGCAGCGATCATCCCACAGCAGACCCAAATCCTTGTGAATCAAAGTTGTGCAAGTTCCATCAAGAAAATTTGGTGCAGCAACACTACCTAGAAGAAATAAGACTACCAGCCTTGGAAGGTTTGCTACTGGATTGAGGATCTTTGATTGGACTAGAACCTACATCAATTGCAATGTTTCCCATGCCAACCTCCATTGCCTCTCTCTCATCGTCCTCTCTCTTCTTCCTCTCAGAAATATCTCCATTTACAACATCAATCTGAGAACCAGGTGTGGAAGGGTGAAGATAACTAGGACGTGTGCTTATCCATGGATGTAGGAGACACTGAGCAGCAGTTGGCCGCTTCTCAGGGACAAAATCAAGTATAGGAACTAAAAAATCGGCCATATCGTTTGCATCTTGCTCGCTAAACTCGTACTTCTCTATAAGCACCTTGCTAAGTGGCCAAAATCGCAGCCTACGGATGTGCCTCAAATCACCATACCTGTTGAAGAAATCCCGAGAATATCGACCACCTAATGCAATCTGAAATCAAATTTGGCCAATCAAACGGAAGTTAAAACAGGCATTGGAAATTAAGAAAAAAGAAGAATATTTAGCTCTCTGAAATATATTTACCTTACGCGGCATCATCCCAAGAAGTTCCATCATTAGAGCCAAATGATCCTACAAAGGAAGGTTGTTTACACTTGAGCAATCAAATCAGATGTATAATCTACGAGTCAAGCATACAGAAAAAGAATAGCAGGATCCAAAGCTTTGTTTGCCTTGGCCTTGATTATTCAACAAATACAAAAGAACCAATACAAAAGAACGAAAAAAAATTTTAAGTCAATGACTCCAAAGTTTTGACCATTTGTGGTTTGTCACATGAGGGAAAACACACACAAGACGACACTGATATTATGACAGAAGTATATAAGAACTTATCCTCACTACTACAGTCACTGACAATTATATCAAGGAAAATGCTTATTGACAAGATGCAAGATGCTGACCTCCAATATGATATAAACCAAGTAACGAACTTGCAGTTTGTGGGTAAACCAAGAGGAATGATTTTTGGTTGTAGTACCCTACAGTTATTTACTTATGTCTTAATGGTATGTACTTGATCTAGCTTTGAGTAGAGATCTCAGTTATCAGTAGAAAAAATATGGGTCTTAATAAGTTCAGTGACAAGCCTCATTCAATGACCCAGTCATGCCTGTTATGGATGGGACTGGATGAGTTCCCAAGCTAAGTGGATTCAGTATATTGTCTTATAATTTCAACTTTCAAGTAAAGGAACTGCCCCCTTCTGAATATGACAAATTAAAGGTGCAGTTGGCAGCAATGACAAACTTGATGAACATGTTTTTAGGCTATCATGGGTGAAGTCAATAGTGATTGTAATTTTCTACCCAAAAAAAAAATAGTGATTGTAATTGCTAACCAATTTGATGCACACGTTTCCAACTAAAAAGTGGCTTATAAATGCTCCACACACGATGCAGAAGCATCCAGGTATCCAACTAAAAGTGGCATAACTCATGTATGCTCTCCAAGATGTAGAATCTGTTTTGGTGCTTTTGGGGCATTATAGTACAAATTGATTGAGGTGGCATGGCCATGTTAAAAGGAGATCTTTGGTTGTTCCAGCATGGAGGAATAAGTTAATCCAGATTAGAAGAACTAAATGAGCCAGAGGCAGACCTAAAATGATGTTAGGAGAAGTGTCAAGAAAAGACATGCACATCCTAAGCCTTGTATCAAATTGGAGGCTGCTTTGTCGTTGGTGTTTCTAAGTGTTTCCTCAGAGACAGGGACCGATATTGGTTTCAGCAATCCTTATGCTACCTGATGTTGTTGTCTTGGTTACTGAAACTACAAAGATGAATTACAGCATTCTGACCATCATGTCGTTGCTATTTGTAAAAAGTTCAAGGTATTTAAGTCATATTTTATTAAAATTATACTAGAATCAGAATCCAGAATTTTTCTTCCAATTTATTGAAGTTCAAATTACTCTTCTCTGCCAGCTGATGAGCTTTATTCTTTGGGAGATATTTACTATCAACTAAGGTTCGAAATCTCGATTTCAAGGTCCAAACCTAATACTTTTGCCAGGAAGTTTCAGTGGCCAGTTTCGGCCATATTTTGATGGTTCTTTTACCTAGGTTTTTGCATACACCTGATTTAAGACATAGTTAACACAATGGAAGAAGAGGAATTTAGCATAAAAATCAATGAAAAATACTCATTCACATTTTACTCATTGACAGACATGTTTGCCCATTCTAACAAATACAAACGAGTTGTAAATTGTAACAAAAAGTATTTTAAACCTTCATACAATCAAATGGAAGGTTAAACAACATGGTAACCACAAACTAAATAAGCAAAAGAGAAACTTGCGCCAAGAATCCAAGATCTCTACTTAATAATTACATATATACTTGTACTAATATTCCCACATTTTTAATTATAAAACAGAAAATAATTTATATTTTGTCCATTTTTTAATAATTACAGTTGATATTTAATAATTCTCAAACAATTTAAATAAACAACTAGCAACAAAAAATAAATTCAAGCGTGTAGATCGAGTGATGGTGTCTTACATATATTAGATTCAACGTCATCTATCATGCATAAATACCCTGTTTTTATTTCAAAAACATTATATGGGAATTAATTTTTAAAACCAGAAAATTTTAAAAAAAAATGCTAGCATTTCTCCCAAAAAAAATTAACATAGATCCATAGATCATGCTAAGATTGTGTGAGATATGGATACAGTGGATTGGAGATCTGGATCTTCTAATTAGTTTCTATTTTGGTGCTGCAGTTTCTATTTTCTGTAGTTTCCCTTTTACTTGCTTTCAATTTTTTGTGAACCGAATATTGGTCTGAATATTCTGTTTTGAGTTTCTATTTTAGGGGACAGAATATTCTGTCCTAGTAATATTGTAATTGCAGCCTATAAATAAAGTGGCCTGTGATTTTGAGAGATCTATCCAGAATCACGGGGAATTGTTCCTTCTTCTTCCTTTCATATTTATTCATTCTAGAACTTAGTTTGATTTTTAGAGTCTGATTTCTAAAATGGTATCACAGCATTAATCTGATTTCTGGGTTGCTTTTTTTCACTTGCTGGTTTGAGAGTCGTTTCAAAGTTTTCCTGATTGTGGTAAAACCCTAGTTCACATATAAAGAGGAACTAGAGTTCCAATGAAGATTTTATGAATCTAGATCCAGTATTGCAAATACAAAGTTACTATTTTGAGAGTTGTCTTGAGTTTCTTCTCTCAACCACTGCCAATTGCAGTAGTTGCTGCCAAGGAATGAAATTCAGCAAAATATCACCGAAACCAGCGGTATTTTTCCGTTTCGGTCAAGGGTGAAACAATATATTCCACAATTCGGCGATATATCGCTGAAAGATAAAAAAAAATCACGATAATTTTGGCGAAAAATCACCATATATATGTGATCATCTCTTGCATTCTTGAATTGTTTTGGTACAATCTTCAACATCTACTTGTAAGAAGAGAATATTATTGGGGATCATTAGCGTTGACTTGGGGTTTACCATGGATGTCATATTCCATTTGTGTCTCTAAATTCACACCATCAGCTCTTCTTTCCATTCTAACCCTCCTCCAATCTACATGAGAGTTTCCTAATAATGGTCGCACAATAGAATTTTGGCACTTTCCTTGAATGTGAGATTGATTAGAATCATGCATGACTCCATGCATAGGAATATTGTCAAAACTATACATGTTACCTTGTAAATTCTTGCCATATATACGACTATACCTTCCATATGTCCTTTCGCCAACGCGGAGAATCTGGATCCACCATTACTTCCATCAATAACTCCTTGCCCCGAATAAGGAAAGTTTAGATTGTTGCTGATTGGTCTCCTTCCTTTGGGGGCAAAATTTGGGCTTATAGAACCCCAAATGTCGGTAAAATATCGCCGGCATATCGAGGTTTCGCCCGACACTAGGCGATATTTCGTACCTTGGTTGTTGCTGCCTAATTACTGTGACTAAAGGATCAAACTATCACTAGATGGAAGTAACTCTTCAAATCTGATTACAGCTTCTGCCCACAATGAGATTTCTGGGATATCTGCTTCTTAGAATTTTGTGCTTCTAGGACCTGCTACTGCTGCCACTTGATGATGCTGTAATTCTGGGAGCCTATTAATCACTCCAAAGGAAGAACTCGATCTAATATTGATGCCCTTTCAGTTGTCTAATGTTGTTGTTGTTTTTTTTTTTTTTTTCTTTTTTTGCTCCAAAGGCTCAGAGAGGCCCCCGATTCCAGATACTTTTTAGGAACCCATACTACTTGGTCTGCAATGACCCAACAATATCTACCTACTAGGTCCGCAGAAACCCATATTGCCTGTGATCTACCTACTTGGTCCACAGTAACCCATATTGCCTATTATCTACCTATTGGTCCACAGTAACCCGTATTGTCCTTTTACCAACCTACTTGGTCCATAGTAACTCATATTGTCCTCTTACCTATTTACTTGGTCCACAGTAACCCATATTGTCCTCTTACCTACCTATTTGGTCTGCAATAGCCCATACTGACTTTTTACCTACCTACTTGGTCTGTAATAACCCATATTACCTTTTATCTACCCACTTGGTCTACAGTAACCCATACTGCCAACCTATCTACTTGGTCCACAATAACCCATATTGCCTTTTACCGAGCTATTTGGTTCGCAATAATCGATACTCCCTTTTATCTACCCATGATTTTAACTACTACTTGCCTTCTTGCAAAGAGCTTATATGCAACATTGGAGCTACACTTTTCACCTAATTATGAGGACATTGGAGCTACACATTTTCATTGTTTGATGGTTCATTTGACATGAAGATTGTTGCCTACTGAAATTCTCTCGGTGTTTATCAATGTAGGCTTGTGCTCAAGATTGATGAAGTTTTTTAATATATGTTCTTGTTATTCCAAGCCATAACATCGGAGATTTGTATGCTCCAGCTTGAGGGGGAGTGTTAAGATTTGCGTGAGATATGGATACAGTGGATTGGATATCTGTATCTTCTATAGTTTCTATTTTGGTGCTGCAGTTTTTATTTTCTGAAGTTTACTTTTCTCTTGTTTTCAATTTTGTGAACAGAATATTGGACTGAATATTCTGTTTTGATCTCTTGTAATATTTGTTTCTATTTTAGTGGACAGAATATTCTCCTAGTATATTGTAATTGCATCCTATAAATAAAGCGACCTTTGATTCTGGGAGATCTATCCAGAATCAGAGGGAGTTATTCTATCTCTGCTGGTTCTTCTTCTTCTTCTTCCTCCTTGCTTCTTTATTCATTCCAGAATCTGGTTTGTTTTTAGAGTCTAGTTTCTGACAGATTTGAAAAGAAACAAATATGTTTTGATGCATCAACTATCAAGAAATAAAAAATTTGAGATGAATACCGCATACCTAACTTTGGTGTGCTTAATCACCAAGAATCCAGCAAAGTAGATGTTTGTTGACAAAGGAGTGTAGAGATTTGACGGGAGAAAAAGGATTTGAAGCCAAAATTTTGGATCTTAGATCGAAATATACCAAGAGCGAGACAAGATCTATGAAATGTGCAGATCTCATCGAAACTGGGTTTAAAAGTAACTTAAGATGGACCGAAATAGTCCATCCCGGTCGAAAAATGCGAGATGGACCAAGATGGACTGAGATTTGGTACTTCTTTTTGCCTGTCAGCCCATCTTTTCTTGGTTTGCTAGGAAACTGAAATTTTGCTGAAATTTTGAGGGATTTGAACCATGCTATCAACTGGAGGTATATCTAATTAAAATCTGGGTATCAATTGGTAGATCAATCTTGGAATTTGTTTTCTAATTCCACCCTGCAGCAACTATGTTTTTACGTCAATTTGCAGACTAATGATTGATTAATATCTCCTGATCTAACCACCTGATATGGCTATATTGAGATTTATTTCCCTGCCCTAGTAAACTCCTTCAGTGCTATTTTCAGGATTGTCCTAAACTTCAATTCTGTCAGTGGTTACTATCACCCATATCTGGGTTCAAAAGATCCTGGTTTGAATCTCTAATTGCTGCCAGTTATTACTGTTGGGTAATAAGTATATTTCATATGCTTTTTTCACTATTTATTTAGTGGATCAAGGACTGATACTGTGATTTCTTGCTGCAAGTACTCTGTTACCACAATTACCTCGGAAGACTTTGTTTTGCCATGGTTGCTGATCCAAAACCTCCACTTGATAAAGTTCACGTTCAGATTACCAAAATATTCAGATGGGGTTTCAAGCACATGCTGTGGGTGTAAGCTGTTTAAATTTATTTACAGGCTAACGGTGGACGAAATACCTAATCTATGATCCACCCACTTACCATTTCAAAGACTCAGCTTCCATTCGTATATTAGCGGATGCACAAGGATCCCAGCTTGAAACTCTCGCAGTGAATCGGTATTTATTGAGTTATGCCTCCAATACTATATTTCACTAGACTGTCAAGGGTGTCGAAACAACCTTCCAAAAAGTTCCGCTCAAGAAAAGAACTTTTCTTGAATAATAGAGCTATATGCCCATATAACAAGATGTCTATGATGCCAACCTGAAAATTGACCTACTGTGGTGGCTTCTATAAGAATAGAAAGAGGAGGAAAGGGAAAGTAGAGAATGACAGCTGATCTCTGTTCAAGCTATTTTAACTGAAATTTGTCCAAATAGAAGGTATTTAAAGAAAAATAAAACACAAATCTTAGTTGAACTCAAAATCAAAATGCAAACAAAAGTCCAGCCCTTAAATAGGAATAGTAAAACAAATAGAATGCTAAAACTAAACCTGCAATAGAATATTCAATTAAGTCCAACTCTTCTTGGACCAAACCCCATTGGGCCGGTTCTTTTGGGGTTGGCTGGAACTGATTGAACCGGTTCAAAATAAGCCATTTTATGCTCCTCCATGGTCATTCTTCAATTACAAGTTTGTAACAGAAATCACTATGTTTCAAAATTTTGATTGGTACGATAAGAAGATCGGCCATTTTATGCTCCATGGATCATTCTTCAATGATAACTGAAACCACTACATTTCCATCGTCAGTTGTTTATTGTCTTATTCTTCCAAATTACTAAGAGCTATTTATCGAGTGAAGATCGCATACAATCAGCAACCTTTCCCGGATCATAGGATCCCTGGTATTAACAGCCACGTTTGTCTCTAATATCAATCAATGCAATCTGATAATCCAAATTATGGATCTCAAATGTAGGCAGCCCAAATGAACAGATCTTATATCAGATCTAAATTTAGTCTAGGAAGCAACTGCATCAAGGAAAGAATCAGATTGACTAAAGATGATACAAGGAAGATGAGATCTGCTTGGGAGCAAAAAGAGAATAGAGGAGAAATCAGGTTCAGGATACCATCCCAACTGCACTGCTCAACAGCATGTGCTGCGCGTCGCCCGGGGGGGGGGGGCACCACATCATGTATATCCCCAGGACTTGCAAACAACTACATCTACCCCTTAAAATTTCAACAATTTTTACATCCGGTGGCCCTCATACTAACATCGTACCCTTATTGTTTCACTAGTACAATTAATAAAAATGCCCTTCAACCTACTTGAATTGATTTACAAGGAGGATACAGATGGGGAATATACCACCCATCATCTTCTCCAACTAGCTAACCCAGAATCTCTGGTTTGGAATCTGCTTCTTCTTCCTTTAACTCCTCTGCTACCCTTCCCCACCCATTATAAACCACCTGCCCCACAACCCTCTTTTGCCCCCACCCACCACTCTGCAAGGTTGTCTGAAGCAAATTAAAAACTAAAAACTTTTAGAATTTTTGCAACCCAGAGGGGTATTTTATTTCATAATTCTTATAGCACCCCCAGATGTACATCTCCCCAATGGGCTAAAACCATGAAACCAGAGAACTACCAGTGCCATCTCTATCACTGAGCTGCAGCACACAGCACCACCTCCATTGCCATCTCCTCATTCATTTCCATTTCCATTTTCTTTACCTATTTCTTTTTCTTTCTTTTTTTTCTTTTTTTCACTTTAAACAAAATCTCTATTCTCCATCTTCATTCCTCGACAAGCTTTCCAAATTAAGAACTGAATCCCCAGTTCTCACTCTGAAACCCTCTCTTTAGGGTCTTGTAAATTGAGACAAGCAAATGTTGATGTCAATCCTTGAAAGATATGAACAGAAAGTGTTTTTCTTCAAACTCATACATATTCTCCAGAAAGTTAGATCAAGCTATTGATTTGTTTCATGAGATGCGAATAGATTGGATCAATTAAACATTTAACTTCCTCGATTGGATTTCTAATCAACATCAATAATTTTGCGCTAAACAAAGTGATCAGATTTTTCGCTGGTTTTTCCTTGGGGAATATTCCTCATCAAATTCCTATATTTATTTGTTAAAAAAAAAAAATTACAACCGACCCAACAGCCCAACCCTAATTTCTGATCCAAGAACCCATTTTAAACCTATAGGTGGCTTTCAGTATGATATAAGGGAGAGTAACATAGTCAATTCCTCTCAGAAGTAACGGTGTTAGTCCCCAAGGGTATGAATGTAATTTTTTATTTGAAGGATATCATACGTATCTGCAACTCCATGGGGGGTATACAAAATTTGCTACAAAATATTATATCCTTTATTCGAATCATCCCCAGTTGTTGGTTTTATTACATATCATAAAAGGGCTCCTAATCACTCTTAACACACTCAATAGAGTAAATAAACTCAAAACAGAACTGAATTTAGGCTATCAAGTATTCTAATCTAAGTCAATCACTTAGCTACTAATCGCAAGTAATTCATCCACAGTTTATGAGTTTATACGTTAAGGCATATTATAATGAGTTTGAAAAAATAAAAATAAACGGCTGTATAACTACCCAAAGGTCAATTACAACCCACTGGCTGCCAACTTTGCTTCTTATGGGCATTTGAGACTAAACATAGGCATACAAACAGAATTAAAGCTATGCAGTTATGCATAATGGACTCATTAAGGAATCTCCCAGCTTGATGTGGTTTGTTATCATGAACAGGGTGTGCACTACTAAACATTGCTCAATTATCAACAAATGTATTCCCCCCCCCCTCTTTCCAGGCTCTGCCCGTGAGGAGCTTTGGCACCAGGTTCGCCCTTGTTGTATGGTTCTTCTTAATTAAGGAGGACATTCTATTTAAGTTGTGTTGTTCTTTTCCGATAGACAGGTGCCACTTAACAACAATGATGCAGTATAAACCGGTTCAATTGGTTATGGCCAACCCCAAAAAGAACCAGCCTAATGGGGTTTGGTCCAACAAGAGTTGGACTTCATTACATATTATAGTTCAGTTGTAGTTTTAGTCTTTTATTTGTTTTAGTATTCCTACGTGAGGCTTTAGACTTTGTTTTAGATTCTGTTTTGAATTTTGATTTCAAATAAGACTTGATTTTATTTCTATTGATTAGATTGTACTAGGATACAATTTTCAGATTGAAATAGAGTGAATTTTGTGAGAGCCTGTGTGGCTGGTGCGTGAGTGTGAGCACTCTCTTCTCTCTTCTTCCTCTTCCTACTCTAATTCTCCTTCCATTACAGCCTACCAGTGCAGCCCTATTGTAGGCCTGCATTAAATAATGCATGCATCAGGTCTTTTATTTTTATTCAATTACTACTTCTATTCTGGTATCTTTCTGTTATTATCTGCTGCATAGTTATTGATTGTTTCTGGAACTGTTTAAATCTGAACCTTCTTTGAAGCAAAAAACTAATTGGATTCTTTAACTTGAAATTAATAGTGACCATTCACATCAATAAATTAAGAAATTTGATTCCGTTCAAGTATCACCAATTTATATCTAATTTCTTTAGGATGCTTTCAAGCTTAGATTGTTCCTGTATATAATCTATTGGATGCTTCTTGATCCCATCTCATAATATTTTCTCATTTTCTTCCCTCCTAAAATCATTTATTTACCCAAGTCATTTTATTCACCATCGTTTTACTTGGATAGTTGGATAGGTTAGAGAAGCCATATACCCTAGCAAGACAAAGACTTGCTGACCCATCCTAGATAGTAATATTATATATAATTTTATAGGTACTTCTATCACAACACTGCTCAATTAAACTGCCACCTCCTTGCCTTCCCTTCCCACCCACCACCCCACTCCAAAAAAAAAAAGCACCGGACCCCAACTGAAAATAAATCAGTATATTAAAGCTACAGTGAGATCAGTTTAATGAATAGGAAGGAATGCCATGTGATGCAGTATCTGAGCCCTCCAAGTCATGGTTGCCAAGGCGACAAGGCTAGGCGACGCAACACAGGGCAACAAAAACCAAGGGAACACCAGGTCACCTTGACCCAAAAATGTGCCTAGGCGACAAAGCGGCTGCCTAGGCGGACGCTTTGATAACCTTGCTCCAAGTCCAAGATCAACTGGAGGGCCAAGTGAAACCCCCACCCCCAAGGGTTACTACCCAGCAGCTTATATACTATTTGTTTTCAGTTCTTCATTGTACTCCATATATCAGTGGCAGAAAAGTCCGCTGTAGGGGCATATTAGGTGTGTGATTTTTCTTTTTCTTTTTTTTAAATTTGTGTAAATTTATTATTCAATTCAGTCCTTATACAGGTCTAACTGTAAAGACCTCTAGTAGATTAAGTCAAATTAGAATCAGGCTAGGATTTCAAGTCCTATTAGGAATTCCAGCCCCCAGTATATATAAAAACACCCTCCAATCTACAGGGAGAGGTCAGCCTGAATATTAAATAAGAAGGCTTCTCTTCGAGTAATTCTGATGTGAACCACCAGGACCATCCAAATAGAGGCTGCAGGAAGACCTAGGGCAGCAGCCCCTCTCACCAGGACTCCAGATCTACTATTACTTTGCTATTTGGACAAATCCTTTATAAGATATGACAGGGTCCTAGTCCATCTAGGAGTCCTAGTTAGAGGAGGGCTCCTATAGTCAAAGTCCAAGCATTAGTTAGTAACCTATAGTGAAAGTCCAAGCATTAGTTAGTAATCCTTCTTATCTCCAATTTTGTTTATTTGATTTAAGTTGTAATTAGTAGTTGAAAGTTTTAGTTTGAGTTGGAAGTAGAAGTCTTTAATTGTAAATTATTTTTAATAGACCTCCTCAGGTGTCAGTCTTATTAGCAGTTCCTCATTTTTTCGGCTATAAATTTAAGGCCAAGGGTTGTAAACAAATCAATTGACTGATGAATAAAATTATGCAAGGAGAGTGCGATTGGACTGTGTAGGGATTCCAAGGAAACCTTTCGGCAGCCTTGGTGATGTAAATCACAAAACAGACCCTTACTAAAAGCTGCAAGAAGCACTAGGCAGCAGCCCTTTCATGTGCAACCCTAGAAGTATTCTTGTCATTTTCCAAAAGTTTAACCACTTTATGTTTATAGAGTTTTAATTAGGGGCGACTTCCCTTAATGAAAGAAGTTCTAGTAGTTGTTGGCAGTCTTTGTTGTTATTTGAGTTCAAATTGTAATTAAGTAGGAGTTTGAGTTAAAGTTCTAGGCATTTCTAGAATAGAAGTCTCTAGTATCGAGTTCTATTAGGAGTCTTTCTTATTTGGCTATATATTCAAGGCCCCTTTCACTTACCTATCAACCCTAGCTTAACCTAATACCCTAAACCCTAGCCACAAGTCCTACAATACCAATTAGCCTTTCCGCAAGCCTCACGAACCCTAGAAAAGTGCTGCTAATCATCTACAGCAGTAAGAATAGTCATTCCCCTCCTTGGTTTACATCACTAGATGTTGTTCTTCTCAAGTGAGTTTCATTCCCTACAGCAACTATGGCAAGTGACCTTCATCGTCTTCATTAATGACAGCAAAGTGACTAATAACCACCCCCATCCCCAACCCTAGTATCTTCTCCACCTCCATCCTTCCTTTCTCTTGCGGCAGCCTAGAAGTTTTCTCCCAACCCTAAAAACCTAAACCCATCTATTCCCGACCCCAAACACTATTCCCTCCTGGAAATAACATCCTCCCCCCCCCCCCCCCAAATTAGCCTTCAAGCAAAACAGCAGCCAAATTCTACCCCCCAAAACCCTAGTTGACATCTACTTGTTCATTCAGAAAACCTAAACCCTAGGGCTGAATCTGAAATTGCAGAAACTAAAGTCAGACCTAAATATCAATCAACTGACTTCATAAACCCTACTGGCCAAACCTAGACAACAACCTTTCCAACCCTAGAGTTACCCTAGAACCCTAGCTGCAAGGTTCCAACCCCATTTACCCCCAGCTGCAGGGTCTATAAATCCTAATTGGGTCTGCTATTCATCAAATAATCCAGCAGCAGTGCCTTCCCCCCCCCCCTCTCTCTCTCTCTCTCTCTCTCTCTCTCTCTCTCTCTCTCTCTCTCTCTCTGTGTGGTTCACATCAAAATTCCTCATGTTTTTTATTAAGTTTTAGTTCTGTCAATAAAGAATTGAAGATCCAAGGCTAAGAAGGGTTCTAAGGTGAGGTCAAGCCTAGAAACCTGCTTCTGGTTGAATATCAGAGCTCAACCTTCACTATCAACCTGAATTTTCCTGTCTACAAGGCTCCAATAAGGTACAACTGGTAGCCCACAGAACCCTCTTTCTCATCATCTTTTAATTTTCTGTTTTGGACCCCAAACCCTGTTCCAACCCCTTCTCCCCCGTCCTACATCAAGAATAGCCTCACCTCCATAACCAGCCACTGGTTTCACCACAAATTCCAGTGATCAATTCACCACCATACCCCTTCTCTTCAATTCAAAATTAAGCCTAAAGACCAGGCTATCTTCAAATCTGATCATTCTTGTTTTTATCACCCACTTTTCCCCCAAAATCAAGAAATATAATATCTCCACATTCCACCATCCAAATCCATTTGAAACTTGGGGAGATAATTCTTGGCAGTAATAGCTAGACTCAATCCAAATTTCACACAATTCCCATAAGCTTTCATCCCATATCTCAAGAACCTGCCCCATCCCAGGATTCTAAATCTCTCCAAAACTAACACCGCATCATCCTTAGTACCACTCTAAATCCAATTGCCCTGATGAGAAATACAAAGACCATCAATACAATCCTAGTTGGGGGACTTATTCAGGAACCATCCCATACATCATACTTGAAATCAAGTGTAGGGATTGGACATTAGTCTTGAGATCTTAGAAGACTAAGCCTTATTCGAGTGAGGCTGCATCACTATGACTCTTATAAAGTAAGACGGAATACTATGAGTATTACTCAAGCACTTTCAACATGCTGATGCAGTATCTACCTAGGCACCATCAGTGAAGCCGGGAAGAAGAAAAGTCTGCAGCTTCAAGAATTTCAGCTTTTCTATTTTCTCTAGGAATCCTACACTCACTAAGAATCATACACCTAGTTTATTATGGAGTTCTGTTTAAGTAAAGTATACTTAAGTTCACAGAGAATTATACAGCTAGTTCTATCAAGGTCTACTAGGCAGAGTTCAGTTTTATTAATTTTACTATTGTGATTCCAGCTAAGTTTCCGTTATGAGTTGATGTAAAATATAGTTACCAAAGCATCGCCAAGGAGTTTTAGGAGTCCCAAGGCGATGGCTCGCTTTTTTTGGATGCAAAAATATCTATGCTTTATGTCTTGTACACCATATGATGTCTGTGGGCTGAGCAATTGCTTTTCTACATTATGCATTTAGATAGATTTCACTTTTTGGGGTTATTTCAATGATCAAAATTTATCTACAACACTACATATTATTGGTAGTTCACTTTGTTACCAAGAAACGAGAAACATGAGATCAGACTAAGGTTAAAGAAACAGGGTCAACTGAGGGCTGAAGGCATGTGTACGATACTTTCATAACTATATAAATCATAATCAGTTGTTACTACTTATTACCCTATGTTGCTTTTGTATTCTGATGAGATGAACTTACGTTTATTTTTTCATTTTTTTAATTTTTTTTACTACAATCCTGCATCATTATGACTTTAATATTAGTTTAGCTTATAAGTATAATTGCATAAGTTTTAATACGCTATTTATGCCATATAAAATGATTGTATGATAAAGTGTACACTAGAATTATTTGTTCGCAAAGGTGATGCCATACAGCCGCCTAATTCCCATGGCACTCAGGGGAGCCCTCAAACCCCATGGTCTCTTCGCATAGGTCCAGTCTCATTATGAATTGATTGACTTTCCATATGTCAAGTCCTATTTAGTGTAGGAGGTAAGCTGGAAATGATTTGTCATCATGTCAATAATGAAGAAATGTTCATGTCTAGCACATTTTTTGAGTACTGTACACATAGATTGGTAGGATACATTCTTATTTTATTTAGGAAAAAAAGGTGTGTTATACTTTTTCCAGTACATTGAACACACAAACACACACTCTCACTCGATGAATGATGCTGGCTTTATGCATTTTTCTGTGCTGATATACTCCCTTTTGTGGTGATCAGTGAACCAAAAGGCTCTGTAAAGGAAGTTCCAGGAACCAATGGTATCACTGGTAATGATTCCATCCATGCAGATCAGATGGGGATCCCTTGCCATCATTATCACCGTCAACAACTCAACCTTATCCCAACTAAATCGGGTCAGCCATATGACTCCTTAATTCTTTCTATTTAGTTTAACTTTCAAAAAAACTATAAGACTTTATCATTTTCAAGAGTCTTAACATGTTACTGCTTCTTCAAAATCTGTTATTTTCTGGTTCAATCTTTCGACTCTGATTTCAAAGGATTCTGTTTACTGCTTAATCAATATGTCAGTTCCTTGATTAGTCTTAGCTGTCAAATTCTAGTTCCTAGTCAATTCAGTTTCATATCTTCAAAAGTATCCTGAAGTATTTTAAAATCTGACCACTGGATTGCTTTCCAATTTTGATGGTTTTCTTCTATACCTAATAGAGTATTTTACTAGTACATTAAACAGATCAGTTCCTTTGATATTCTGATCATTTGAATTCCATCACTTGATGTTTGTCCTTTCCCTACAATCCTGCCATAAGCTAATCTCCCATTGGATTTCTCTAGTTCAGGATAAGCATTGATTTTCACTCTGAGTAAGATACACATAGTATAGCCCATGAAATAGGAAAATAATAAGAAAGTTCCTCCAAAAGTTTACAAGAAGCATCCAAAGGAATTTCTTTCAAATAAATGTCCTAACAGTAATGGGTAAGAAAGCAAATGGTAAAATGATAAGAAGCGATATGCAGTCATACCTCATCCCTATTAAAGTTGTCGCCACTGTGAGGATCAAAGAGAACATCACCAGTTGCAAGCTCAAAACATATGCAAGCAAATGACCAAAGATCTGCAGAAGTAGAATATTTTGAACCAAGGAGAACCTCGGGGCATCTATACTGCCTTGTCTGAATATCACTTGTAAACTGTTTATATGTCCAACAGGCATTTCCAAAATCAACCAATTTGCACTTAAGGTCGACAGCTGCTAACAGCTTCTGCCTTGTGGAGCGGCTTCCTCTCTTATGAGTTAAAGGATTACCATTAGATGATTTATCCTTACTGTCTGAAGCATCCACCAGATCTTCTGAGTGATCAGCATTTACTTTTGAATCAGAGGTAGTTGCTTCTTCACCAACAGCAGTTTTAAGCTCCGGTTCGGAGTCCAATACTGCTTCCTTTCCTGCACAACCTTGAGCAGCCCGTTTAGCCTTACGACGGATTTTTTTCTTCTGGCTCTTCGTCAAATCACCATTGGAGTTCTTAGTATCTTGCCCAGCCCCCGACTCAAAGACAGATTTATCCTTGCTAGCCGGAAGGATGAGGGGAGCACCTGATTTTCTGGGGTCTTTTTCTGGGTCTATCATGGACAAGAGGAGGATGTTCTCTGGCTTCAAGTCAGTGTGTATGATAGAAAGCTGGCGATGTAAGTAATCCAAACCCACCAAAACGTGAAAACAAATTTCTTTAACTAGGTGGAGAGGCATCCCTCTGTAGTCCGTATACTTAATAAGCGTCAAGAGGTTATCACCCAAATACTCGAAAACCATACAGACATGTTGCCCATTGGGTCCGGAGTGCTTGAAATGATCCAAAAGCTTGACAACGCACTTGTTATCATCAGGATCCCCCTCAGCTATCTGTTTCAGGATTGTAATCTCATCCATTGCTGCCTCAGTGTAGTGCTGTGCGCTCTTTTGAACTTTGAGAGCTACATATCTCTACCGTTTGCAGGAATTGTACGAAAATGAAAACAATCTCAATACAGAATTCCATCCAGCCAAAAAAAAAAAAAAAAAGGATAATTATTAATAAATTAAACTGTTTCTCCTATGTATCAAGTCCCCTTCGTTTATCTAATAAAACAATAAAAGATTTAAGGATAACCACAAGGGGTTCGAACCAGTGCCTGCACATTACAGATGATAACAACAACTAGAGTAAGAGAAAGGTTGAAAGGGAGTTTTTACGGAAGAGGCATACAGAATTGTGAGTATCCCAAGCGAGCCAGACAGTGGAGAAATGTCCCCAGCCGAGCTTGCTTTGCACGACGTAGCGGCCGCTCTTGAATGTGTCGCCAATTCTGATAGCATGGTAACCACCTCTCCTGTAATCTGCTGTCCCTTCGTCTTCCGATGTGAAATCGCTGCTCGGACTCCGATCTTCCTTCTCGCTGTCCCCCATTGCTCGAACAGTAAAAAAAAAAAACTACGAAATTTTTGTACCAGAGAGAATCAAACGAAGAAAACGGAGAAGTTTCAAAGTTGAATTGAATCCATCGACCAAATTAGCACGAATGGTTCACCATGTCTTCGACACAGGACCTGATCCAGTAAGATGTGCTTTTTGTTGAAAACCGAAGAAGCGAAAAAATTAAACGTTAGGGTTCTTCCTTTTTCTGGTTTTTCTGGTGGGCAACGTTAGGGTTCTTCTGGTGGAGCCGTTAGAGCGGTACAGTTGAGAATTGAAAATAATTATTATATTATTAAAACCAAAAAAAAAAAAAAAATCCCTTATTGGGTTTGCTTCCACAGCTTATGAGATGATACTTTATCTTGCCGAGAAATTCTAAGAATTGACGGACGGAAAACGACTGTTCTACACTTCCCAATCAAGGTGACCACTTTGGATCGATTGGAAAGCAACAACATTTGCTACCAAAAAAACAATAATGCGAATTTTCTTTTTTTTTTTGAATTCTGCATTATGTGCATATTACCTCGGCCACATGAAGATTCGTACTCTTGACTTCATATTATGAGATGTTGGTCTTTTTCAATGCAAAAATTGGGGTAATTAAATTATATAAATTGCCCGAACAAAATACAATTGGAGTCTCTCACTCTTCTTATGGTTCAAGTAATCCATTTCGAATTCAATTGATCTAAGGTCAATATTAGATTGGTATTTGGCAAGACTAATTCTAAAAGCTAATTGATGCCGAAACGACAAATAATCAAGGCTAAACAGAATATTGAATTAATAATAAAGAACTCTTTCTCTCAAGGTATCTTCGAGAACAACAATATTCAACTGTCTTAAAAAATATAGAAAATACAATTTTATAGTGCCAATAAACCCTAAAACAAGAAAATAGAAAATTATGAAAATGCCACTGTAAACAAAAAAAAATGCTCAAAATGCCCTCAAAATGATTTCAAAACGCAAAAAAATAACATTGATCATCTCAAAGTAGCAAGTCTTTCTCACGAGCTCATTTAGGATCAATAACAAATTTCATCACATTCCAAGTCCGGGACATAAGTTACCTGTTAGGGGTAATCGGTATTTGTCTCTGCTTTAGTCATGAACCGAATTGGTTGGGTTCATTTGGTTCATAGCCTATTGTTTATTAGAAGGCTGGGTTGGTTCAGGGGGGTAATATGCAAATCATTTTTCATTTGGGATTTTCTCTCTGTTCTACGGGTTTTTCTTGGAGCTCTCTTGAAGGTCGTCAATGGCTACTGTCTTCATTCGCCTGCAACTCTGAGTATCCTTGGTTCTTGAAGGAGATGATATAGGGCTTTTGATCGCTGGAGTATGGCGAGCACTCGATGGTACTTTGGAGACCTATGGTTGCTTGTATCAGGTGTATTCGTAATCTCTTCTTTCTTCTTCTAAATCTGTAACTTCCCAAAGGCTTAGTGAATTGGATTCATACCTGAATCCCGGAGAGTAGGCATATGCCGAACTCCGTAATCATGTCTTCTTCTTCTCTTGATGTGTGAATACCCTTGCATGTTCGGTCCACAAGATTTTAGGGCATGAGGTTTGATTATACGATCACAGATTGGCATCAGAGCCATCTCATTCATGTTCCCTGCTTCATTTAGGTATTGTTGAATCATTTAAACCCTAAATTGAAGGTTGCTTATACGGTTAGGATTGTCTCAGGTTACAATATTAAATTTCTTTCACTGCCTATACCTCTGATATATGAATAATCATTCGGTTCTTATAGTCTCTATACAATTCTGTCATAATTGTTAACCTTATGAAATTGTTTCATTTCATATGTTATGAATGTGCTATGATTATGATTCGGTTCTATAAAACCTCTGTTAAAAGTGTTTCATATAATCGTGGTATACTCTGTTAATGTGTTTGTAACCTGTTGGGTGACAATTTGAGTATAGGTAGGTAATTCTGATATGATTAGGGTTTAATTAATCTCATTAATTCTTGCCTCTCTGATTATACTATCTGCTGTCTAAATTTTCTTGTTAATATTGATCTAATACTTGGTATGTATTGATCTATGGTGTTAACATCTGATTATTAGGCTGCTGTAACTTGTATAAATTGAGCTTATGTTTTTTGTGATTAATTAATATTGATTATTTAACTCTTTGTTAGAATAATCTTTTATTTTTCAGAATTGTTTAATCAGTATTGTGAATAGTGTTCTTTTATACTGATTAGGGTCTTGTACCGGGTTCAAAGTGGACCCAAGTAAGGGTTTCTGTCTACCAGGGGAGGATACTTCTCCCAGTGTGGTTAGTGTAGTTACCACAGGCTCTAGTAGAGCTGTAGGTCTAGGGGGGAACCCTAGCTACCTAAGTTTGGATACTCCTATGGGGGGGTTTCCAGGGTAGATATTGAGAAGTTTGATGGCACAGGGGATTTTGGGATTTGGAAGAGGAAGGTTCGAGCTTTAATGGCTCAGCAAAAGCTCCTAAGATCAATAGATGACCCAGATGATTTCTTTGAAAGTATTGATCCAGTCTTGAGGACTGAAGTGATGGAGAATGCAATTGGTTGCATGCTCTGGAACATCACTGATGGGGTTATCAAGTGTCTTAATGATGATGACAATACTCCTATTAAAGTTTGGAATAAGCTTGAACAGATCTATCAGAAAAAGAATCTAGGTAACAAAATTTATTTGAAGGAGAGGTTGTATGGGTTTAAGATGGACCCTACAATAAGCCTTGACAAGAACCTAGATATATTTAAGAAGCTGATTCAAGACTTAGCAAATACAGGGGAGAAGACTAAATTGGAAAATCAGGACTTGTCTATTATCCTATTGAATTCACTTCATAATGATTATCTTGTTGTTAAGAACTCAATCAACTATGCCTGTCAAAACATTTCCCTAGAACAACTGATTGATGCCTTAAAGAATAGGGAGTCTGAACTATTGGCTTCTGGTAAGACTAAGGGCAGTGGGCAAAACCTGTTTGTTAAGGGCAAGGGCTCTTACAAACAAGGGAGACCCAAAGGGAAGGAAAAAGTAATTGAAAATCATGAGACTAACAATAAGAATAATAATGGGAACAACAAGTCTGATACAAACCTCAAGAGATGCTTCTTTTGCAAGAAAGTAGGACACTTTAAGAAAAATTGCTTTGCATATAAGAGAAAAATGAAGGAATTGGAGACTTCCCATTCTGATATGCCTGGACCTAAGAATGGTCAAGCCAATGTCTATGAAGACATCAGTGAGGTGCTTACCATATCTGAGGTTAGTAGGCAAGAAGGATGGATTTTAGATTCAAGTTGTACTTATCACATGTGTCCACACATACACTGGTTTACACACTTGTCTGAGTTAAATAACGCCAAAGTTATGATGGGAAATGATGATTTATGTGATGTAATTGGTATTGGTTCTGTTGAATTGATGAATCACAATAAATATGTTTTCACCTTACATGATGTTAGATACATACCTGACTTAAAGAGAAACTTGATTTCAATTAGTAGCCTTGACGTTGACAGTGTTGGGTTTGTAACTTGTATCTCTGGGGGTAGTCTTTCTGTATCTAAGGGATCTCATGTATGTTTAAAGGGCATTTCGCAGTCTGGTTTGTATGTTTTTGATGGTAGTACATTCCTAAATAATATCTCCAATATTTGTTGTCTGTCAAGTGAGTCAAATATCACTAGTGTGTGGCATGCTAGGCTAGGACACATAAGCAATAAAGGAATGCAAGCTCTAAGTAAACAAGGCATGTTTGGCAAGGATGTCATTGATAACTTAGAGTTTTGTGAGTCATGTGTCTTAGGTAAGCAGCACCGGTTAAGCTTTGGAGCTGGGTCTCACTTATCTGGGGATATATTAGAATATGTACATGCTAATTTGTGGGGACCTGCTTCAGTCTTGTCTTATGGTAGAAACTCTTATTTCTTATCCCTTGTTGATGACTACTCTAGGAAAGTGTGGATCTTCTTATTGAAGACCAAGGATGAAACTTTTGAAAAGTTCAAGTATTGGGTTGCTTTGGTAGAAAACTTGAGTGAAAAGAAAGTTAAAACATTAAGGACTGACAATGGATTAAAATTTGTTAATGAAATGTTTAATGGATTTTGTAATGACAAAGGGATTCAAAGGCATAGGACTGTTAAATACACCCCTCAGCAAAATGGCATTGCTGAAAGAATGAATAGGACAATTTTAAACAAGACTAGATGTATGCTCATAAGTTCAGGGGTACCTAAGGGTTTCTGGGGTGAAGTTGTTACAACAGCTGTTCACCTAATCAATAGGAGTCCCTCTGTTACCTTAGGGTTTAAAACCCCTGAGGAAATGTGGTGGGGGAAACCCCCCAATCTTGGTTACCTTAGGGTATTTGGGTGTGAATCCTTTGCTCACCAGAGCATTGGTAAATTAGAACCCAGGAGTAAAAAGAGCATCTTTCTAGGGTATCCTAAGGGGGTGAAATGATATAAGCTATGGGATAGGACTGTGCCTAGTGTTAAGACCTTTGTTAGTAGGGATGTTCTCTTTAGGGAGAGTGTGTTCCCTTGTCTTTCCATTGACAATACCAATTTGAATCCACTTGATCAAAGAATGACAGACTTCACTCAATTTGATTTAGGGCAGGCTGATGTTTTCTTAAGTCCTGCTCAGACTCTTGATTCTAGTATACCTAAAGGACCCTTGACTTCCCCTCAACCTAGTTCTGGTAATAAAGAATCTGAGGTTGTAGTTTCTGAGATTGAGAGTGGGCCATTGCCCTCTCTTGAGACTTCCCCTGGAGAGGTGGAAGAAGTTCCTGATCTGAGTAGTTACCAATTGGCAAGGGATAGAGTTAGGAGAGTGGTTAGGCCACCTAGAAGGTATGTAGCCAACTTTGCACATGAGACTGATATTTCTATCTCTGATATTGGGTTAGATGAACCTAGTTCCTATGAAGAAGCTTTGGGTTCCAAAGATAAAGATTTATGGGTTCAAGCCATTAATGATGAATTAGATTCATTAAATAAGAACCAGGTTTGGGAACTAGTTCTGAAGCCCAAGGATCAAAGGTTATTACCTTGTAAGTGGATATTTAAAATCAAGGATGATGGAATTGATAATTCCAAAAGATATAAGGCCAGACTTGTTACAAAAGGTTTTGTTCAAAGAGAAGGGGTGGATTATGATGAAATTTTCTCTCCGATTGCCAAGTATAAGACTATAAGATTGTTGTTGTCCCTTGTTGCTCAGAACAAAATGACTATAGAGCAATTGGACGTGAAAACTACCTTTCTTCATGGCAATTTAGAAGAAAGGATATATACGCAACTACCTTTAGGCATCTCGGCAGCTGGAGAGGAATCACAAGCTTGCTTGTTGAAGAAATCTCTCTATGGACTTAAACAGGCTCCTAGGCAATTGAACAAACGTTTTGACTCATTTGTGTTGAGTGTAGGGTTTAAGAAAAGTGTTTATGACAGTTGCCTATATTTTCTCATTTCAGATTCTATTGTGTTGTATCTTATACTTTATGTTGATGATATATTGATTGCTTGTGTTGATTCTAGTCTTATTCAAGATGTTAAGAACAAGCTGAAATCTGAATTTGAGATGAAGGATCTTGGGACAACCAAGAAAATTTTAGGGATTGAGATTTCTAGGGATAAGGGGGAGGATACATGCTTAATTGTAAACATGTAAATGTTCCTTTAACTGCACATTTTAAACTTTCAAATGATCATTGTCCTAAGAATAACTCTGAAAAAAGTGAAATGTCAAAGATCCCTTATTCTAGTCTTTTAGATTCTCTTATGTATCTCATGATATGTACCAGACCTGATATTGCTCATGCTGTTAGTGTACTGAGTAGGTTTATGTCTAATCCTGGTAAAGAACATTGGCTTGCTCTCAAGTGGCTCTTAAGGTATTTGAGAGGTACTGTTCATAAAGGTTTAGTGTTCAAGTCCACACCTGGTGATCTTATTCTTGAAGGATATACTGACTCAGATTATGTCAGTAATGTAGATAACAGGAAATCATTATCTTCCTATTTCTTTCTGTTATCTGGTAATTGCATCAGTTGGAAGGTGCAACAACAGCATATAGTTGCTTTGTCCACTACAGAGGCTGGGCTTTTTGCTGCATCTGAATGTGTTAAAGAGAGTATTTGGTTGAATGGTTTGTTGTGTGAACTTGGTATTTTGAAGATTAAATATGTTGTCTTTATTGATAATCAGAGTGCTATCTTTTTATGTAAGAATCCTGTTTATCATGACAGAACCAAACATATAGACATTAAATACTTCTTTCTCAGGGATAAAATAACTGATGGTTCACTTTTAGTTGAAAAGGTAAGTACTGAGCATAATCCTGCAGACTGTGGTACTAAGTCATTGCCTCTTTCTAAATTTCTACATTGTCTTGATTTGTTGGGAATTGGTGATGTTGTCTTTTAGTACATATGTTATGTAGTTTTGAGTTGTATATTATTTGTTTTTGGATTGTGGTGTGTGTTTTGTTGTTATTTGATTGTTTATCAGGTTTTGCATTTGTTGCAGTTTTAGGGGAGATGCTGCCCAAATTTTTATAACTCTTTCTTTGTTTGTCTCAGTTATGAGATATTTGCCTGGTGTGTGCATGTGTGCTCTTCATAGTTATATGAGTGAGTTATGAGTTATGAGTTATGTTTAGGGCTTTCTCTACCTGGTGTAGTCTGTTGCATGGTGTATCTGCATGAAGTCATTAGTGTTGCATGGTTAGTGCGTGTCTAGGTATTTTGCATATTTTATTTGCTTTGTACTGTGGTTTTCTTTTGTCTTGTGTGTGCAGGTATACTTGGATGATGACGGTCGCATCCAGCTCACTATAGTCATTTTGGGTGTACAGATTAAGGGGGAGATTGTTAGGGGTAATCTGGTATTTGTACTGCTTTAGTCATGAACCGAATCGGTTGGGTTCATTTGGTTCACAGCTTATTGTTTATTAGAAGGCTGGGTTGGTTCAGGGGGGTAATATGCAAATCATTTTTTATTTGGGATTTTCTCTCTATTCTACGGGTTTTTCTTGGAGCTCTCTTGAAGGTCGTCAATGGCTACTGTCTTCGTTCGCCTGCAACTCTGAGTATCCTTGGTTCTTGAAGGAGATGATATAGGGCTTTTGATCGCTGGAGTATGGCGAGCACTCGATGGTACTTTGGAGACCTATGGTTGCTTGTATCAGGTGTATTCGTAATCTCTTCTTTCTTCTTCTAAACCTGTAACTTTCCAAAGGCTTAGTGAATTGGATTCATACCTGAATCCCGGAGAGTAGGCATATGCCGAACTCCGTAATCATGTCTTCTTCTTCTCTTGATGTGTGAATACCCTTGCATGTTCGGTCCACAAGATTTTAGGGCATGAGGTTTGATTATACGATCACATTACCCCATGTGCATTACTAACATTTTTCTTTGAATAGGTGTTTTTATATATTGGGGATGGGGGTGTCATATAATATGAGACAGGGCTTCGCATTAGTATTGAGGGATTCAAACTCTAACCTTCTACTTTGAGTAATTGATTCTTTTACAAATTGAGCCACCCGTCAAGGTTCCAATTGCTAGCATTTTATTCATGTTTAGATCAGATATTTTATTGCCCTTCAATGTATATGATATCATTTGACCATTTAGTGGGGCAACCATATCTCATGAAATTTATTATGGATATGTGGAAAGGAATTGAGTGGTTTGCAAGTCCTCTTAGGGTAGAAGAAAACCCTACTTGTTAAAGCAACTTAGAAGGGGTGAATAGGTTGCAACAAGTGGATTTGTCTAATTTTCAGGTTTAATTTCAAATACAAGATAAATTGTAAATTTCAATGAGATTAAAGAAATGCAATCAACTATAAGACAAGTATTTTATAGTGGTTCGACTTTGCAAGTCTACGTCCACTCTTCTCTGAGCCTCAAGTGAGTATTCTTCTAATGATTCTCTTTCAATACAATAGGTAGAGATTAAACCCTTTCAATCTATGTTCAATAGGACAAGAGCACATTTTATAATTTTTATTCTAAATAGGGCAAAAGCACTCTCTATCAATTCTAATCAACATATATTAGAATTGAACAACAACACAATGTAGGAGATGAAGAATATTACCTAACAAGGGATGTGACACTTTACCCCTTGTGTGAGTGTGATGCAATGATGATGAGGGCTCAAGTAACGAATGAATGCACTACTAATGAAGTATCAATGGCCTTCAATCACTTCAAGCTTTACTCCAATGAGCTTACTTGACAACTTTTGAATGTTCTTCAAAGTTGAGTGAAGTTGGAAAGCAAGTAATCAATGCTTGTTCACAAATTGAGAGCATGAGAGTTACAATGTTGTAATTACTCAATAGGCAAGGTAGAAGCTCTCAAATGGGGGTGTTGGGCTTATAAATATGACATTCAATTGTTAGGCACAACATCTCAACGAATATAATTTTTCGTCCGAATCAGCAGAAGCTTCGTCTCAAAAAAATAATCTTTGGGCTTAAGTCAAACCAGACGGACATCCGTCTGGCTTGCTATAGCCAAACAGATTTCTGTCTGGTACTCTGTGAATAGATGGATGTTTGTCTGGTAGCACGAGTGTACACCAAGGTGTATTTAGTATGCGTTTGGTAACGTTTCTGTTCCAGGTGACCAGTTCTTATGTAAAACCATTTTTACATGTTTCTATGTTTAAAGAACATTTTTTGTTTGAAAATAGGCGTTTGATAAACCTGTTCTAAAAGTATTCCCGGAACAATTTAGAGTTTGATAAACTCATTCCAGGAATAGAAAAAGAACGTTTATAGAACATATGGATGTTTGATAAAACTATTACAGGAAATATGTTCTTATTACAAAAATTTATCCTAAAAATAATAAATATGATTAAATTCACACCCCATATTAAATATGGATACCAAATTCAAATGTGCATGAAACCAATTAAAAACTAGGATTAACAATGAGAACTAGAGTTTTTACGTGTAGGTCCCCTTAGTGGGCCATAAACTAATGTTAGGTCCCCTTAATGCAAACTAAGGTTAGATCCTCTTAATGAGGATTTGATATGTATTTTTTGTAGTTTTTTTTTCCGAAAGTCAAAATTTGAAGCCAAGCCTTTATGTACATGTTATTTACGCATTTACGTTTATCAATTAGTTTAGCTGTGTTTGAAATACACTTTCAATTTACATGAATTTGAAGCAACTTAGTAAAGCCTTCGATGGAGGTACCTTGGTGCGAACGAATCCAATGACTCTTTTTTAAAACCAACACATACTAGAGGAAAGGGGAAAATTTTAAATTAAAATGGCATAGTGCTTTTCTGTGCAATTGTGAAACGACACCATACAATTTCACTAATTGTTTCCCTTTAAAATTTAAAATGACATGGTGCCAAGTCACTCACAGAGCACTTATTGCCTAATAAGGCCCGCATCCTCAAATTAAATTATGCCTTTGCTTTTCCAGCGTGTAGAGATTGAATTCTTTGTTGTAGCTTTAAGATCTGTAAAACAAGAATTAATACATTAGGAAGCCATTAGTAACATAATGGTCTAAGAGCTAAGGCAACTCAAGGTGGTCCAGGTCCTTCCTAAGTGCTTAGGCAATTAGGCAGCACCTAAGCGATGCCTCGACAATCTACATCACGTTCCAGCATAATTTTTTAAATATATCAATTATATAACTTACATAAACAAAATTCAATATGAAGCCACAACAGGTGATCAAAAATCTACCATTAAGTCACATCAAGTCAATCAATTTTTAGCTGCAATATCATCAAATTTCAACATAAAAATAGAAGACAGAAGAATTGAAGATGCAAGCTTTTAGAAGTCTGAAACAATCAAAAGATATATCGGTTCATATGTTCTTGGACTTGGTCATTTTCAGCATAGAACAAAAACCCACAAGATCACATCGCCTTTTCATGGGAGGGTGACAAGATAGGTAGTAATATAAAAAACGCCACTACTCAATCAAGATTCTGCTCTAGTCCAGATCTCAAACTGATATTTTGAACCAATAGAGGACTACCTAGATCATGTTACAAAGAGGCATCCTAACTCAATCGAGTCAAGATTCTTAATCTCACCAAGACAAAGCCATTTCACCCCTTTGTACAGCAATTTGCCAGATTTTGATTATTTTTTCTTCATGACATCGGTACTCTTTTAATTTATTTCACTTCCGAGTTCACTCCCATTATTCCATAATTCCCTTCTACCCAAAAAAAAATTATTTCATAATTTCCCACTTGTTCCCTACTTTATTTATTTACCAATCTTCCCTTCTAAAATTTTACTTGCAGACCACTTCATTTTGTTTACGGCACTGCCATTACATTTTGATCAATATAAATGTAAGTGCGCCCATAACAACCCAGATTTAGGGTCTTCAAAGAGTAGGATTGCATTAGTCTGTCCCCTTAATAATCTTGCTGGTGGAAGAATGTCAGCAATTTGAAACCACATTATCATATTAACACGTGTGTCATCATCACCAAGACATCTTTACACTATGGTCTAAAACGAATGACTTGAATAAACTTACGAAAAACATGCAAAATAACAAAAACAACTTAATGGAAATCCATATGGAAATCCAACGTCTACCATCTGCATGTTACAATTTCTGAAAACATAAAATAAAGTTACACCTTTAAAAGCAACAACAGTGACAATTCAATCATGGGTATCTTATCAAGTTTGCCATCTCGCATTTGTCCTGTTAGGTTATGTTGCAAAACAGAAAAGTGACTATCAACATATGGAGGTAAAATAGTTAAATTGACAAAACGAAAAATAGGAGAAAACATCAATTCCTTAAAACCTACCCAAGGTTAGGTTCTTGTCTTTTCATAACATCGAATGCCTATAAGCTTGTCCCAGTTTAAACTGTTGTCCTCCCCTTCTCGGGGTGGGGCTTGGCCCTTTCAGTGGAATTCTTTATCCCCCAACGCCCCCCCCCCCCCAAAAAAAAATTACGTAACTATTCACTTAGGAATCCGACTAACTCAAAGTAATCACAACCAATCATGAATCTATGGTGAAGAGAAAAGTCATGAACATTTCAGTAAGGTCCATAAGCATCCCATAGCAGCATCGTAGTGGTAGGTAAAGTACTTGCTGCATCCTTCTTGCTGTTCTGTTTCTCTTCCAACTCTTGAAGATTACCATCTAGACGTTTCCTGTCAGAATACAAAATGCAAGAAGAATAGGAACCCCTTGAGAACTAGTTGTAAGCAAGAAAAAAGAAACTAAATACCCAAAAACAAAGTCACCATACAATTCAGGAGAGATATATTCAATCCATTTGCGAACATTAGCATTTGCCTCTGCCAAGTCTTGCTTTGTTTTGAATCTATATACTGCTTTTTGAATCTATATACTGCTGATTCAATCCAGTCCACTCATTTCATTGTTGACTTTGTAATCCCTTTCATTTCTTCAATCATTGATAAGAACTAGTAAATAATTCAAGTTTCATTCAAATGCATCATGAGAACTTACTGTTTAGTTCTTAAGCAGTAGGAACTAGAATAAACAGTGCAGTAGCAATAAATGCTCGGTACTTCCATAATCTCATCATCTTTTTTTTTTTTTTTTTTTTCATTCCATATCCCTCCCCAGCCCATTAACTTGTACACATTAGCATTCTCATTCAACAGATCCAACTCCTATACACAAATAAAAAGTAACAATCAGAGGAAAAGACAATAGGTGGAAAAACAATAAATGGAAGTCGAAGAGGAAATCAAACTGACTTTGAGAACAAGTTCATTTTCACCAAGCTAGATAGTATACTTCTTCCTTACTTGATGGTTCTTTGCAATATCTGAAATAAGAATGAATTTATCAAGTTCATGGACTTCCAAAAGTGAGGAAAACAAAACTTGAGATGAAAATCTAGGGTTAGAGAGTTTCGAGAGTTATTGGAAGCAATCTAAAAAAAGGAGAGGAGAACAAAGAACTTGCCTTTTTGGAGCTTACTAAGATCATTGGCCTTCATCTTCAGCTTGTGATGTAGTTCTCGTAGTGCAGATGAAGAAGAAGACGCCATTGTTCTCACCTAGTCCAAGTCAATTGGTACGGCTTCAATAGTTCAGTACCGGATTTTAAAATTGAAACCGTACCACTCCAAATTTATATAGCTCGGTACTTTTTCGGTATCTGCAAAAAGGGTACAGTCAGTTTTAGTATGAAATCGGTGCGGGAAAATGGTTTAAACACGGTATAATAACCTTTGCTGGAAAATTAATCAAGTTACATCTAAAATCCCCCTTATTGAGACAGATATCAAAAAGAAGAACAAATTTGCAAAGCAAAGAAGAAAAGATCACAACAGAATGAGAAGAGAATGAGAAACCAAGATGGATAGAAGGGAAGAGAAACTGAAAAACTACCATTTCAATAAAAAATGTCAATGGATAAAATGGTGTCAATTAAAACCCAAATAGAGTACCGAAATTTGGTATTACTTGGTCCAAAAACGAATTTGGACTGAATTTATTCAATTTGATTGAGTTCAACTTATTTGGCAGCCTTTTGGTTGTTAAACCCTTACCTAGAATCCATATTGGAAGGTCTGGGGCTAGCTAAACTGGCTATTATTAGGCAGATACATGATCATCTAACTCATCTCCTTTAAACCAAATAATCATATTTGAGTTTTAAGACTTATCCACCCAAATCAAAAGTTAATGGATCACAGAATATGGGCAAATCAACTTTCTCCCAACTCCATTTTCAGTTTTGGTCTTAGGAAAATCTCATCGTACTAGATTTTATGGCAAGTGAACCTCCCTGTAGCTTTCCCAAAATACTACTTTTTTATGAGACTAGTTCAAAGCAAAGTTGGAACTTTCCCTCTGCTTTAACAAAAAGAAATGGTGGCTATTGACTGCTAATCAAATAGAGGCCAGTGACGCAAATTGGGTATATAAGTGAAGGTGATCATCTCAGATTTTTGAACTGGGAAAAGCTTCTACCCATTTCGAAGGAGCCATGGCCGTTACACCTTACCCCTATCCTGCTCCTTTTATTGGATTCGTTTCCTCCTGAGAATAACTAGACTTCAGGATCAGAAACTTCACTTTTGATGGGTTCTATTATATTAGAATTCATTCTTCATAAAACGCAAGATAAAACGGAAGTTCTTCATTTGTTATAGAACGCAAGATGAAAACAAGTCCAGAAGATTAGAAGACACTAACCTATGTCGACCGAAATGCAAAATAATTGACGAAGATGCTAGCAAGCTCGAGGGGAACGAAGAAAAATGAATCAAGGTAACTCTGCTTCAGCCGGTGGTCGTCGTCTCGCCGAGGCCCGAAGAGGAAGAGTCGAAGTAAGTCGAAGAGACCACAAACCTTCTGCTGAGGTTTCGACTCTTGCGAAATACAAATGGGGTTTTATCGGGAACAATTTATCAGTTCTGTTTTTGTTCTTTGGAAAAAACATGTTTTAGATGTTCTGTAAAGAGTATTCTTGGGACCAATTTTTGTGCCGGTTCGTTCTTTAAGAACGGAAGAACGAACCATTTTATCAAACGCTTCTAATCTGTTCTTCCATTCTCAAAGACTAAAAAAACGCCAGAAATGTTCTTTCAGAGTGTTATCAAACGCACCCTTAGGGACTTTATTCAGTTTTTTGTATTTCTAGCCAACCCTAAGCCTCATACACTCTCCTAATATGTCTTAAGTTAGTCTGATGACATGATATGTATATATTTTAATGCAATTACATATGAGTGCATGTGAAGGTGTCCTAAGTCCTGAATTTATCTAAGTCTTGAACTTGACTTGATTTTCGCATCTTTTTGTGCTTTAATCTTGATGTTCATCTTGACTTTGGTTCTTTGTCAAAGTTTACTTGATATTGATTTGGGCTTGAGCATCCGGTGACTTTGGTTCAATGAGTTGGATTTCGTCCACTTGCTTTCGTAATGAGCTGGACAATCACAACTTAGTATAGACATTAGTAATTTGTGTTTGTTATCATCAAGACTAATGAACGCTAATGTGGCAATGCTAACATGACACTTCCCAACAAACTCTCCTGTTTTAATGATGACAAACACATAAGTGATATAGTATATGAATAATAATTAGTAATAGTAAAATCATCACTTATTCATGATGTACCTCAAATGCCCCAAAAAAAGTATATCACCATGAAGTACCCTAAATACCCCCAAACATGGAACATTACATAAAAACATCATATACATCACATTAAACATCATATGTTTATGTTCCCAAATTTCTACCCCTTTGTTATCAACAAACAAGAGAAAAGCATGGAATGCTCCTCCTGAATATAACCCTCCCCCTCAATCAAGGCAAGATATCAATAAGAGAGGAAAGTAGTTTGCATTGCATAAATTGTCATTACATAAAAAAGAGAACTGTTATAAAATAAAGAGAAAATATATTAGATACAAAGAAGAAAGACAAGATGAGTTCAATCAGAACTAATTCATTCAGTTGAGTGCATTACATATTTATAGTAGAAGGAGCATCTACTCTGATATGGAAATACAATATATGATTCTTGCACACAATAAGATATTCTTGATATGGAAAGATAGATTGCCGCCCAAGATAGAAGGTGCATAGAATGGAAATATTGACTGCCAATATTGTGTAATGAGATGGTTGTGATCTTCACCAATATTGCATCATGAGGTAATTGAGATCTTCAATTGGAAGTACAATCTCTTTGGGGTAATGGACATCCATAATAAATATTATTTATAACACTCCCCCTTGGATGTCCATCAATAGATAATGTACCTCATTAAAACCTTACTAAGAAAAAACCCTGTGGGAAAAAAATCTTAGTGAAGGAAAAAGAGTATACATATCTAAATAATACGTATTGGTAGCTGCCTCATTAAAAACCTTACCAGGAAAACCCGGTGGGACAAAACCTTGGTTAAGGGAAAAAGAGTGCAGCACGTATTTTACTCCCCCTGATGATAACATCATTGAGTATCTTTGAATACGTACATTCCATTATCATATACCAACTTCTCAACATTTGAAGTAGGCAACGCCTCAATAAATAAACCTGTCAAGTTATCACTTGAACGAATTCAATGAACATATATTTCACCATTTCATTGAAGATCAAGAGTGAAGAAGAATTTTGGTGAAATATGCTTCGTGATATCTTCTTTGATGTATCATCCCTTCAATTGAGCTTTGCATGCAGCATAATCTTCATATAATATTGTTGAAATTCCTTCTTCTAGTAGAAGACTGCATGCTTCATGAATGTGTTGTATCATTAATCTTAACCAAATATAAAATAGCTAACATTCACTTGAAAATAAATAGCATGTTTGAGATCTAGTTTTATGTAGATCAGATAAATATCCTGCATCTACAAAACTAGTAAGTTGATATCCAAATTCATAAAATAATATCATGTCAATAATTTCTCAAATATACTGAAATATATGTTTTATAACATTTCAGTGTCTTCGTATTGGAGAATAAATAAATCTTGTTAATACACTTATAGAAAATGCTACATCCGATTGTGTATTATCAGCAACATACATTAATGCCCCATTTGCACTAAGATATGGTACTTCAGGACCAAGAAATTCTCCACTGTTTTCTTGGGGTCGAAATGAATCTTTCTTTATATTGAGCGATCTCACAACCATTGGGGTACTCAATGGATGTATTTTATTCCCAATGGATGTATTTTATTTAGATAAAATCTCTTCAAAATATTCTTTATATAAGTTGATTGATGAACGAATATTCATTCGTCAAATGCTCAATTTACAAGTCAAGACAAAACATTGTCTTTTCAAGATTTTCATTTCAACTTTCTTCAAATAATCTACTGCTTTTGGAAACTCTTCAGGAGTTTCAATGATATTTAAATCATCATTATATATACTTACTAAAATTAGATCCATATCCTTAATAAAGGCACAATAATAAATTGGACCATTTTTATGCTTTTCATTTAATAAATATCCACAAAGGAGTTTACCATATATGCCTTGATAATCTTTGAAGCCTTATTGAACAAACTTCATAGGAATTTTTATATACTTCAGTCATTTTGAATCCTTCAGGGATTTTCATATATATTTCACACTCAAGTGAACCATATAAATAGGCTGTAATAATATCCATTAGACGCATGTCAAAATTTTCATATACTGCCAGATTAATAAGATATCTGAAGGTGATTGCATCCACCACAAAAGAACATGTTTCCATGTAATCAATGCCAGGCATCTACGAAAATTCTTGTGCCATAATTCATGATTTATATATCACGATTTCATTATTTTTCGCAGAAAACTCAATTGTACCCCACTGGCTTTATACCTTCAAATGTTGGACTACAGGTCCAAAAACTAAATTATTTTCAGGGTACCTGAACCTCTCTGGGTTTCATAGAAAGTTATGTCTTCAGGATTTTCATAATCAATTGTCTCCATTTTATGACCATCTTGATCATTTGCTCCTTTCCTTTTCTAGGATTTTATCCTTGGAACCGATTGATCTTCCACGTTTTAAACGTGATTTAATTTCATTTGCACTGATAGATTTTCCTTTGGGACATCAATTCTAATTGGAGCATTTACAATGTGGAATATGAGATTTAGTAACTCTTAGCGGTGTCAAACAAATCGGCAGTTGATTTATAATATTTATTGCATTATCCTTTGAACTTCAAGTTCACGATTGCTCGATGCGAGGATCTAATGAGATAATGATAATGCATACAATCAATCTCTTTTTCCAACTGTTTATTCTCTCCCCCTCATGTTGGAAAAACTAATTCATCAAAATAATACTCAGCAAGTATTGCATTAAATAAATCTCCTATCCTTAGCAATATATTGAATTATATAAGGAGATTTATATCCAACATATATTCCTAACTTTATTTTGGGACTCATCCTTGTGCGCTGTGGTGGAGCAATTGGAACGTAAGCCGTACATCCAAAAATTTTAAGATGAGAAATATTTGGCTTCTGACCATAAGCCAATTGTAATAGGGAGAATTTATGACAACCTCTTGGCCTGATGCGTACAAATGATGCTTTGTTCTCATAAACAATGGTTTAGCAATTAATTGGAGACAATTAATAAATAATTTTACCAAACCATTTTGGATATAAACATGAGTAACAAAGCTATTCAACCGTGATCTCGGTTGTTATACAATAATCATAAAGCCTGAGATGTAAATTCACCAGCATTATCAAGACAAATTGTCTTTATCTTATAATTCATAAATTATGCTCTTAATCTCATTATTTGAGCAAACAATCTCGCAAACACCAAATTGCGAGTTCATAATGAACATACATGTGACCACTTTATAGATGCATCTATTAAAATTATATATTATCTGAATGGTCCACATGATGGGTGAATGGGCCCATACATTTCACCCTCTATACGTTTCAAAAACGTAGAATGTTCAATCTTAACTTTAGCTGGTGAATATTTAATAATAAATATTTCTTGAGAACAAACAATACAAGAAAATTCACTTAATTGAAGAATCTTCGGGTTCTTCAATGGATGACAATTGAATTTTCAATAATTTTTCGCATCATACTTGATCCGGTATGGTCCAACCGGTCATGCCAAATAATAAAATTATTGGAATCAATATTCATTTGATTTACCCAAGCATGTGTTTCAACCATGCGATATTCGTGTAGTACAAATTGGGAGAAATATCTAATACCTTTGTATATATATTTACTTATATCATTATTTGTAGTCTCAATCTGATAATCATTTTGGCAAATAGCTTTGAAACTTAATAAGTTTCTTTGAGACTTACTACAAAATAATGAATTATTCATAGCCAATTTTATCTCCCAGATAATAATAGATTAGCTCTTTCGGAGCTTCCAATCAATGTTGTACTACCGATTTTATATGAGCATTAACTTCCGCATCATCAAATAAGAAAAATATGTATATTTTTCTCTCAGTATAATATGCGTCACAACATATAAAAGAATATTCACATTCTTCATCAAAATGAAACAAAATATATTAAAAGATATATAAAAAGTCAATAAAAAAATTATAGAAGAAAAATATTAAATTTAAGATAAACTAACATATGAGATGAGATTTGAAGATAAAATAATTACATAATCAAATCTTCAACTATTATCTTCAAAAGAGTTTGTAGCATCTAGATGTGTAGTATTTGTGAGGCCATTAAAATCATCACTTTAATAGGCAAAAATTGCTCAAGTATCATGATTTTGGAAAATTCAATTTATCTCCACATTATTTTTTATTTCTTTAATTAAGGCTTGACAAAACTTAATTAAATATTGTGGAGTATAACAGATACATGTCTAATAGCTTTCATACCACATCGGTAAGAAATATTATCTTCACTCCTTGAATTGTTATATTGAGAATCCTTATTATTCTCTTATTTATTTCCATAATAATGACGGTAATTATTCCGTCTTTTGTCTCATCCTCTTTCACAATCATGACCATAATTTTAATTTTGCCTTCTTTCAGACATATCATGAATTGTTGCATTCACTTCAGGGAATGGAACAGAACCAATAAGACGAGCTTCATGACTTTTCATTAATAGTCCATTATTTTATTCAGCCACAAATAGGCATGATATCATTCAGAGTATTTCTTAAAACTCATTTTACAATATTACTATTGTAACAACAAATCTGAAACTTGAAAATTTGCTGGGATATTTTCATGAATAATATTTTCTCCTTAAAATTTTAAAAGATAATTAATTTCAAAAACTACAGAACTGTATTTATTTACAGTTTCAAATCTTGCAGTTTCAAATCTTGCAACTTCAGGTGCATTTAACAATATTTGTGGTGCAAAGCTAGCAACCACTATATACAATAAATAAAACCATAATCGTTAAAGCAACATAATATCTTATTATTTGATTGATTCTTAGATTCAATAAAACACATACCTTTTTATCATGATGCACTTACATTTCAAGATGGACAAAGTAAACTCCATTGTTTACAAAAACGTGCGAGGAGGTCAATCATTCTTTTCACTTTGGAATAGAAAACATAATGATACATAGTCTGCTGTCTTTCTTCTCAAAACGCAATACTTCGAGCGGATTCGTTCTTTGAGCGGAATCGTGCTGATAACGTGTTATAAAATAAAGAGAAAATATATTAGATACAAAGAAGAAAGACAAGATGAGTTCAATCAGAACTAATTCATTCAGTTGAGTGCATTACATATTTATAGTAGAAGGAGCATCTACTCTGATATGGAAATACAATATATGATTCTTGCACACAATAAGATATTCTTGATATGGAAAGATAGATTGCCGCCCAAGATAGAAGGTGCATAGAATGGAAATATTGACTGCCAATATTGTGTAATGAGATGGTTGTGATCTTCACCAATATTGCATCATGAGGTAATTGAGATCTTCAATTGGAAGTACAATCTCTTTGGGGTAATGGACATCCATAATAAATATTATTTATAACAAGAACATATTTAAAAGATAAAAGCAAGCCATAAGAGTGATGAAGTCATCACTAAGCTGTTCAAAAGTAAAACATCAAATATTTTCATAACATAAACAAAAGATAACAAAAAACAAATGAAACTAGTCATCGGCTTCATCATCCTCTTCATCATTTCCCTCCTCCACATCACCTTCCTCATCCTCAGCTCCATCATCATCATCACCATCATTATCCTACCCTTGCATTGGAGGGATGTTGATGTGAGTCATCATGTGGTGCATGAGGTCTTCAATGGAGCCCACATGAGTAGCCAACAAATCAAACCGATGGTCAAAGTCCTGTTGCATGGTGGTGAGGCAAGTGTCAAGTGCCTGAAATCGTAGACTACCTTTAACATCCATATCCTAGGGTGTGTGTCTCCTCGGCAAGTTGCTACTGTGGATCTCTTGCAGGATGGAGCAACTCCCAACTTGTCAAGAGGTGGTGGTGAGGGAAGTGACACTTCATTTTGGAAGCTAACTCCAAACTGCCGAAAGACTTGAGTAAGAAGACTACCATATGGTAGACTCATATTTTCAATGGTGGCAGCTTGTATCATGTAGGAGAGAATGATGTAAGGAAGACATAGAGGTCGATGAAAAATGATGCAAAAGGTGATATAGGTTTGGATAGAGGTGAGGTCAATGCGGTGGCCCTTCCTAGGTAGGCTGTTCAACTGTGTAATGTGGCTAACAGCTTTGGCTTGATCATTGAAAATGGTATGTTGGATATTCCGGTAGTAATGAGGCCAATTCCTAGGTCTCAAAAGGTGGCAGTAGATTTCACCTATATCAATGTCCTAGGGTGGGGTATCTTTATAGGTCCAAAATTTACAGTCGCCTTTAGTGGAGATCCCTAAATTGGTATTAAGGACATAAATGGTGAGAGCAATGTCCTTTCCTTTTACATAAGAGATGTACCTTCAGTTTTTCTCCCTCCCCTTTATAGCAAAGATTGGCATAAAAGTGGGTGACAACCCTAAGATAGGTGGGCTCGTTGGGTCTAAGGATGGGACCCCAACCCATGTCCCAGAAAAGTGGAAATATTGGGAATTGAGCAAGGGCGACATGATCAATGGACTTGCCTTGCTCAATGTGTCGCTTCACGGTTTAGGGATATAGGTCCTGGGCCTGATCATCCCGAAATCACTTGTCTACCTTAGGAAAATCATCAGACGATTCAACATGGGGAGATGGGAGGAGGAGCTCTAGAGGAAGAGGCTTGTGAGGTATCACCTCGAACATATGCATTCTTGCAACGAGAAGTCATGGTAATCTGTCAAACACGAAGTTCACATACTGAAGAATATAAGTAATCAAGTTATACCTAGGTCTACTTTCAACTTTGAGAAGAATCTTGTTTCTATCTGTTTTCAAAAATCTCAAAATTCAGTGGAAAAACCTCTGTGACACAGGGTTAATATCATGAATACAATGCAAGATTTTTTTGTGGATTCTTAACCAACAGAGATTCATGTATGAGAATAGGTTATACAAGATAGATTAAAAATCTAGAATCAAGTACAACACCAAATTAAGAAGATCCAAGATTGATTTTCAAATCCTTGATTGGATAGAATTTCAACAAGAAAACGAATCCAGTTTTTGAAGAATACAACAATAGATTTGAAATCTTTTAAAAATATACCACCAGATTTAGAAGATCCAAATTGATCTTCAAATCCTTGATTGAGTTTGGTTTCAACCAAGAACAAAGAAACGAATCCAAGTTTGGTTAGAAAGCCAGGGTTTTTCCTCTTTTTTTTTTTTTTTTTTTTTTTTTTTTTTTTTAACAAAATGGTTTGGTTAACCAAAAAGAAGAAAAAGAGTGAGAAAAATATGTAAAATAGATGACATTTGAGTTGCATGAAGATTAAATCATAGGAGAATAGAAACCTAGGTTTGATTTTGTGAACAACATAGTAAGAAGAATGGAAGAAGAGACCGATGTCCACGGAGATTGAAGCTTGGGTTGAGGAAGCAAGAGTGCTCAGACGCTTGTAATCGCACGAACAAACCCATGCACACAGAGAGAGAGAGACAGAGAGAGAGAGAGAGAGAGAGAGAGAGAGAGAGAGAGAGAGAGAGAGAGAAGAGTGGAAGAGTGGAAGAGTGGAAGAGTGAAGGTTGGGAAGGTGTGGGAAAAAAGAGATGTAGGGAAGTGGAAGAGTGAAGTGGAACAGAAAGATCATAGGTTTAAGAAACGATTTGGGGCTTTAAGCATCCAAATGGATGTCCGTCTGTTAAAACAGACGTCCATCTACTAACCAGACAGACGATCATCTATCCAGACGGAAAATCCATCTGGCTTGCTATGACAGACGGATGTTCGTCTGGTTTGCTGAACTGGGCCTTGATGTGGAATTGAGTCTAGATAGGAATTTTTTGGATATTTACCCTATTTTAATAGATCAATAAGCCCTAGCTCCCTCGAGTTCAACAAACCAATCCTCACTTAGGGGTTTAGTGAGTATGTCAGTCAATTATTGATTTGTATCAATGAATTCAAGGACAACTTCACTCTTTTGATTACAGTCCTTAAGGAAATGATGTTTTACGTCAATGTGCTTGGCTCTTGAGTAAAGCATAGGGTTCTTTCTCAGGTTTATGGCACTGGTGTTGTCACATTTGATACGACATTTCTCAAGATGAACCTTATAATCTAATAAGGTTTATTTAATCCATAACACTTGAGCACAACACTTCCCGGCTGCTATGTATTCAACCTTGATTGCCAAAAGAGCAACACAATTTTGTTTCTTGCTAAACCATGATATTAAGCATGGTCCAAACAAATGACATGTTCCACTTGGGCTCTTTTGGTCAACATGACAACCGGAAAAGTCGGCATCCGAAAATCATAGTAAGTCAAATTCTTGACCCTTAGGGTACCATAAGCCTAAGTTTGATGTGTCTTTACGTATTTGAATATTCTTTTTACGACACAAACGTGGGATTGTTTAGGATTGACTTGATATCTTGCATAAGAATAAACACTAAACATTATATCCGGTCTACTAATCATTAAGTATAAAAGGCTTCCAATCATACCTCTATACTTTGTGGCATCAAAAGGCTTCCCATTCTCATCTCTTGATAATTTCAAAGATGTGTTAATGGGTGTTCCACTAGCCTTTTGAAAAGTCAGATCAAATTTCTTTATGAGTTCTTTAATATTTAACTAATGAAAATGTTATTTCCACTTTGTTTAATTTGCAAACCAAGAAAGAAATATAATTCACCCATCATGTTCATTTCTAAATGCCTATTTGGTGCCTATGATGGTATGGTCTCAAGGTCTTTGAATGAGTTCTCAAACATCATTTCTTTCAAATTGATTTAATTCTTTTTGCATGGCCATGATCCAATAACTATCAATCAATGCCTCTTTTTCATTTGTGGGTTCTATAATTGACAAAAGGTAACATAATTGCAAAAATTTTGATTTCTTGATCTTGTTTGAATTCCTTGACCTAAGTCACCTATGATTTGTTCAAGTGGATAGTCTTTCTATGGGACTACTGATAAGCATGCATTTACCATTATTTATTTGATTTAATTCCCCATACCTATTTAATTAAAGAGAGCTAATTGAGTATTTTTGTGTATTTTTCAGGAATAAGGTGATTTTGGATATTAGAAATAATATGGAGTAAAGTTGGCAAATATATAGATATTGGCGGATTTTAAATCATGGCATTCAATATTGCTGCCCAAGAAATCATGAAAAGTGAGATCTTAGCCAAATTGGAAATAGGTGGACGTATAAGGAACAAAATTGGTAATAAATCTGAAAATCGGGTAAACAAACCTACCTTCAGTATTTTGGGAATATCTCTCTCGTATGAGTTTGGATTGCGATGATTCAAGATACTATGGAATGATATTGAAAATATCTACAACTTTCTAGTTTTGAGTTTTTCCAAAATCCGAACGAATAAAGGTCAAATATACGAGTAAAGAGAGGGGATTTATTGTGTGCGGGAGACATAAAAGTGAAGCCAGCCACAGAGAAGAAAAGGAGACGACGAATGCGGCTCTCATCTCTCTCATTGCTGAAGAAGAAGACCACACATCTCTCTCTCTCTCTCTCTCTCTCTCTCTCTCTCTCTCTCTCTCTCTCTCTCTCTCTCTCTCTCCCTATGTTTCATCTTTATTTTATTTTTCTTCTGAACTTTGTGATAATGAGTAGTTAGTTCCTTTTCTTTGGGATGTAGACGAACCATGTTTATTTCATTAATTTGATTGTTCTATATCTTCTAGTTGATTGTGTTTGAGTTTGGCCAAAGATGTTCTATAGCTCAGCAAACTAAGTGTGCCAAGCTTCCGCGAAGGACGATAGTCTTGCGAAGATAGGTCATATCTAGGAAGACCATCCCTAATTTGCTTTGAAGTATAGAGTTATATCGGTTAGGGAAAAGCATTGGGGATTTGAAATCCCAAAGATCTTCACATATTCATAGTTTAAGTTTTTGCATTAATTAATAGATTTAGTTTAAATTTAGTTTTGTTGAATTCAATCTTAGTAACTTAGCCTTTTAGTTCACCATAGTTCGACCCCGTACTTTTTGCTTACTAGATTAGTATATGATTTTATTTTTGATTGGTTAGCGACACGATCAACTACCTTCTTAAATAGTTCTTGAGAGGAAATCCCACTATCTTTGGGATCATTCTTAGGTTCTTCTAGAGTCAAGTTATCCACTTTCTTTCTAAGTATTTATTCAACCCCCCCCCTCGTCATCTTCATCAACTAGAGGTTTATATTTATCCTTGTGTGGAGATATATCACATTTGACATTCATTGACTCTTCCACAACTATGTTTCTTTTATTAAACACTCTATATGTCCTACTATTTTGTGAGTATCCCAAAAAAATTCTCTCATTAACTTTTTCATCAAATTTTTTTATAGGGTTCTTAGTGTTCAATATAGTGTATTTATATCCAAATATTTAGAAGTGATCAACCCTAGGTACTTTATTGTGATAAAATTCATATGATGTCTTGTTTAAATATTTTCTAAATAATACATGATTTAAGACATAACAAGTTGTGCTTGTGGCTTCTGCCCAAAAATATTTTGGTAATGACAATTCTTTTAGTATGGTTCTAGCCATTTCTTGGAGTGATCTATTCTTTCTTTCTACCACTTCATTTGATTGGAGGGTCCTAAAGGCAGAGAAGTTATGGATTATCCCTTATTTATCACAAAACTCTCCAAAGTAATTATTATTGTCAAATTCTCTTCCATCGTCACTTTGAATGGTGGTTATGAAGTATCATTTCTTATTTTGAATTTTTTTTAGCAAAAATGATGAATTCCTCAAAAGCATCTTCCTTATGTTTTAAAATAAAGTTCATGTATACCTTGAATAATCAGTTACAGTGACAAATGTATAGTGTTTACCACCAAGACTAGCTATGAGAATGGGTTTAAATAAGTTAATATGAAGAAGTTCTAGTGGTCTACTAGTTGATACTATGTTCTTGGACTTGTGAGATACTTTGGTTTGTTTTCATTTTTGGCATGCATCACAAAAATAGTTTTTATCAAACTTTATTTTTGAAAGATTTCTAACTAGGTTCTTTAAGGGCCTGTTTGGTTACGTGAATCCAGAGATTTGAAATCTCTAGATTCACAAATGGGAGATTTTTACCTGTTTGGTTATGTGAATCTCTAGATTCATGAAATCTAGAGATTCACCTTTTTACCCTAAAAATGTGAATCTGTAGATTTATGGGTAAGAGGTGAAATCCAGAGATTTCATCCCCTACTATCAAAACGTTAAGCATTTGAACTATAACTCAATAAATATTTTTTAAAGATAAATCTACAAATTTCATTCAAAAAATTCAAGCTAACCAAACAGCTAATTTTAAGAACCATAACTCTAGAGATTTGAAGTCTATAGATTTGAAATCTTTAGATTTTTGAAATCTACAGACTCAAGTAACCAAACATGCCTTTAATGCAATGGTCTCAATTAACTTCATATTAATGTGACCTAGTTTTCTATGCTAAATAAGAGTTTCTTCATGTGACATAAAAAAAAAAAGTCATATTAAGAGATGATTTATTGAAAACACAAGTATAGATGTTATCTTTCATAATTCCTTTTAGAATCAATTTTTCATTCATATATTTCATAAAGCAACATGAAAAATCAAATATAACTTAAAGCCTATACTACACAATTGACTTACGCTAAACAAGTTATATGGATAATTTATCAACTAAATATGCATTTGAGATAGAAGTACCTCAAATGTTGACTTGAATGATGCCAGCTATCTTTCATTTGCTACTGTTTCCATAAGTGACACATCATCCTCATATGATCTAAGCTTTGTGAAGAGCTTTGGATTTGACGTCAGGTGCTTGGAATAATCACTATTAATGTACTATTCACTTCTTTGGGTGTTCGATCATCAAGCAAACCTACATAAGAAATAAAATATATGCATTGGTCTCCATGTCTACATAGGTCAAACTTGGTTAGATCTTACTGGTTACATGTTGAATCATACATGTTCATATCCCTTGGGTCTTTGAAATCTTGGGTCATAAACGTCAAATGATTTTTGGACTTGGGGTTTTTGTTTCCTTTGCCAATTGGAATTTTGACTCATTTGCCCACTTCTTTGGTTTGTATCTTGATAGAAAGTTTTGACTTCTTCTAGGTCTTTGTTGGTTTGACATATATAACTAAAATGGTGGTTAAGACATATGTCTAAAAGGGGCATTGTCGAGATATGACCAATTATAATCAAACATCATTTGGTTTTTATTTGGCCAAAATAGGTGATTGTGTTGTTTTTGAGCATGATGGTAGTTTTGGGGTTTCTGCCACCTATGGTCATAATAGTTTTGATATCCTCCATGTTAAGGCAACCTAGAGGGGGATGAATAGGTTGCAACTAGTGGACTTGCCTAATTTTTCGATTTAATTGTAAATATAAGATAAATTGTAAATTTCAATGATAATAAAGTAATGCAATCAATCCACAAGACAAGTATTTTATAGTGGTTCGACTTTGCAAATCTATGTATACTCCTCTTTTGGCCTCAAGAGAGTATTTCACTAGTGATTCTCTTTCAATACAATGGATAGAGATCAAACCATTTACAATCTATGTTCAATAGGGTAAGAGCACCCTTCACAATTTTTGTTTTAAATAGAGCAAGAGCATCATTTATAATATTTATTCTAAGTAGGGCAAGAGCACCATCTACCAATTCTAATAAATCTAGACTATAATTTAATAACAATACAATTTGAAGAATTGAAAGATATTACCTAACAAGATGTGTGACACTTTACTCTTTGTGTGAGTGTAATGCAATGATGAATAAATATTCAATGGAGAAGATGCACCACTAATTGAGTGCTTGAAAGGTGATTTGATAGAAAATCCAAAAATATCTTCTACCATTAATACGAATGATTGTGGGTAAGAATACATTTTCCTATTTGATATTTGACTTTACAAATTTAAGAAAAAAAATAAAATTATAATGGATACCCAAAATTTGTGTGAAAAGAATAAAAACTAATAGAAAACTAATACACAAAATCTAATTCCACCATGACATGTCAATATTATGATTTTATAACATGTTTGTTATATAGGCCCAGAAGGCCCATATATTATAAAGTTTAGGTCCAAGTATGTGCATTAACTAGGGCCCATATAAGAGCCCATAGGATTAGCCTAGTAGTGGAAAAGAGCTTTTACTCTGGAACTGGCAGGGTCAGGTCACAATCTCAACTGATGATGACGCATGTGGGTTTGGATTTGGGTTCTTAGAGGCGCCAAGGGCATGTAGGGTCTGATCTCAACTGTTAACATGTGAGGTTGGTTGGGTTGAAATGGACATGAGAATATAGGACGATCTAGTGTCACATTATTCATAATCACAATCAATGCTCTCTTTGTTTCTTTAGTCAACGCCAGCCATGCCAAGCTGTCCATAACCTAATCATTGGAGAACAAACTAGAAACACAACAATTTTCTCTACACCCATTTAGAAACCTATCTTATTTTAAGTTTCAATCCTTTTAGCCTCTTCTTTTCCTTTAGATAAAATGATAAAAAATTTCAACAATAAAAACTCAAATTTAGAGAAATATATCTAAAGTTTTTTTTTAGGTAAAAATTTGTATTATGGATTACAACATTGAAATCTCTTTCCATCCAATGATATTTGTTTGTATGATCGAGTTTTACTGAATAAAAGAAAGTAAAAATAATTTATCCTTATACTAACTTAGTGGAGTAGACTATGTAAATCCCCCAAAAAACTAAAGAAATAAATTTTAAAGAAATTAAAAAATGAAGAGGCGAGGAAGAAGAAACAGTCTTACAAATTGGGAGACTTAGATTGATAAAATCTGTTACATAAATCCTTACTGTCTAATAGTTTCTTTTTGAGATACCTAAATTGTATATCTTTCATAGAACTTTGTTTGTTAACATAGTAGTGTTGTTTATTGTTTCAATCGAAATTGCTCATTCTTCCCAAAAAAGAACTGACCGGTGCCGAAGATTTTGAACCGGAAAATTTTGAAAAGGATAATTTTCCTACATAATCTTATTCCAACCATTTTTACTAAGAGATTAATCACGGTTCGAAATATCGCCGCCGTAGGGGGGTGTTGGTGGCTGGCGAAACTGTCGACAGCCCGAGATGTCGGCGAAATATTGCCGACATCTAAATTGAGTGTTGGCAGTTTTAATGGTTGTTTATACTTTTATTATCCAAAGTAATAGATTAATAAACCACTCTAATGCTTCAAGCGTGCACTTTTATGTGAAGGATATAATAGCGGGACCCACGATGTCATTGCTTTTCCAATTTTAACTTAATAAAACAAATTAACCATCGATTTTTACGCCTGTGCTTTCATCTTTTCAGTTTTCACAGCCCATGTTTATCGCCAAGAGCAAGACGGTGAAGACGGTGAGCGATTGGAAATATCGAGAGAACTAAGAAGATGGACAAAGTGAGACTGAGAAATCGGTGAGCAACTGGGAGAGACGGAGAGATCTGAGAAGTTGGAGAGACAAAGAAAACGATGTGTAGCGGTGCAGCTTGCATCCTGCAAGAGAGAGAGAGAGAACTAGAGAAGACGGAGAAAGATCAGAGAAGACAGAGAGCAAGGCTGCGTCCTACGAGCTGGTTCGGAGTTCCCTTTTTCTCTTCTGGCATCCAACGGCACTAGCAGTTACCGCCGGCGGAGAAATCATCGATTTTTCCAATATTTCGCGGGTTTGGCGAAAAACGGTAGATTTTTCGGCGAATTTTCGCTGACTTTCCGTTGCTATCGTTTCGACAGTCGGTTTCGTGTCGCCGTTCAGCGACATGGCGATTTTTCGCGGAAATGTCTTACATTGAGATTAATTCGATACTTTTCTTAAAAAAAAAAAATAATCCGATGGTTAAATTACACCTGACTATTATGCCAAAACTAATCAAGAGGGTGATATTTTTTTTCCATCATTTTTTAAGAGAACATGATGGCATTTAAGAATGTAGGGTCCAATCTCAACGGTCCACATGGCTGGTTTGAATTGGTTTGGTCAATGGAAACAATCAAAAGGGGGTGGAAAATCTATAGTTGAAAAGGAAATTAACGTGGGGATCTAATTTCCAAATAATTGACTAATTGACTAATTAAGAGAGACTGGACATATGTGTAGGGTGAGTGCCAGCAACTGCACGCTGGCGATGACGTTATTACCCACCATGTATACGGTGAGTGCCTGTTCCTATCATTTTCATTTAATTTAATTTGTTAATTAAATTAAAATATTGCAAGTAATTAATATTTGGGTCAAACGTTCTTTTCATTCTAAACCCTGATGTTAGTTATCTACAGAACGTTCTAGATTAAAGTATATCAGATGTATGTCAGGTCAAGTCGATCCTAATTCCCAGATCACCAGTGGATAAAAAATTGATGAAAAATGTTTAGCAAAAATAAAAAGAACCCATGCATGTGCTCTTCTGGTCAGTTCACTGGTCCCATAAATATAATCTATAAAATATTTACCAAGAGAAAAATAATAATCTATAAAATTAAAAATGATTAAAACGGTAGGAACTTTCTGTTCCATTTACGTATTTTGGTTTAAAAAACACAAGGCGACTTTTGCATGTATCAGAAAAGATTCGGTAACACACGGGAAGGGCATTATCGACATTTTCGAATGACAGTGCAATTACAACGGTTACTTTGTCTTTTGTGGGCACAGCTCACATGTTCGTAACTGGAAAACTTGCTAATTTGGGCTGTCCAACACTCCGACCCTCCAACCTCAAACCTATTCATACTCGTGAATAGCAGCAGCAGCAGGTTGGTAGCCGCTTCGCAGGGCTGGTCCTACCACGATGCTGTCAGGCAGTCAGTCAGCCAGCTTTCTACCGGCTTCAACGCCAGTTTTTTTTATTTTTTTTATTTTAATTAGTATTTTCACAAGGAGATCTTAACAAAAAAACAAAAAAAAAAAAAAAAAAAAAGACCCTAGTGGACTCTTCCCTTGATATATAATGGAGAGTGCAATAAGTCTAAATTTAAGAAGAGGATTTACCTTTGGTCCATCTTACCTGTACTTGAAGCACTTCCTTCTCTTAAATATGTAGAGAAGGGGTATAATGAGAGCACAATCCTCCACTGCTATAGACAAAATATCTAGAATCCTACATTTTGTGGTAAGTTTTTATTTTATTTGTTTTTTAAAGTAATAATAGGTTCATCTTATAGTGTGACACCAACGAGATATCCAATTTACAGATATCAAATAGTCAAGGAGATGAATTAAACAAAGATGTCCAATTGACTTTGGACAAATATAGCCTGCCTTTCTAGATAAGGAGTCAACCATTGAGTTTGATTATCTTGGAATACGAGTGTAATTGCATCCAACTAATGTAGTAAGTAGTAAGAGATTATTGTTTGATCATGTAGTGCATGCATCAATAAGAGTACACAAGGGCATGCAATGGAAGAGTTTATTCTATGCTTATGCTACCCACTTAGTTTTGCATCTATCCCCTTCCTTGAAAATCTTAGGGATTGGGTTCCTTGTCTAGTTGCATTACATACGCACACAATGCCTCATGTAGCTATTCCTTTCTCTCCACACTTAAAAGGAACATACTGTTTCATAAGAGGGACAAGAGGAATACAAATGGGAGAGTGATTGTGAAATTTTATTTTCATGACAGTTCCTCAAGTGGAGACAATTGCAGTTCGAACTTAGAAGTGGACTACCTCAAGCTATATATAGTTAATACTCATGAGAGAGTGATGGTGAAATCGGACAACTAGACTCTAATCAAAGCCATACAAGGTCCAGGTTACCTGATTCCTGCTGAGGTCAAATTCATAGTTGAAGATAATTGACATCTTCAATCATACTTGACAGATAGTCTGTTTTCCTATATTTCTTAGCAAATCAACCATTTTGCCGATAGCCTAGTTTACAAAGCTTGGTCATTAGATGTGTGACCCAATGGCTTGCAAATCACCCTTAGATTCTTATACTCTGTAATAAGGATGCCCTGTTTTAGGAAATTTGTTTCCACACAGACCAGACCGGACCAAATCCATTCTCTATGATCAACAACAAACCCTTCTTTTTAGAGATATTTTAGGCTTTATAATGAAGTACAAGTTTACACCTTTTATAAAAGCACCTATACAACTTCCAGCGCGATCTCAGAAAACTCCTCCAATCAGTGTACTACTTTTTTGATTATAAATGATAAAATCTATGTTAAATTTGAGAAGCTTCACCGGAGGAGGAATCCACCTCACCCTACCCAAACTTAACACAAGCTGATTTATTACCATTCAATAGTCCTTCCAAGGCGATACACAACTATACATGTATAGATTTTTTTTTTTTTTTTTTTTTTTTTGATTAAGAAGTATAGATTGAAAAATAAGTCTGGTCGTTTGCGAGTTTACCCGCAATTCAAGTGAAAAAGCTTTAGGACTATTGTGCTTCAAATCAGCGGATGAAAGTGACCCTTACACCACCTCCCACAAAAACGAAAAAGATATGAAAATGAAGCCCCTAGGGAACCAGGGAAAGGCTAGTTCACAAGGGGACCACTGCCTCTGGAGGTTTCTGACGTCGTCTTTTAGAGTTTAGACATGTCTTTAATACAACATTAAGCAGAATTAGTTACAAAAAGGAATCAACCAAACTGTTAATTTCCCTTTCTTTGTTTATCCAATTTAATCTGGAGTATTTCATAATCCTCACGGATAATTTCCACTAAAACCAAAAGCTTCGCCCCGAAGATTCCATCTGAAAGTCTGAGAAATTTGAAAAGATACTACGGCGCTACATATCTCACTGGATCCAAACCCACTTTCCTCAGACACACGAAGCGTGGTTCCCTTCAAATCCGTTAAAAGTGACTTCCGCGTGATTAACGATTATTATTAGCAGCTTTAAATTAACTGATTAACTTAAATCGGATCACTAACTTCTCCTCTTTCTAGAAGTGGAAAAAAGTGCCAGAAAACGACTTTCTGACGTGTCACGTGACAATTTGTCAATAAATATTCTTCATTCAGACGTAGAAGCGACCCGGGATCCCGTCCCTACTCCCAACTCCCAATGAACAATAAAGACATAACTAGGGACAAACGGTTAGGATTTACCTTAACAGTGGGGCCCACACTTGCATGTGTTAGGGTCCCACTTTAACGGGAGTTCCGTTCCTATCCTTTCCCTTCCCAGAGAGCTCCAAGAAGCGTGTGGGACCATCCATGTTCAAGTGCATTTTAGTGACTGACTGGCGTAAAGTCTCTCACGCCCTTGGTAGAGCGGCCATGCCATAGGCCTGAGAATATGAGATCAGTAGAGTGGGACCGGTGGAGAGAGAAAGAGGTAGAGATAGAGACAGAGAGACATGCAGACTAGAGAGATTAATTAATTAATTAAGAGATAAAGAAAAATAATAATTAAATAAAAGGACGCGTAGAGACAGATACTCTCCTCTCCGCAGCGCCACGTAAGCAGTCCCGGTATATTTTAGTTTCGGTGGGCGATCTAACTCTATCTGCAATCTGCAATCTGCGTTCCCTTTCTGTGCAATCGCGGCAAGCTTTTTCGTTTCTTCATTTAGTCATCTTCTTCTTCCGTTCTTTGCTGCAAATCCTCCCCTACAACCAAAAAACCCTAAACTGAGAAACGAGAGATGAAAACGCAGAATATCTTATGAGTGAGAGATTCTCGTTCACAGCAATCATGGTTTCCTGTTTTGTTTTCGTTTCTCACCTTCCAAGAGCCCTGATCGGCGCAAACCACACCTCTGCTCGTTTCTGCTCTCGCTAAGTTTTTGTTCTCTCATGCTTCCATCTCTATTCTTTATTTTTTAATTCTTTTGTAAATTTTTTCATCTCTTCTTCTTGTACTTTAGCAATGAAAAAATCACACGCAGTCATGGACCCAACGACGGGGAATTTCATCCCCTTGAGAAACATACTGGTTAGGATGCTTCTGCTTGCTGTTGTTGTTCTCCTTCTTCGATTTGTTTACGTTGTAACGGTTACCGGTGGTTCTTGCAATTCCGGAGATTTCTGTTTCTTCTCCGGTTCTGAAAATCGTCCCAACATCGCCGCCGGTGGGAGTTTACGAAACGATGCCTCCGCCGTTGTTGTCGATACAACCGGATCTTCTTCTGGCTCTACTCAACGTGCTCTCTGGACCAGCAAAGAGTGGCGGAAGGGCGTCGATTACTATTCTTCTGTGTTTCAAGATCTGATTGCTGAGGGCTACCTTTCACCCAATTCTAAAGCTTTATGTATCGAAACACCGACCGGACAAGACGTATTTTCTCTGAAGGAGGTCGGTGTTCACGATGCCGTCGGAATTTCCAAGAAGAAATCTCCGCCGCTGGTGATTTCCGGCCAAGCCGTGCGTCAGCCATTCGGCGATAATACTTTCGATTTCGAATTTACGGGAGTTGGTGCTCTTGAGCGATCGGTCCGGCCTCTTGAGTTCGCTGCTGAGGTTGCGAGGACGCTTAAGCCCGAAGGGTTTTTTGTCGTCCACACGTCTTCTGCTAACGATGTGTACAGTTTCAATTCTTTTCTTGCTTTGTTCAATTGCTGTAGATTGATTCGTTCGCGTGAAATCTCTGGCTTGGATCCTTCCTTTCCGTCCATTCGGGAGATTGTTCTGAAGAAAGAGGTCGAGATTCTTCTCCGTGGTGAGAAGATTTCCGATGGTGGTGCTGTCAATAAGTGCTCTGTACCGGGATATAAACAAGAACTGCTCAGGAAAGCAGAGCCTTTAATAACGGAAGAGCCGTTAAAGCCTTGGATTACATTGAAGAGGAACATAAAGAACATCAAATATGTCCCATCCATGGCCGATATAAGCTTCAAGCCGAGGTATGTATATATAGATGTTGGTGCTCGAAGCTATGGATCGAGCATCGGTAGCTGGTTTAAGAAACAATACCCGAAACAGAACAAAACCTTTGAAGTCTATGCTATTGAAGCTGATAAGACTTTCCATGAAGAATACAAGAAGAAGAAAGGGATCAATCTCTTGCCTTACGCAGCCTGGGTGAGAAACGAGACATTATTTTTTGAAATTAATCGAGATCCTGGGCAGAAAGCTGAAGCCAAAGGCAGAGGAATGGGTCGGATTCAACCTGTTCAATCATCGACTACTTTTGTGGGCGATGTGGACAAGATAAGGGGATTCGATTTTGCTAGTTGGTTGACGAACACGGTATCGAAGAGCGATTTTGTAGTGATGAAGATGGACGTTGAAGGAACAGAGTTTGATTTGATTCCAAGATTATTTGAGACCGGAGCAATTTGTTTGATTGATGAGATCTTTCTTGAGTGTCACTACAATAGATGGCAGAGATGCTGCCCAGGTGAGAGATCACCCAAATACCCAAAGACTTATGATCAGTGCTTGGAGCTGTTTACATCGCTCAGAGAAAGCGGAGTTCTTGTTCATCAATGGTGGTGATCGGTAAACTCTTTACATTTTCTGGAACAGCCCTTTGTCTTTTTTTTTATTCTGTGAATTGTTACCTAGATACAGCCAACTGTTTCAGTGTTACAAGTTAGTTCACTAGTTGTTCTTTCTCAGCCATTTTGGATTCATTTCTTTCAAATATTCCACTGGAAATGAAAATTCAACCAATTCAGCTTTTCTTTTTTGGGCGATTCTTCAATTTTGAACAGTATAGAAGATGTTGACAGGGTGAAGTCTTTTCCTGTTACCTTTTCGGGTTATGATGGAAGATCTCATTACAATGTGGAAGCAGGGTATTGTTTTGAGGGTGGGGCTCGGAATAGTGAGAGCAATGGACAGATGTGGGTAGTTAATTAATTTGTTGAGTAAATACTTGAAGTGGGGACTGTGGGGTGAGAGAATGCTTTCAGAAGGTTGCCCTTTTCTTGTTTCTCAGGTCACATTGTGTTGGTGAATGTCGTTAATTCGTTTACTGATTGCAACTAGTTTTGCTTTTTGCCACAAATGGTACACATTACAGTTGATCTGTGAAAAGGCAAGCTTGGAGCTATTGTGAATTCGACAGGTCAGGTTAGCAATAAAGTTTTCAAAGAGTGCAGAAGCCAGAATGAGATGGTGGATACAACCTGTACTAGAAAAACTGTAGACAGAATCTTTTGTGCATCAACCCAGATCAAAGAAGACAGCAGTTATGTCCAGAACTTCAAAGAATCAGGAGTAGGTTGGTAAACTAGAAGATGAAATTCCTGATCCCTGCTGGTAGAAGAGTCCTCCACTCCTCATCAATAAAATCTACCTTATGTGTTGGTTTGATCAGTCAGTATTTGTTGAGAAACTGAGTCTTCGGAATACAATTTCTGTAGGGGGAGGAGGGTTCTGGTGTGGTTTTTCACAAGCAGGTTGTACTGATATTCCATGTGTAGAATTTAGGTTCTAGGAAAATTAGGGATTTTTGTTCGCGCGGGCAGGAATGAAATGGTGACACTGTCTCTGGAAAGATCATAAGGTTGAAAAAATATGGGTAAATTGGCAATTAGATTTTGTGGGTTTTAAAGTTTTACTAAATTACAAAAACTCAGCCCCGTCTAAACTAGAATTTACAAAAACAATCCGTTTCACCCAACTATTGAAAAATGAATCGAGTGAAACCCAGTAGTCGTGCGTTTGCCTTCTTTGGCGATGGCAAGCGAATGTAATTCCTATAAAAGTATAGATATGTATGCTAAAAATATAGACAAAACAAATCAATGTTTTAGACCGTTGGATTTCCCACGTCAGGATCTCTTTTTCTGGTCAATCAAATAGTTGTTGAAGCTATTACAAAAAAGAAAAAAGAAAAAGTTGTTGAAGTAATTTCATTAACACCATTGCTGGAGAATAGTGGAGTCTTAGAGGAATCATCCAACAACATAGACAATAAGGTTGTCATAGGCTTGGTTTCTGTTCCAAATCTCTTTGTTTCTTGTTGTTAGGGTTTTTAATTATTTTGTTGTTGTTAGGGTTTTTAATTATTTTGTATTTTTTTCCCCTGTAGAACAAGTTACTGTTGTATTTTGTAAGTAATATATCAGTGGTTTCTCCAAATTTGTGATTGCTTCTGGTGGTTCTATGCCGGCAATATGTGTCATGCACTTGGAATCATTTTTAATGTAATTTAGGGATGAAAGGATTAGAAATGGGAAAAGGATTTAAGAAGTGCCCGTCTTAACAATCTCAACCCACCATTTCATTAGATTATTTGGGGAAAAAAAGTATTGAAATCTGTTTGGAGCACTGCATTCTCTAATCCTACTGATAATGGAGCCGATATGTATGAATTAAGAGGTTTTAAAACGAATGTTTCATTCAGATTGCAGTTATTTTCTTCTTATTATTAGTGGTAAATTCTTATGAAGTTTGGTTACATGGATGAAGTTATTTCTATTCACATATGCAGTATTGAAGGAATGTTTGGTCATGGTGGGAAAAACAATGTAGGTAACTGCAAATTTGCAATAGAAAGTGATCTTTTTTGTGTAAATTGGAATTTAGACGGGTGGATTTTTGTAATTAAGAAAATTTTCTAAACTTTAGAAACTTAATTACCAAGCTGCCAATGTCCCTAGTTGTAGGATTTTTTAAAGACACGTGTCACCATTTTGTGCTGTGCGGATGAAAAAAATCCGGAAATTAGTATTCAGAAATAAAGTTACTGCAAATCAGTCAAAGGTGGAGGTTTTAGATTCTGAATTGGAAAAGGAAAGAAATTAAACTTGAACGACATGATAATAGTGGAGAGACCTTTCAAAGGGAGAGAGACGTGAAGCTTGTAAATTACTCAATGTTGGAGTGTTTTCACACTAAAAATCAGGACTCTTTCGTACATGACGGGTAGAAAAATTTGCAGATTCCAGTGTAATTTTAAATTTTGGGATATAGAATATAATACTTTTTGCATTGATTTCTAACAAACAAAGTGCATAGAAATTATCAATACCTAAGAAAAATTTCAGAGAATGGACATGTCAAAATTGCCATTCAACATTCGAAATCTGCCATTGTTTTGTTGTCATTTCCATTCCAGGGTAAAGGAGGAGGGTTGGTGCGTTAGGTGGGTTGCCAGAAAAAAATCTATCCAAATCATTTTCATAGATTCAACTTTATATGTCAAAATTACTTATCATGTAAATTTCCTTCCTACCTAGTCCAATTTCACTGGGACCGTCTAGCCAGGGGCCTCTCGTCAGTCGAGTCCAGATCAGCGACCCCGACAGCGAGCACTTTGTGCTCCCTAACGCTTCCTGACCACAAAGATCAGTGGGGCTCACGGTGAAAAACACTTTTTGGAATTTTTTTTTCCCCAGTGGGATCCACTGGTTTTTGTGGTCAGGAAGCCATTGGGGAGCTGATCCGAATTCTGTGCTCCCCCGACGGGAAGATGATCCGAATTCTCATCAGTCCAAACACAATTGAACTGGTATGGGGCCTCTCTTATGGTACCTCGTCCCATTAACAGATATGAGCAATGACCAAGAGTAGACAATCTGCAACTTGGGCTGTAGTGTTCATTAAAGAGCCTTATTTGGTTTACGTTGAATATGGACAAACAGCTTCGCTACAGAAATCCACATAAATCAACGCCAAAAAACTGAAACCATCAGACGAGAAAGGCAATCAACATACAGTGGAGAAGAAGAACGAGAAACTTTGGTGGTAGATTTTCAACAAGTGGTGGAATTAACGGGAATCCAGAACCCAAAAATTAAACGCAAAAACAATAAATTATCAGAGAATAATGAGGAATTGAACTCATAAACTCTTGGATAAAAACAATGTTTTTACCAACCTACCAACTCTTTTATTCTAATGACAATTTCAGTAAAACTTAAATCAAACTAAATTAACATATGGTTGATTATTTTTGATTATAAAGCCAGAAAATTTGTCTTCTTGACCTTTTGTAATAGAATACAACAACTCTTTGCATTCGAGTCTTCTCCTTCCCCAATCATCTTAGTCACTGAAATCTCCACCTTATCTCCATCAAACTCGATCGCACTAATGGAGTGAACGAGTAGAGTCATTTTTCATTAGCTATGATTTAATAAAATACCTGCTTGATGGTACCTCATCACCACCACTACTGCAACTGCAATAAATCCTGACTTATCACGCTTGGTTTGAAGAAGATTTCATCATTCATACATGCATCGATGCTAATCTGACTGAATCACCTGCATTTCGATTTACTGGTTGTCGAACAACAAAAGAAATGTGGGATTCACTTATGAATCTGGATCATCTCCCTGTCGGGGGAGCACCGACGGCTTTACAACCACAAAACACAATGGACCTCACTCTGTTTTAGCAATGTTTTTTTTTTTTTTTTTTTGGTTTTTTTTTGTTTTTACCTGTGAACCCACAGTATTTTGTGGCTGTAAAGCCGTCAGGGAGCGCAGACAGGGAGATGATCTAGACACACCATGCCAACCACAATATATACTCTGTTCATATAACCTTTCTTGGCAATAAATTGCAAAAACTCATCCAAAGAATCATCCTTTATTTTAGAATAGCTTGATCAAATTGAGTCAAATTGCCTATTGCCTTACTGCCATCAAGATGGTGTTCAAGACACATGCAACTCTTGTTCGATATACTATTCTTAGTGACCTTGGTCCTGACTACACCACCTTCATCATTGTCATCTTACTATTAAAAATGTGAGCCCATAGGCTTTTCACTCATGAAGAATGGTGTGAGACCCATAAACCATTTTCTCTTGATTTACATGAGTCTGGATCACCTCCCCGAGAAGAAGTATGTGCTCTTTTAATGTTTCTCCACCACACAATAGGAGTGGCCCACACTTTTGAATACTGATAAAATAAGTCAGATGTACTCCTATTGTGTGGTGGTGGAGCATCAGGGGAGCACATGCTCCTCATTGGATAAGGAGGTGATCCTGACTCAGAGCACATGCTTCTCCTTGACGAGGAGGTGATCCAAACTCAAAGCACATACTACTCTGTCACATTGTGCCAACTAGAATATATACTCTACTCGTAGAACCTTTCGTCACAGTAAACTACAGAAACTCATCCAAAGGATCATCCTTAATTTCATAATACCTTGATCAAATTGAGTCAAATTTCTGGTTGCCTTGCTGCCATCAAAGATGGTGTTCAAGACACAACTCTCGTTCGATATATTATTCTCAATGACCTTCGTCCTGACTACATCACCTTCATCATTGTCATATTTCTATTAAAAATGTGACCCCATAGGCTTTTCACTCACGAAGAATGTCTTAACCATAGGTATGGGACCCATAAACCATATTCTCCTGATTTACATGAGTCTGGATCAACTCCCCGAGAATGAGTATGTGCTCTTTTGATGTTTCTCCACCACACAATAGGAGTGGCACACTTTTGAATATTGATAAAATAAGTTAGATATACTCCTATTGTGTGAAGCATTAGGGGAGCACATGCTCCTCGTTGGACAAGGAGATGATCCTGACTCAGAGCATATGCTTCTCCCTTGATGAGGAGGTGATTCAAACTCAGAGTACATACTACTCTGTCACATTGTGCCAACTAGAATACTCTACTTGTAGAACCTTTCGTCGCTATAAACTGCAGAAACTCATCCAAAGGGTAATCCTTAATACATTGATCAAATTGAGTCAAATTTCCCGTTGCCTTGTTGCCATCAAAGATGGTGGTCAAGACTCTGCTCTTGTTTGCTATACTACTCTCAATGACCTTGGTCTGGATTACACCACTTTCATCATTATCATTTTTTTGGTCAAACCTTCATCATTATTGTACTATTGGAAACATGAACCCATAGGCTTTTCACTCATGAAGATCGCCTTAACCACATGTATGGAATTGAGCTTTAGTCAAGACGGTGTTGTGACCGTTGGATGGTTGAAATGTGGTCGAGATTGAAATTTCGACCACCTGTTGTATCTCTTGGCTTAAAGCAACATCCAATGAGTGGTCAAGATACCACGTTTCGACCATCCAATGGTTGTAGGACTGGATCAAAATTAAGTATGGGACCCATAAACCATTTTCTCTTGAGTTACGTGAGTTTAGATCACCTCCCCATCAGGGAAGACGTATGTGCTCTCCTGACACTTCTCTACCACACAATAGGGGTGGAACACCTTTTTGAATATTGAAAAAATATATCAGAGATGAAACCTCAATGGGTTCTGCTCCTATTATGGGATAGAGAAGCATTAGAGGAGCACATGCTTCTCCCTTGATGAGAAGGTGGTCCGGACTTAGAGCACATACTCTCCCTTGACAAGGAGGTGATCTAGACACATATTTACATTATCTATTAGGGTAGAGGTCCGTGACTCTCTGCTCCCTTCATACTTCATCACACAATAGGAGTGGGGTCCACTAGGGATCCCACCCATGGTTCATTCTGTTAGCAGTCAGGATCCCAGCTCTAGATCAAATTGTTAGCACTCAAAGATCCCACCTCTGGTTTATTTTGTCAACGCTTAGCGCTGTACCTACTCCTATAGTGTAGTGGAGAAGTGTGAGAGAAGCACGTACCAAACTCCCCATTTTGATGCATTGGCCTAACCAACTAAACATGCAATGACCCTAAAGAGATTTTCAGCTCTGGTACATAGGCTCGGTTGGACTTTGCTTAGAGTATGGTTGTGGTGTTTAAATCTGGGCATGGGCCTAGGCCCAGATCAGTCCAGTCTAGCCTTGAGCAACAATTTTTATTTTTGTTTATTTTAAAAGAAAAAGAATTGTCTTTGTAAGTTTTGAGTTATAACAATTTCCAGCTGTTCCCTTGTTTGCCAGAAATTGAAAAGTTGCCCCTAACCTTATATAGTAAAAGAGAGTTCTAAAACTACAAGTTTGTTAAGAAAGAGAGCTCGAGATCTTAGGAAAACACAATTCTTCATGAACGGTTTTTACATTTCCCTTTATTCTCTCTTTATTTTGTGTGTATAATCCATTGACGGTTTACACGCAGAGATGGATGATTGTGATGGAATCTCCTATATATGACTCTTTTCTATTTTCTGACATTTTTTTCGGTGTCTCAATGCTGTCATCTCCACCTTTTCTCTTCTCTTCTTAGTTCCTCCTTGCTATTACATTCACTTCTCCTTCTCTATTGTTGAGGAGCTCTCTGGGCCCCCAGAAACTCTGGCTTTTTGCAGGAATTCTGGTGGGTACTGAACGGAGGCATTATTCGTCTCTGATTCTCCAGAAGCTCTAAAAGGGTTGAATTTGAAATTCAAAATATGGGGGCTTGTTGCAGTACCAAGAAGGAAAGAAGGGATAGACTCATGGAGAAGGAAGAAGAAAGAGAATATAATGCTGCCGTTGGTGTTGGTGGTGGTCTTGAAGAAGAGATTATTACACTTGAGGGAGATCATGGCTCTCGTGTCAGGTTACGTGGTCCTTCTCAATTCACATCCATGTTCACTGAAAAAGGAAGAAAAGGTGTTAACCAAGATACCATGACCATATGGGAGGTAATATGGTTAACAAGCTTCTTTAATTTTCCTTCTGAGTCTTTTTGTTTTTGTGGCCATTCATGAATCTTCCTAATATTTAGGGTTTTGGCGGAGAAGAAGATCAAGTCTTCTGTGGTGTTTTTGATGGCCATGGTCCTTCTGGTCACAAGGTTGCACTACATATAAGAGATCTTCTTCCATCAAAGCTATGTTCGGTATTGAATCAGTCTCATAGCAATGATGTTGATGGGGCATCGGCTAATGCAGATGTTGATATTGATGATCCTGAAAGTGATTACACTGTTGATACAGTTAGCAAAGATGATTCTTTTCATCCTACATATTGTTTGTGGAAGTCTAGTTTTCTTAAGGCCTACCGCGAAACCGATAAGGAACTCAGCTTGGAATCCACCATTGATTCCTTTTACAGTGGCACCACTTCTGTTACTATCCTTAGACAGGTTAGTATGGTTCGGATGTATATGATATGAGATCATTACATCTGCCTACAACAATTAGAGAGAGGTGATGTGCATTACATGATTCCTGTACTCATGCAGGGGGAGCACTTGATGATCGCGAATTTAGGGGATTCTCGTGCGGTTCTTTGCTCAAGAGACACAAGAAACCAACTCTTTCCCATTCAACTTACGGTGGATTTGAAACCAAGCATTCTGAGTATGTAACACTTCTTCTAAAATCATCTTTCTTGCTGATGCTGGTCATTGATTTGTGTTTGTAATTGGGTGTAATTAGGTGAAGCTGAAAGGATTCGATCCCATAAAGGAAGAGTTATGGCTATGGAGAAAGAACCAAATGTTAGTAGAGTGTGGATGCCGGAGGAAAACTGCCCAGGTCTAGCAATGGCAAGAGCTTTTGGAGATTTCTGCCTGAAAGACTATGGACTCATTTCTATGCCTCAAGTTTCTTATAAAAAACTCTCAAGCAAAGATGAATTTGTTGTGTTGGCAACTGATGGAGTAAGATGAATTAGGATCTCTTCTCTTGTATCTCTAGTTACCTTTTAGCAAGTATTGATCATTGATGTTCTTCTGCATATCAGGTATGGGATGTTCTATCAAACAGAGAAGTTATTAAGGTAGTTGCTTCAGCAAAGAAACGTTCCCTTGCAGCAAAGGTGTTAGTGGATCATGCTATTCATGCTTGGAGAACAAAATACCCAAGATCAAGAATTGACGATTGTGCAGTAATTTGCCTATTCCTGAAACCTGCATCTTCATCATTTAGTTTCAACCCAGAAGCTAACAAGGACAGTGCAATTACCCGGGGACTGACTACATCGCGAAGTACTAAAACTTCAAAAAGTTTCGAACCATCTGAACCTGCAATGTCACCTGCTTCCACAAATTGGAGTGCTGTTGAAGGATATAGTAGCCTCATTCTTGCAGTTAATCTTCCTCGATCGGCCAGTGATGCCATTACTGCAAGGCAGATATCCATGGAAGAGGAAGAAGAAGCGAAAAGCCATTAACTAGACTTGTGATTCTTCTTTCTCCAAGATTTGTGTAGGACACCCACAACTAATTTTTTGAGATATTGCCATTCCTCTCATCATCTTCGAAAGAAACATTCCAGTAGAGATTAGTATTCACACAGAAAAAGCTGGTCTCTCCTCTGTCCTAACATGCCCTAACTCTTCCTATTTTTGTCGTGTGGTGACTGATGTGGTATTTCCAACCATTGGATTGATAGGCTACGAAGTGTGGATTTTACATTTGTTGGACTTCAGAGAAAAAATTCACTCGTCCACCAACTGACCGTTTAATTTTTCTTCCCATGCATATCTAAAGCCCTTTACAGAATGGATTCTTATTCACTGTGGCCAAAAGAAAAGTTTATTCTAAAAATTTTCGTAGCTTTGATTTGTCATTGTTGTGATGAATTCGTTTTTGTGTCGAGCTTGACCTATGAGTGGAGACCTTGATACCTACAGAATTGAGACATTAGGTGCCTTCCTAGGTGTAATTTTCATAAAGCACCAACATGCATTGTTTCAAAACCTCCCAAAAATGAGACCTAATTTGTCATTTTTTTTATTTGCTTTTGCTATTTCCCCCCTTTTCTCTTTTTCTTTAACCTCCCTTTTACCTAATTAGATTGTTTTGTGAATGTTAGAGATCATCATGTTGGATGCTTGTAAAGATAACTAATGATATAGTAAAGGTTGTTTCTTTTTGGGGCAAATATCTAATGATTTTTTTTTCTCTTCTGAATTCTAGTCCTTGATTGCCAATATGAAAAATTTTCACCACCATATATCTTCATGCTTTCCGATGTATGAGACATTGAGTTTTTATCCTCCCACATCTCTCTCTCTCTCTCTCTCTCTCTCTCTCTCTCTCTAAAACATCATACAAAAAAGAGTTTTTTTTCATGGTGTCCACTTAAGTGGAAAACCTTTCAAACTGCCCGCACTTTCCTTTTTGCAAAATGTATATCAAGTTACCCACTATTAGTTTTTGACCCTTTGACTGTTATCTTTTCAAATTTAAATTGTGAACGGACCAAAATACCCCTCATATAGGTAAATTACCAAAATGCCCTCTCACTCACTCCCTTCACCCATCTTCCTACACCTCACTGGAAACCCCCTCATCATCGGCAACCACCCACACCCTCCCCCTGCCGACGACCACCGCCGGCAAACCCCCCAACTATGGGCAAGAATATTAGTAAATGTGAATTGTGTAGGATTAACTCCAGATGACGTCATCTCAAGAAAAAATCAAATTGCATCTTCAAATAAACCCGTTATTATGTCCCACAATCATCATAGACCATGAAACCAAATCACGGTGAGGCAATTCCTTGAATATTTGGTGCCAATGTGTCGATCCTACCATGTTTTGCACATGCCGATAGTAAAGTATTCTATGAGAAGGTATTCTTAAGAGGCATTTCATGGAAAAGATGGTGGGCATTTGATAATAAACCCATTTTGCATAGAAATTGATCAGATTGTTCGTCAAGAACATACCAAGGTGAAGACTAGCTTTGACCATTTGAGCATGAATTGATTTTCAAGAAAAGGGTCTTTGTTTCTTAGACTTGTTTGGAGGATAGAGGCGTAGAAATTTGGAAGAGAAATTAAAGGAGGAGAAAGCTCCCCATGAATAATTTTGAAGAGGAAGAAGGAGAAGAAGATCCAACCCTAACCACATGGCATATTCGACTGAGCTTCCCCTTATGAATTTGACCTAATGATTGGAACACTTAACCCTAACCATATGCATATTTGACCGAGCGCTCCCTGGATACTAATTCTGGTAGGGGGAGAGGGTGGTGGTTGCTGACGGTGGTCGCCAGAGAGGGGGAGGGGTGTGGTGGTTGCCGGCGGTGATGGGGGGTTTCAGTGAGGTGTAAGAAGAAGATGTGAAGGGAGATTCCCTTTTTTCCATTTGTACACAGTGAGTGAGAGGGCATTTCGGTAATTTAGGTATATGGGGGTATTTTGGTCTGTTCACAATTCAAATTTGAAAAAGTAATAATCGAAGGGTCAAAAACTAATATTTTGCAAAAAGGCAAGTGTAGGCAGTTTGAAAGGTTTCCTACTTAAGTTGGTAGCCAAGAATTCTAGCCCAACTTAAGTGGGCATCATGAAAAAAACTCTACAAAAATAATAACAAAAGAAAAAGGAAAAAAATAAAAATAAAAAATGGAAGGATTTATAACATTAACATCCAAAGATATCAACATAGGTAACTCCCATATTCGACTTTACCATGGACAAGAAGGCTCCCTCAAAGACAAAATACTTTTTGGAAAACAACATATAAGTGTACATAGGACATCCCCCACTAACTCCTTTTTGATATTAGAGGGAAACTCATTCTCGTGGCAAGCTTAATTAGCCACCTACTTAGCCAGGAAAACTACTAAATTCACATTCAAGCTTAATATCTTTTATTATTATTATTATTATTATTATTTTGTGGTAGACATATATTTAATGAGGAGCAACCAAGGCCATAGAGGTAAGGTCCCTGAGCCAAGGAGTGTAGAGCGGCCAAACAATAGGTTCCTCCACTAATTGGGCCTTCTTGGCTAGGTTATCCGCTACAGTATTGCGATTCCTAGTTAAAAAAAAGAAAAAAAAATACAATCATTGAAAGTTGGAACTAAATGAAAATATCTTGCACGATGGCCACTATACAGGCCGGGGGAGGGGAAGTCTTCCTCAAACAATAGTTATAAAGCTCCATGTTATCTGTTTCGAGACGACACACAACATATCCTCCTGGACTGCATATAACATAGCGGATCCCAAAGCAAGATATTTACCAACCAATATAGATCCAAAACGAGTAGGGTCCGACAATGCCAATAAAGTCATCCCCTAATGGTCATGAGCCACCAATCCCAAACCACGTCGAGCACCATCATCTGCATAAGAAGAATTTGAATTAAATTTAACCCAGCCTACCAGTAGTGATGCCCATTGATCCTCAGGTCAAGACTCTCCCTTTCGTTGTGAGGATGTAAAAAAAGTATTGTGTTGAGTAAATTCTTCATCTTGTCGAGCTGCTTCCATCACAACCTTGTCTCGGGCTCCAATCTCTCCATTTAAAAATAAAATAATTTTGTGAGATCCAAATTTGTCAGCAGAGAAATAAACAATGAGTTTGAAATAATTCTTTTGCATTTTTGGTCACCATAGATATAAACCGAATCTCCTACAACCACAGATGTATTCTTGGCTCATTAGAAGAAGGAATATAGGACATGGAACTGGAAAACCAATACGCTCGAGCCTATAGACAATCAAATATGATATGATCAAATCTTCACAAACAACCCCACTTTATCTGCAACTGGGATCTACACTAAACTATTGCCTGATCATAACATCTCCTGTAGTTAGCCCCTTCACACACTCACACAAAATAAAGTGCCTGATTTTTGAAAGAATTGGCACTTTCCAAATGAACATCCTTGTCTCTGAAGGTATAGATAACCACCTATGCATAGTCAATCAAGATGTATTCCTTCTACCAAGTATCCACATCAAGCTTAAGAGAGAGAGAGATACAACCTTGATTGGGATTTTTTCATCTCTCGACCCAGTCCACATAAGCTTATCCTCCCCTAGAAACAAAGATAATGGCATCCTCCAAATAGTTGTTGCCACTTCATTAGAAAAATGGAAATCAACCAGTGCCAACTTCCATGTTTGGAAACCTTACGTACTGGATTAAGGCCTTAAAACTAAAAAAGGAGGACAAAATGTTACATTTAACTATTCCTAATAATTGTGTGAATCCTCATAATTTAGAAGAGAATTGGTGCAAGAATATACCAAAATCCAACAAAAATGTTTTAATATGTGCAGGGGTATTTAACCAGCAACTAGGAGTAGCTGGATGGAGCATTGGAATAAGCAAAGATAGACATCTATAGTCTGTAAATTTTGGAAAACGGAAAGCGACGGGAATTTTGGAGAATATGCTTTTTGGACTGCAGTAGGGGATGAATAAATCAACAGGAAGTGGGTTAAAGATAGAAAACATTTGGACAAATAACCCACAAATAGCAGCTCTATTACCATGGCCTTCAAGACTAACTTGGTCCCTTGGGGAATTAACCATGTTAATGGAACTGGCTAAGATAACAAAAATGGTGAAATATGATACATTCCCAAATCCAGTGCTCCAGACTTATTTTGGAATGTATGCAAACATAGCAGCTAATGTAAAATCCGGCCTTATCCTAACCTTGACCAGGCTCGGATTTTGTACTGTTGTAGGTCCGAAGACCCGAAGTGGAGGTAGAAGAGACTTGTGGGCCCTCTTAGTTGAAGATTCGATGCTTGATCTAGAGCCTATGGACATTGACAATGATGCCCCTTACTTGAGCACATTGTTAGTGTTTAGTGAAAATCTGCGCATCAAAGAAGATTGAATTAGTTGAAGGACCTATTGAAACTCCGTGCTCAATTCGAAGGTAAACTAGACTTGTTGATTGACTTGTAGGAGAAAAACCAACTCAATTCGGATCAGTCTGGCCTTTCAAATCCACATTCTAAGGTTGCTGTCAGCCTTGGTCGACTGACAGTCGACCAGCCAGTCGACCAGCAGTTATAAAATTCAAAAATTTACAAAATTACTTACCATTTTGCCCCTACCTTCTTGGAACTCGTGAATGAAGGCCTAAACTAATCATTGGCACTCTAGAGAACGAGGTTTGGTATTCCCTAGGCTATCTCTTGGTGTTGGTGAAGGATTTTGACTCCAATCATTGGCATTCTATCTAAATCATTGATTCAAGGTATGGATTCTCTTCTTTTTCTTCTAATCTACTCAACCATCTATTAAATTCTATTCTTGGGACCATGACTGAAGTGCTACAACCTTGCAAACACTTAGCCATGAGTTTCCCCCTTTCAATTCCATGATTATCACCCCACTCTTACTATGATATACTCCCATTAAGATTGCTCACATTGCATTGCTTTGATTTCTTTCATTTCTACCTATCCTTGATTCAAAACTGATATGTTGTATGCTAGGTCTAAATTACTATGAATTCATGATTCCAATTTAGTTCTTACCATTCCCTTCACTGATTCACCATCATTCCTTGCAATTACAATCAATTTCAATTCGATACATGAGGTTTAGCATATAGAACATAGGGTTTCAATTTGGGTATTCACAATTGGACCGTTGGATCGTGATAACTTTTGGTTTGTAGTGTCCCCATATTGCCATAATCATGCCCTCCAAGTTTCATGTCGATCGGAGCACCGGAAGATCAGTTTTGGGTCAAATCCCCAGTTCTGCCCGTTACTGTTAAGCTTTGGTCGACTGACAGTCGACCAGCCAGTCGACCAAGATATGACAACAGCTTTGTTTGTGGCCGAAATGCTTCGTTTGACCTCCGATTCGATTGCTTTCTTTTCTAATGTTGATTATATGTTGTCTATGATACAAACACTGACTTTTGGGCTATTCTTGGTGACTCTTGATTTTATTCCCGACTCGATTAAGGTAAGGACGGTCGTTACCTCAAGTACGTTGATTATGCAAATATACTTCTACTTTGGAAACTTAGTAGATATACTTCACATGTGTACTTCTTAGCCTTGTATGACTGTTGTATGCATTTTATCAGTAATAGTATGTTATATGTCATTCGGAATATCATGCTTAACTATCCTTTATGATTATGTATATGATTAATCATGTTATGATATGCCTTTGTTTATATGATGAATTATTGATCAAGTATGATATGATGAGATTGAGCTTGTGAATGAATACGTATGACTTGGGATTGGGAAGTGTCCTACCGACACTTCTGTCCTTGGACATCGGAGGGAATAATATGGGATATTCTTCGAAGGTGTCCATCAACACTTTCCCGAGTTATTGGATGACATACATAGAATTGTCTAGATGTATGGTTAGGATTATCCTTGTTGTATCAGACCCGAATCGGAAGGGTATTGAGACCAAACGACCCGTGGTAAAGTATGGTCGATGGGCGCTCAAGACTGGTAACCACCCTGTGAGAGGACATAAACCATACTGCGGATACGCGAAAGGGCCATTTATTGGTAGGGTTGCAAATGGATAGACCTGGCTCACGGGCGGTCAAGATCGGTAACCAACCCGTGAGAGGACGTGAGAGCTTCCCGTTTACCATTTGTGGATGACCAATAGGGTTGATGAGTCCGTAGTCCAAGTTGGTTGTAGCCATAGGATACGCTGACTCTAGTGTGAAGGATACGGAACCGAGTTGGTCGGTGCCATAGGGAAAGTATCCGGATCTGACATGATACGACTGAGTAGATGACTTGCATTGGGCTAGGCTTCGCCGTGACATGCGCCCGATACTTATACCAATGGTGATGTGAGAGAGTGGTGACTTAATCCCCAACCATGGTTTCTGATGAGGACTTTACCCAATTACCTCGGCAGACCCAAGATATCATGTATGATTGAGGGGGAGTGATAGACGACCTAAAGAAGTATGGTGCTATGGCTTAAAGCATGTCTACCTTAGAGACTAGCATACTTAGGGTTAGAATCATATTTCATTATTGTCTTATATCATCTTGCATCATATTGTGACTTATATCGTATGATTCGTGTATTGTGGAACGATTCGCCTTGCTGAGTTCTTTGAACTCATTTCCTTTCTGCAATTGTTTTGTTAGACATATCTGCAGGTACTGAAGACATTGATGGCTCTTACTATGAGGCGGTGCAGGATCCCTCATACTACGGTGAAGGTCCTGGCGATTACGAAGATTATGGTGAAGGTGCCGAGGGTGATTACCCTCCGTACTAGAGTTAGTCCGACCTTGATTTGGGAGAGGCCTTGCTTAGTCTCCTTTGTGTACACCTACGAGGATACTCTATTTATGACGGAGGAGACTCTAGCCTAGGCCTTTATGTCTTTTGGAACACTGGATATGTTGTATTAACTCTTTGGATTTACTCTTGATGTTGGGATTTGTAACTAAATTAATTAACCATTTTTCCGTTGCTTTTGAGAAAGAGTGACTTCTGATCACTCTCTTTCTCTTTGAGACTTTCTTGATATGTATTTGATACTTAACATTTTCTGGCACTCGATTGATTATCTTTTCTTATTCACTTGATCTGATTATTACTTGCTTAAAACATTGATTATATTGTTCGTGATTATATTATCATGTATGTGGGAGGCATGGCCGCTCGATCCTTGATCCTCGGGCTGTGGATCACATTCCCAGGTATGCCAGATAGGATACCAACTGGGTGGATGTGACAGCTAATCAGGTGGATGACTGTAATAGAACAATATTTAGTAGTTGTAATTGCTTTTAGTTCTAATATTAATTTTCTTTTATTAAAAAAAATAGGGTAATTTTCATCTGGACTCCTTGAGGTTTGATCCATGTCATTTTTAGTCCAAATAAATGAACACTTTGCATCTGCCTCCCCTGAGGTATTCAATAAGATCAATTAAGGACAATTTGTAATTTTTATGACCAAAATACCCTTACGGTAAGATTTCCATATTTTCTCTCTCATCTCCTTCATCTCCTTCATCGTCTCCATCTTCAGTCTGGCCTCGCCCCATCTCTGCCCTTTTTCCTATTCAACTCGGGCGACAGTTGGATAAAAGCATTTGCGGCCACGAAATCTAGCAGATGGAAAATGTCGCTCTGCAAGTGCTTTACGAGTTGCAACCATTGCATTGCCAAAGATTTCTCCTTTCAGGCTCAATTCTGGCAGAAAATCAGTCGATATATCAAAATTACACGGTGAGAACTAGAAGTAACATCAGCAAAAGCGGTGAAGAGAGCAGAAATCCATCATTAACAATGGTTCAAATTCCAGAAATCATCAAGAAGTCTCGATCTGAGAATCAAAATCTCATCGTCGGTAATCCAGTCCAGAAGTCGCAGCGTCAACAGAGTCCTGACTTAGTAACGATGACTCGAATTCCAGGAATCGTCAAGAAGCTTGAACTTGAGAATCTCGTCATCAATATTCCGGTTTGGAGCTTGCAACATCAACCGAGTACTGATGTGGTTACTCGTCATCAATATTCCGGTTTGGAGCTTGGCGTCAACCGAGTACCGATGTGGTTAGAAACATCGATAAAGTGAAATCGAAGAGACCTGGATCTATTTCTCCCTCAGCCTAGGCGTTATTTCGAAGATCGTCTTTTTCTTCCATGTTTTCGACGCCGGATTCTCCAGATATGCCATATTGAATTGGTCTCTAACCTTGAAATGACAAGTTGCTGCTCTTCAGTTTCATTGTTGGTGCAAAGTTTCAGTCCACATTATTGCCTGATAGTGGTAGATATAATAACTACTTGATGTGGGTACATTTCTCTAGATTATGTTAAAACCCGTTGCTTTAATGGGTTCCCAATATAGATACTGGAGTTTCTCCTACAGGTGAGACAAGATGGATCTGAAATACAATCTCTCTGTTTGTCTCAGGTGGAATTGAGGGCTTTCTTTGATGTCCATGAACAGGAAGGGAGCCACCATGGAATTTGGAAATTACAGGGAAGAATGTCATGGAGTTTTACGCAGAATCAAGGGTATGGACTTACGATGATTTGAGTTCCCGTTAAAAATAGCTGTGGTTGCAGCTCGTGAAGCACTTGTAGAGCGACGTTTTCCATCTGCTAGGTTTCGTGGTCGCAAATACTTTTATCCAACTGTTGCCGGAATTGAAGAGGAAAAAAGGCAGAGATGGGGCCGAAGCCGGACTGAAGATGGAGACGATGAAGGAGATGAGAGAGAAAATATGCAAATCTTATAGTGAGGGTATTTTGGTCATAAAAATTTCAAATTGTCCTTAATTGATCTTATTGAATACTTCAGGGGAGGTAGGTGCAAAGTGTCCATTTATTTGGACTAAAAATGACATGGACCAAACTTCAGGGGGTCCAAATGAAAATTACCCAAAAAAATAATAATAATAAAATTCCATGTTTGAGATCGTTGATCAATCAAATCTAAGACAAGTAAATCCTCCATACCTATAGGGGGATGGCCTACTATTGCACCAACAAGGAGCCCTTTAATCTACTTATCCTCCCATACCCAAATCTTCTCTCCTGTCTCCACATGCCACTCCATCAAAGGTTGTAAAACTTTCTTCCCTGCAATCAAACTTTGCCAACCCCAAGACGATTGACCTCCTATCATAGCAACCATAAAGTTTGAATGAGGAAGTTATATAGCTTTAGTAAAACAAGCCCATAATGAATCTAGATGCTCCAAAACCTAGTTGCCATTTTTACAAGTAAAGCCAAGTTTTGAGTTTTAGAATCCTTAAAGCCCAACCCCCCATGGTTTGGGTAAACACAATCTATCCCATGAAACCCAATGTGTTTTAGGTTTCCCATACACATCATCCCAAAATTTTTTTTTGCTTGTCTTCTAAACTGATTATGTAAGGTTTTGGGAATTTCAAAATGACTACAAGCATAGGAAGAGCAAAGGCTACAGATTTCAACATCACTTCTTTCCCTGCATGGGAGAGTAAGCTCAATTTCCAACCCTCTAACCTCTGAGTCAATCTATTAGAGAGAAATTGGAAAGGCTCCTTTTGAAGCCGACACCACCTGGGGTAGTCCCAAATATTTAATGTAGCTCTTAGTGTAAGAGACCTTCAAAACCCTAGAAAACCAATGCCAAAACTTCATAGGGGTATTAGGGCTAAAGGTAATGGATTTATGAAGATTTACAGCTTGGCCATTTGCCTTACAATTAGATCTAGGCAGCCCTTGGATTATAGACCCCGTCTAGATTAAGTTATAAAAAAGTAAATTATCATTTGCAAAGAGAAGATGGGATATTGGGGGAGCTCCACCTTTAACCTGCACACCTCTAACCAAGTCTTGACTTTTTGCTTGATGAATAATGGAACTGAGACCATGTGAGCTTAATATAAAAATCACTGGTGATAATAGATTTCCTTTACGAATACCCCTCGAAGGATGAATAGCATGACTAATGGCACCATTAACCAAGAGCTTGTAAGAAACTGAAGCAATAACCTGCATTACCCATGAAACCCAAACTGGAGAGCAACAATAATATCAAGGAATTGTTGGAGTTTCATAGCCATAATTTTTTAGATAAGTTTTGTTGCAACACTACAAAGCGAAATAGGCCTAAACTGATCTATCGTTTGAGGTGAGTCGGTCTTAGGAATTGGTGACGTTTAATTAGTGGCGGTTTATTATAAACTGCCACTAATTATATACATATGGTGGCGTGTCGGTGTTATTTTGTAAATTAGTGGCGGTTTGGGGAAAACGACACTAAAGGTAAATAAATTAGTGGTGATTTTGTATAAAACGCCACTAATCGACAGCATGTCAGCCAACATTAAATGCAAATAAATTAGTGGTGGTTTTGTATAAAACGCCACTAATCCACAGCATACCACCCTCACACTTTGTAAATTAGTGGCGGGTTTACATAAAACGCCGCTAAATGACAAAATATCAATCTCGTAAACCGCCACCGTATTGATCGAAATTTTGCCTCCCCGCCCAACACTGCGCGCCCTGTTTTTTCACTTGTGAGAAAGCAACTTTTTTTCACTTGGGAGAAAGCAACGAGTTACTCACTCGAGCCTTCGCGAGAGGGTTGAAGACGCTCTCTCTGGTCATCGTAACGAACTCGTTTCTCTCCTTTCCAGGTTCTCCTACCTTTCTTTTCTCTCTTCTGTAGATCTTCTCTGTTTCAAATCTCATTTCATAGTTTCTCTTCATTTTTTTGGTTTTTGTTTAGTTTCCGTTTCTTCTTAACACCGTTTGTATGTATTTGTTCAAAGGTATGCAGCCCAAGGGAAAGGGATTCTGCAACGACATCATATACTTAGTGAGTTGACCAAAGTTGCTGGAGCAGATGAAGAGAAGCAGAAGCTTTTTACTGATGGTCCTTTCGTTAAAGTGCTAAAATCTGCTCAGGTGTACTCCACACTGTTAATCTTTCTGATCTTTGACAACATCACCGTGCTTCTTCTGTTATATTTCTGCTTAAATTTCTGATCTACATGGCATTTGTTTTAGGAAGTCATAGTTCTTCCGCCGTTCGTCGCCATAGGGGTTCGTCCAAGGCCTGGGGTTTGGGAATTCGTTCGATTTAACTTGGATGAACTCATTGTTGAACAGTTGAGCATCTCTAACTATCTTCGCTTCAAGGAAGTACTCGTCGATGGCGCGTGAGTACTTTTTCTTTTCTTCTAGTTCATTTCTTTTTATCCTTCTCATAGTTAGCTCCCTAACTATTACCGTGACGAAATTTTGTTTCAGGAGAAATAATCCTTTTGTGCTTGAACTTGATTTTGAACCCTTCAAAACGCATATCCCTCGCCCGAATCAGTCATCGTCCATCGGCAACGGTGTTAAATTCCTCAACCGTCATCTCTCTTCGAATATGTTCCGGAATAAAGACTGTTTGGAGCCTTTGGTGGACTTCCTCAGAGTTCATAAATACAAGGGACATGTTAGTAGAACTTTTATTTCTTTCCCGAGTTTCTGTGGCTTTTGTTCTAACAAACTTCCTGATTGCTGCACCCGAATTCCTATCGAGTGTCAAAAGGCTTAGCTCGTTCAAACCCAATTTCACGACCAGAATATATGGAAAACAATGGCAGGGAAAACTTTTATTTTTTTCCCCACCCCCCTTCTTTTTTAGGTAAATGGGCATGGGAAAACATAAAGGAACTATAAAACTATGAAACTTAGTGTTAAAGCTGAATATTGTAGCTTGGTTAATATGGTGTGCAAGCAATGATGCTGAACGATCGCATTCATAGTGTGTCTAGGCTTCAGGCTGTCTTGGCGAAGGCTGATGAATATCTTTCAAAGCTCCCTCCAGACGCACCATATTCTGATTTGAGCATAGGTAGGCAGCTTAATTCACGTTTATATGCTCTGCCTCTTTGTTCCTCATGGTGTATATACCGCTGTTGCTTTAAAGGTTTTGTTTCTGTTTCTTACGTGATGCACAATTCATTTGCTTAAAGTTTCTCATTCATGGTCCATCCTCTTGTAAGCAGATTCCAGGAAATGGGTTTTGAAAGAGGTTGGGGCGATAATGCTGGACGTGTGTCAGAGACTATACGCCTACTCTCTGACATTCTTCAAGCCCCTGACCCCTCTACTTTGGAGACATTCCTTGGGAGGATTCCTATGGTGTTCAATGTTGTCATTCTATCCCCACATGGATACTTTGGCCAAGCAAATGTCCTGGGTTTACCTGACACTGGTGGGCAGGTATTGTCATCAATGTCCTGGGTTTACCTGACACTGGTGGGGAGGTATTGGTTAGAGAAGAGCTTTAGAGCATTTGAGAGCAGAGAAAAGAGGGAAAGACTAACTGAGTTTGGGGTGGAGGATGTAAGGAGTTTCAAGTACACATCACTTTCCTCTTTATACCCTATTATGTTTTTTTATTTTCACTTTTGAATTTTGATTGTACACAAACATGACTTCTGCTTTCACATCTCAAAAGGTATAAGGAGGTTTGACAGAACCTTTGGGCCGTTCCTCTTGTATACATTTTCCAATAGGTATAAGGAGGTTTTGAGCAAGGCCCACAGTGCTGCAGCATTTGCAGTGGCCCCCAAGTTTTTGGCACTTCTTAAAAAAGAAGAAACCCATTGTGAGATTTCAACCTGTGAGGCCTGGCTAGGGTGGGCTCTCACGGAGGGGTAATTAGAAAAATAGGAAAAGAAAGAAAGGGGAAGCAGGGCAGGGAAAAGATATCTTCACAACCAAACTCAGCTCGTCTATATTCAATCTGAAACTGTATCCTATAAAAGCTACATAAAAAAATAGAACACAAATCCTAGTTGAATCAAAACAAAGTTCAAATCAAGTTGAGCATGAGCTAGCAGTAAAATTTTATAAAGTTCAAATTTTAGTTGTAATTTGATCAGCTATAAAATCTTACTCCTATCTTATCTATGTTGGAAGACATGTTGTGTTCTAGCCTATTCTAGTGTTCATTAGTCCCTGGTGAACTTGTTAGGCAGTTGTTATTTATTAAATGGAGTATCTGCTAGTAGCTAAATCTGGCTTGGTTTGGTGGTGGGGTGTAGAAGAAACAGAGAGGAGAGAGACTTTATAGAGAGTGGGAATATATCTACAAAGATGGGGTAGTGTACGGAATTTGGTATAGCATGTTAAGTTGCCTCTTTTCTGGCTATTAAAGTGAGATCAATAGGATTGCAGCAGGGATACAGGGGAGATAAGCTGCTGGTTATGATTGGGTTGAGGGGTTGGATGGTTTTCAGAATCTATAGTACTGGAAATGTTGGTTATGGACGGATGAGAGTTTTTAATAGGGAGTTAAGTAAGCTGACTTCTGACAAGTAAGGAATTAGGTTTTGAATAGTTTGTGACAGTTGGGGTAATTGCAGAGCCAATGTATGCGGGCTATTTTTTCTACTTTTTATTTTTTGGGTAGAAAACGTATGTGAGCTATTTTTGGATGAAGATTGGAGAATTAAAGTGGATTAGTTGGGGGTAGTCTAAATTAGGGTCATTAATGGGTTGCATGGGAAAATGGCTAGTTACATTGAAATTGTGCATGGAAGTGGGGTAAAGGAGGGAAAAAGCTTCTATATTCTCTCTTGACAGCTGTTGGTGGTAATGGGAATGATTGTTCTAGAGGGTTGGGAACGATGTATTAGAATATTAGTTGAGTTTGCATCCTGAGAGAAAGGGGTGTACCTGTAGGGTTGTCTATTTGTCTTCCTGGAGAATTGTTGGAGCTGAACTATTGGGATAGCATATTCACCTGAACTATTCTCATCTAGTTTATGGATACTAGATGATGAAACCCCACCACATTCTGCTCTTAATCATGGCTCTTAATTAATCTCATTTGGAGACTTCTAGAACCCATTTACCCTTCTGGGAAAGCAGTAGAATAGATTGTTGAGTTTGAAATTTAAAATTAGTAACGTAACCTCCTCTATTTATTAAAAAAAAAAAAAAAAGATTTTAAACAGCTTCAACCATGTATGAATCAGGGGAACATGAACAAGGAAGGACCTTCGAGTAGTTTTCCATCAATGCTGCTTATTTGACAATTTACAACTAAGACGTTTCTTTTTTGATAAATTATTCTTTTTTCTTGCAGGAGAGATATCAAGTGGATGTTTTGGATAAGAAATGGGTATATGTCAAAATGGGGCTGCAATGGAAGGCCTTTAAAAGGGAAGATTTAAAGGTTCGTGTGCATCATATTCTCCTTACTCATTTTTGTTAGGTTTACAGTTTGGATTTCTGATTGCTGCTGCAACTGATCAGTCCTTGGCTGCATCATCATCTCAATTTTTGTTTCTAAGATTTCTAGTCTCTGAAGTTGCTAAAGAGGACCAATCACCTTTGCTGGATTTATTGTAATCCTGTCAATCCCCTTAAACTACACAGCACAACCACACAGGTTTACTACACAGCACTTGTGCTTTTGTTTTTCACTCAGGTTCTCTCTATGATATTAAGAGCTAAAGTCTGTTCATGTGTTAAGGTTTGTTTGTTTACATGAAGGTTTCCATTATGATACTTTAGTTTGTTTGTTTTCATGTATTAGTAGTCTTTTCTGATTCTAGATTCCAAAGATTTTGTTCTCATAATGGGAAATTCGAGTGGTGGGGAAAAGGGCCTTTATATGGAAAAATGATTTTATTTTCATTAGGATTTTGTAAATTTTATATCATCACTTAAAACTGTATTTGGTTCAAGGAAGTAGTGAAGTCACTATAGAAAGGCTAGGGTTAAATTCTTTTTGGGACTTCCCTTTGTTCTTTCAATTTCTTTTTCTTTCTCCTTCTATATTTTTAGGTCCGGTTGTTCAACAGGCCCTCGATCAGCTTTACATTTGGGATCAACTATGGTCAGATTGCAAATAATCTCCCATCTCATTCACAAGTTGCGGTCCTCATTGAATCTAATAATATTAATAGGGTAAAACTCTATGATGCTGATCCAAGCGTTCTGCAGGTCTTCTCTGGTTCAAATGTTGAGTTCATAGTAGAAATTGGGAATCTTCAAAACATGACTGATCCCAACAATGCTCTGGCCTGGTTACAAGAAAATGTCCAACCCTATGTTTCCAAAACCAAAATCACCTGACATAAAATGAGGAATTAGTGGAAACTGAAAAAACCATTTTCCTTCTAATCATGTTACGATATTTGAGGTGCACCTGTTGTCTTTTATCGTAATCTCACACAATCAAGTCAATAATATTGTTAGCATATTTATGCTTATGCATTTGTTTAAAAATCTGTTGGAGTTTATTTCTCATTTTTGACTTGGAATATATCGATCTTTCCACTTGTTTTAAAATGTCTGAGCTAAATTATACACAACCATTCTATTGCAGATGGATTATGGCCTGATTACAATGATGGAGCGTGGCCGTCGTGCTCCAGCAGATCTAGTTTTGATATGAAAGAGGTGCTCTATTACACTCTTTTGTACACTCTTTTTGTTCTTATTTCCCATTTATTGTGCTGCTAGATGGTTGGTTGAGTTGGTCAGGCTTTTAATACTTATGAGTGATTCATATAAGTGACTCAAATAGAGCTATTGGAAGTCAACAATCCGTATAGTCAATCCCACTTATTTGGGACAAGGCTTGTTGTGCTTCTTGTTGATGATGATGATCAGAAATTAGTTTGAGCATTGAAGTCTAGTTTGTGTGTTAGAATCTAGTTTGTTTTGTTTTTCTGTATATAATTGAGCCTACCCAACGTTGGAAAGGAGGGTTTAAATTACAAAGTAATTTTGGGTTACTGACTTGAGTGTGTGCTTCATGCTTTATCTCAAAGTTTCCTCTCTTCTTTATCCAGTCCTACATGGTAATGTAGTAATCATTATGACGTTCCTCATTAATCTTATTCTTGTCCATGCTTAATATCTTGAGGGCTGACTGTGGTAGCTTCTGTCATAACATAATCACCTAAGCTTTAATTTTGTTTCTGATTTATGCTAAGTGTTTGGTTCTGCTGTCTATTTAATAGATTTCTTTCTTGTTCTTCTTCTTAGGCTCACATTCCAGAAGGAAGTAATTTTGATTTTCAAAAGTTCTTAAAAAGAGCTTTGGATGATGACTTTCACTTGGTGGTAATTACGAGGTACCTTCTGAAAAACAAGGTCTACTCTCTGGTGATATATACATAGAATCCATGTGTTTATCTTACTAGGTTTTAAACCCTTTGATTGTTTTTCAGCCTTTGGGTTTGGACTTTTGCTGTATGTTTCTTGTTCTTTCACGCACATGGTAATAGCTACACATTGTTTCTATGCTAAAGAATTTTTGTTTTCACATTTATAAACCAATCAAAACTTAAAGTCTGCTCTTTTATGCAACAAAATGCAGGATGCTACAATTATTTTTGGCTACTCTTCATTCTTTAGTGGTAAGCTAGTTGATCAAAAAGTATTCTCATTTTTTTTTGGAACAAAACCAGTGTTGTGGCAAGAACAACTTTCCAAGGGGCTCAAATATTTATTCATAATATGATTTTCTTCTTTTTATTTATAAATCATCTTTTAACGTGTGTTCTTATTTGCATGTTAGGAAGAAAGGAGTGCGACATTTAGATCGCCCAAGTGCTAAATTTGTGTCCCTTTTTTCTTCTTTTCTTATTCGTGTTTAGGTTATAATGTAACATCAAGTAGAGTACGACATGTAGCTTTTGTATATTTGTATACAAGTTGACTTGATTAATATGTATTGTATTTATTTTTCGTAAATTGTGTTCTTTGAATACTTTTAGCTTTTTTGAATTTTCTTTGTATTCATGTATTTATATTGTCTTTTACGAATAAATGTAATAATATTGTCTTTTAGGAATAAATGTAATAATAGCAAATATAGGGGAATTATTAAAAAAAAAAAACCTAATTGGTGGCGGTAAACAGAAACCGAATAAGAAAATGGTGGCTGTTTGCTGGATAACGACACTAAATATTAAAAATGGCAAAATTAGTGGCTGTTTTTTAAATACCGCCACTAAATGGTGTATATACATAATTAGTGGCGGTTTAATTAAACCGCCACTATTTGAAGGAGATTTTTTTTTGTAGTCTAGATAAATATATATAAGATGAATTGAGATCAAGCATCATTATACTAGTTCGAAAAATTCATGCACATATGCAATCAAATCTACCTGCACACTATTCCACATATATTGAAAGAAAAGAGGTGGGAAGCCAACAAGACCAAGTGCCTTCAAAAGACCCATAGAAAACATAACCTGTTTGATTTCGTTAGCTGTAGGAAGAGCAGTGAGCACCTCATTCATATTTGTCGAAATCACAGGTACCACAATAGAGAGAACATGTTCCATAGTTGCATAATCTACCCCCTGAGAAGTGAAAGCCTCAGTGTGGTGATCTCTTAAAACATGGGAAATAGAATCTTAATCGGAAGTCCAAGTTCTAGATGAGTCTTGAAATTTGAAAATTCTATTATAAGGATGTCTTTGCACTACTGAAGCATGGAAGACACAGTGTTCTTATCATCCCCATCCAACCAATCCACCCTACTCTTCTGGCTCCAAATTAATTTCTTCCTCCCTTGCTAGTTGTTCAGCAAGGAGATCAATTGTAATATTAACCTCCTCTAGTTTGGTGCAACGACTCTAACTCAATGTATAGTTGCTGAATAGTTGTTTGAACATGCTCAAATTCATCCCTATTCCACCTTTTAGATTCTCTTGGCATACATTCATATTTTGTAGCAAATGAGCACCTGCCGAATCTTATGTATGATGATTCCATGAACTTGCAATCACTATTTGCAATTTTCATGACGAAACCATGCCGATTCAAAATGGAATGGTTTCTTACCTTTACGTTTCCCACCAATAGAGTCCAGAATCGAAGTACAATGGTCTGATCCAATAGAAGCCCAAACAAAAACTACAACATCCATCCATGTAAGCACATCTCCAATCATAATTTGCAAGAACCCTATCCAATCTGGTCTTGATATTTGCATTACCCTTCCTTTTGTTTGACCAAGTAAATGCCGAACCATGAAAACCCAAATCGAGAAAGCCACGAGTATTAATCATATCAAGAAATGCTTTCTTTCATTAAGAGGTATTGCTAGTAGATGGAGCAGCCAAGATAATTGATACTGGATTGGGATTTGATATAGATTGGTTAACTTGAGTAGGGGAAGGAGTGGTGGTTGTTGGGTAATTGCATAGCTGATAGATGAGGAAGGAAGTTCACCAGCGATGAAAGCAACTCAGATCGTTGATTTAGGTGGGCTCGTCACAAAGAAATTTGAGAATCATGATCTGGGTTACAGGACAAGGTGGGTTGGGTGGGGAATAATTAAGGTGAATATGGGTTACTGGGTAAATTGCCCATTTGAATAAACTACTAAATTATTAACTAGAAATTATTCACAAACTATACTAGCAGAGCAACCGTGAAGGACCCAATACATCTTCAATTCTTCAAAAAAAAAAAAAAAAAAAAAAAAAGAAAAAAAAACTCTTACATCTCTGTTGTCCTCAATGACCAATTATAATATAGTAGTTGTATGTTAAGATATCCATTCATGAAGTAGTATAACTTTCCATTAAGAACAAGAGGGGAAAAAGAGAAAAGAAAATATAACCCTTAGTAATTTGGAACTGGAATTTAAGTTGTTGGGGATACGATGCACAACCACAAAGAAGAGGAACACAAACAAAATACACCGGAGGAACTTAATGTGATTTGACAAATCTACTTACGTTCACTAGAGAGAAAAGGAGTTTCACTATTCCTAGGAAACCTCATACCACTTTTCACATCTCACAAAGTGCTACCCCTTTGCTTGCCCCCATTCCTTCTATGGATGAATTCCTCAATCCCTGGTAGGAATTGATTTACCTAGGTTATCCCACAAAGACTATTTATAAGGAAACGTAAAAGCCTAATCCCCATATAATTACAATTTTATCCCTTTACAAGTAATTGAACCAAAACCCTGATCTAATTACAGATACAACGACACCATAAATATAAAGACCCTCATAATACAACACATACAAACCCAGTAATCTCTATATTAGCTTGAATTTTGCAAACCACATTGAGGAAAACTATTGATGATGTCTCTCTGCAATCAACCATCTCTAAGGATGCCTTCCTGACTACCATCACCTAAACCAACATGCCCCCCCCCCCCCACTTGGGGTGTCTTATATAGCTTATTGCCGCTACATGACATGGCTTCACCGCTCCTCCTGCTACGTACAACCTGCTTTGAGAGATCCCTGCCACTCACCAAGTCCTAAGCGGAGTCATCTACTTCCTTCCCAGATTTGCCCTTATTTGATACCTGAACAACCTGCAAATTCTGATTGCTTGTACCGCTTACCCAAGTGCCAAAAGAGCTCCACCTGTTTCAGCACTTCCTGCAAGCTTGTACAACTTACTTGATCTATACCCTTTGTACCCATTATCGACCTAAATGACCTAATTGTTGATTTCTCTACGAGCCCACAAGATCAATACAAAAAAAATGAAATCTCCTCAATCTATTACTTCCATTGAGTTTGGAATGCCCAAAAACCCTAAGAACACCTAACTTTGGACCAAGAACCTTCACACAAAATCATGTGAGAACAACCAGTACGGAATAGATCTGATAATAAAAACAAAAACCTTTTTTTCCCTTTTTTCTCTCCCGCCGACTCACACATTTTTTTTTTGTGGGGGGTCTCCTCCTTCCGTTTCACTTTCTCAATTCTCTCAATTTTTTTTCCTTCTTTCGATGTAATCATTACTTCAAAATAAAAAACAAGAAAAAAAGTAATAAATCTTCAAACCAGAAACTACTATTTGCTTAAAACCTCTATGAACACTTTCCCATGATTTCACCTCAATCGAAACTGCTCCATTTTGTTTCCGTCAAAAACTGCCAGTACAACTTATGAACTAAAAAAGCCTTTGTTTAAAAGAAAAACTATAGAACTTCAAGCAAAGTCCAGCTGAATCTCACAATTGGACAGGCGCCGCTACTTTCAACTATCAAGACCAATCATCACTCATCTTTTTTTTTTTGTGTGTGAGTGTTCTCCTTCTCCTTTCACTGATTTAAACTCTGATAAACAATCGCAAGAAAAAAAAAGGATAAACAAACTTAACAATCTCTAAATCAGAGAATCATATCTTTGATCAATCCTTTGAAACCTTCTCCATACACTGTTCCTCCATACACTGTTCCTCTCCAGTGACTTGTTGGGGATACAATGCACAACTACGAAGAAGAACAACACAAGCAAAACACATATGAGGAACTTCTACTATTTCTAGGAAAATCTTCCTATGTCCACCAAAGAGAAAAGAAATTTCTAGGAAATCTCACACCTCACAAAGCACTACACCTTTTCTTTCCCCCATCCCCTCCATGGATGGATTTCCCAATTTGTAGGTATTGATTCACCTTGGTTACCCCACAGAGAGAATTTATAGGGAAATCTAAAACCCTAATCTCCATATAATTACAATTTTATCATTGTACAAGTAATTGACTCAAAACCCTTTTCCAATTACAAATACAACCAAACTATAATTATATGCAAGGTTTAAAGTATCTCACGATAACATACGATACTAGCCGATGCATATCTATATTTGACACAACCGATATGATACATCTCTGTAGTTAATTGCACTAAAATAAATTAGTCAGAACGACACTATACTCGAAACGGGACGATATGTCTCTTAAAATCACCTGATCGATACGATACTTGATACCGATACTTAATACCTTGATTATATGGACCTGCAAAATACAAAACACACAAACCCAACACAAGCCCCTGATACACCCCATCTCTATTCCTTTTTCTCACTTTGCCACTCACGCATTCAACTCTTTCCCCTTCTCTTCTTCTTCTTCCCCCCCCCCCCCCCTAATTTCTTGATTCATTCTTAATATTCTTTATATTCTCTACATATAAGACACATCTCTCCTATGTTTTCAATGGGTTGTTCTTTAAGAACATGTTTTTTTCTCTCCTTGAATTTGTATGTGATCTTTTTGTTCTGGTTATTGTTAAAAGTAAGAAAAAAGAAAAAAGCTGGAACAAGAGTCTCAAAAGAAACTAGTTTATTGAAGATAGAACTTTTTTTTTTTTGGTTAAGAAGATAGAACTAGTCTCTAGGTAGACATTTTACACAACCGAAAAAACAATTTGAAAAAAGAAGCTAAACCATGCTAACGTGCAAAACATAAACTAAGAGAAAAAAATAGGTTGTAATGTTTAAATTAGAAAAAATAGGAACAGTAACAGGAAGTTTTTCTTCCAATGACAGTGTTCCAATGATCCAATTTGCAATAGACTCCTACTGGCTTCAACAACCTCAAACAACTCTAATCAGCCACATTCCAAATCCCGACTCTAATTAGCCACATTCATTGACTAGTTTAGCCTCCTATTTTATTGGAGCACTTCTCAACACTCCCCTTTGCACCAAAATCACACATACCTAGCAAAGACCTCAGATACTCATCTTCCTATTTTGTTGGAGCACTTCTCAACACTCCCCCTTGCACCAAAATCACACACACCTAGCAAAGACCTCAAATACTCATGCTTATTTCTTGCCAAGGTTTTGTGAAAATATCTGCTACTTGCTCCTAGTGCTATAGTACTCAAGAACTATCTTTCTTTTAGCAACAAAATCTTTGATAAAATGCACCTTATATCCACATGCTTAGTTCTTGCATGATATACATGATTTCTTGACATGACAATTGTTGATTTATTGTCACAATAAATTTTCATTGCTTCTTTTTGCTTGTGTCCAAGTTATTCTAGCACTCTTCTTAACCAAACAGCTTGACAAGTCGTTGTATATAGTTTCTGCCATATGTTCAACCTCTTATGAGGATAGTGCAATAATTGCTTGTTTCTTTGAATTCCATGAGATTTCTCTTGACCCAAGGTTGAAAAGATGACCTTAGGTACTTCTTCTATCTTCTAAGCAGCAAACCCAATCACTACCTATATATCCAACCACCTCACAATGCTTTACATGTTCATACCGTATTCCCAATTCGTGTACTTGCCATGTATCGGAGAATACGTTTTGCAGCTCCAAAAAGATGCTTTGAAGGAAAGTGCATAAATCTGGAAATTACACTCACTGAATGAGAAATATTGTTAGGCCTAGTAGGAGTTAAATAAATAATTCACATACTAGACTCTTAAAATAATGCTCATCTTCTGGTCCAATGCCGCCTTCTAGTTGCAATTTTAATTTATGTTCATTGGCGTGCCTACTTTTTTTCATCCTAATATATATTATACCTCTTCAACAGGTCTATAACATATTTCTTCTGTGAGATGAAGATGCTCCCTTTCATCTACTTTAATTTAGAGAAAATAATGCAACTGTCCTAAATCTAACATTTCAAACTCATTGCTCATGCTTGCCCTAAATTTATCAAGAAGAAAAAAAAAAAATGATAAGCACATATAGATCATATCATCTACAAAGAGGCTAACAAGCAAAACATCTTTACCTTCCCTTTTGATGTACAATGTGGGTTCACTTTTGCTCCTTTCAAAATCATTCTTGATGAAGTGCCTTCATCAACTTGTACACCTTTGTCTCTGCATTTTCAATCTCAAATCCTCTAGATTGTGTTACATAGACCTCCTCTTCTAACTCACCAATAAGAAAGGATGATTTAACTTCAAGGTGATAGACTAACCAACCCAATTGAGTAGCAAGAGCTAAGAGTGTTCATACAGTTTCAAGGTGAGCAATAGGTGAGAATGTTTCTTCATAATTATCCCTTTTTGTGGAGAATACCCCTTTGCCACCAGCCATGCTTTGTGCATTTGAATGCTACCATTAGCGTTATGCTTGATCCTGAACATCCATTTTACTCCAATTGCTTTCTTGTCTTCAAGCGATCTAACTAGCTCCCATGTGTCATTCTTCCGGATTGCATTTAATTCTTCCTCCTTGGCTTGCTTCCATTCAACCTTTTTGATTGCTTCTTCATGGGTTCTGCTACATATAGGGCTTGGGTAGATGCATAGATATTCTGCAATGATCTATAGCCTCATAGTCCTTCATCTATTGAGCTTGATGAGTCTAAAGGGGATTCACTATTTGAAGGAGTGGTGGGTGGCGTTGAGACTTTCGAACTACCAAGTGATAGAGTTTGTGGTTGACCGTCAACATGGTGCTCCTCATCTGCTATCTGTTGTTTTTCTCTTCCTTAATAGCTATTTCTTGAAGGCAAATCATTCATCTAATGTCTTCATTCAATGTCCATCGTCCTTCTTCATTAAATATGACATTTTTGCTGATGATAATCTTTCCACTTTTAAGATTGAATAGTCTATATGCGTTTGAGTTGGTACAATAACCAACAAAAACACACTTTATGGCTTTATCATCACTTGCTATGAATCTGAGAGTTAATTAAGGTATAAGCAACACCACCAAAAACTTCAAGTGGCTTACCCCTGGTCTTCTACCTGTCTATACTTCATAAGGAGTTTGATTTGGAACAACTCTTATTGGTGAGATATTTTGGATATATACTGCTGTAGCAACTTCTTCCCAAAATTGAGCGGGTAGCCTTTTTCCTTGGAGCATGCCTCGTGCCATCTCTACCATTGTTTGATTTTTGTGCTCAACCGCATCATTTTGCTCCGAAGTGTGTGGAGCAGTGAGACCCCTATGAATGCCATTCTCTTTATAGAAAGAATTGAAAGCTTGTGAACTGATTTCTCCCCTTTGATCCATTCTCAATGCTTTAACATGCTATCCACTTTGCTTGTCCACTTAACTTTTCAACTAAAGCTTTGAATTTTTTTGAAGGCATCAAAGGTTTTTTCTTTGTTCTACAAAAAATACACCCAACTCGATCATTCGACTATGACAATTAGTTAGAAGCAAGAATTATTTACTTTGTCAAAATGTCTTTGTCTTCATAGGTCCGCACAAGTCTACATGGATTAAGTTAAAACTGTTAGGTGCTCTCCATGCTTTTCAGTTGGAAAGGGTCTCTTGCTTTGTTTCCCAAAATGTAGGCTTCACATACTCCTAAAGCATCAAGTTTGGGCTACACCATCTCTGATTGTTGTAGCAGCTTCATGCTATTTAGATTGAGGTGACCATACCTCTTATGCCAAAGTCTTGTTTCTGTTTCTCCTTTTGCAGTCATGACATAATTCTCCAAGCTTGAAAAATCAACTGGAAACAACTTATTTCTTGTCATTTTTATTTTTAGCTACAACTTGCTTAGCTTCTTTGTGTTTAATCCAGCAAGAAGAATTATCTAATACCAAATTGTACCCATGTAATATTAGTTACCCCACACTTAATGACTTTTGAGATAAGCAAGGAACAAAAAATACATTGGGAAGATAATAAGTTTTACCATTGCCTTTTCTTATTGCAACTGTACCCTTTCCCTTCAACTTGGAGTTGTTTGTTGTCATCAGACCTAGCATTGATCTTGTAGCTTTCATCTAGCTCCTCAAACATGGTTTTAGTACCTGTCATGTGATTTGAACACCCACTATCCAAGAACCAAACTCGTTGATTTTGAGGTTCTTGCTCACCAATGCCATGAACAATTTGCAATCCACTTTGTCTCCTTCACTAGGTTCGCCTTTTTATGCATAATTAGGTTGACTTTGCTTTTTCTAGTAGCTAGCTTGGCGATGACCATAACTTTTACAATAGAGACATTGGATCCCTTGACCATGACCTCTTCCTCTTCTCGAACCTTATCCAAGTTCTCTCCCTCCAACTTTCTTGTTTCACTGTACTTGCATTGTTCTTCTACATTCCCTCACATGGAAAACCTTCTCCTCAACATCCTCCTTAGGTCAATTGATTCTTGCTTCATGAGCTTGCAAGGATCCCATTAATTTAGTGAAGAAAGGCTTGGTTAAATCCTTCGATTCTTCAATTCCTGCATCCACATGATCAAATCGGGTTCTTAGACTTCTCAGGACTTTTGTTACAACGACATAGTCACTATGTTTCTTTCCATACACCTGCATTTGACTCACAATTGTCCTACTTTGGAGAGGAACTCTTGAATGGATTCAGTATTTTTCATCATTGCAGTTTCAAATTCCCATCTAAAGGTCTGGAACCTTACTACTTTCACTTTGTCATTTACTTGAAATTCCTGTTTTAGAATTTCCCATGCCTCTTTAGATGTTGTGGCACTCATGATTGTTGGAAAGATAGCTTCACTGACTGCCTACTGAAGAAGATAGAGTGCCTTGGCATCCTTCTTCCAATTTTCCTTCGACTTAACAGCTTCATCAGGATCTGCAAAGCCATCTTCAACAAACTCCCAGAAGTCTTGTGACATGAACAAAGTCTTTATTCTCACACTCCAAAATTGATAGTTATCTCCAATAAACACTACGATTGGAAACTTTGAGGATGAAGACCTCTTTGCTACCATTTCAAACAATCTCTCGTTCTCTGTTAATTTCTCTTTAGCGGTCAACAACCAGCCTGGCTCTTATGCTACAATGTTAAAGTAAATAATAATAATAATAAATGGAACAAGGGTCTCAAGAGACCAAAACCCACAAATCTGTTCAAGTGTTTATTGAAGATAGAACTAGTCTTTAAATAGACTTTTACACAACCGAAAAAACAATTTGAAAAAAGAAGCTAAATCATGCTAACGTGCAAAATAGAAAGTGAATAGGAATAGTAACGGGAAGTTTTTCTTCCAATTGTAGTGTTCCAACGATCCAATTTGCAACAGACTCCTACTGGCTTCAACAACCTCAAATAAATCTAATCAGCCACATTCCATTGACCAGTTTAGCCTCCTATTTTATTGGAGCACTTCTTAACAGTTATTTCCCTGTACAATGTACCCTCTTGTGTTTAATTCCCAAGAACATAGACTGTAGATTAGTTTAGACCCATCAATCTCCATGCAGTGGAAGTAAAGGTATAACCAAGATCAACGCCAATAGATTGAAGATCATCTTGGATGTAGCAATTTCTCCATCTCAGCCAGCTTTTATCCCAGGACGATTGATCTGTGATAATGTCTACATGGTGCACGAGCTCCTCCATTGCATCAACCATAAGAAGACGGGCTAGAAGTTTATGGCAATAAAGAGGAAGAAGGCATAGGATAGGGTAAAATCGATTTCCATAGATAAAATTGCTGCTACAGTTTGGCTTCTCTTCTCCACCTTCTCATGACTTGTTTGAGGTCAGTTACCTACAAGCTTGTTATCAATGCATGGAACCACTTTACCCTGTGCTTCATTTATGCTCCTAGGTTCTCAGCAGTTTTATCTTACATCCCTCATAGAATGGAGATGTCACAGGCATCCCATTTGCAGCCCCACTGTTCCTATAAGTCACTTGTTCATTGACGACTATCTACTCTTCTCTGAAATGAGATTGAGTGAAGTATGCCAACTGAAGCATTTGCTAGATCTCTATTGTGGTGCCGATGGACAAACAATAAATTACAACAAGTACTAAATCTAAATGTACTGCTGAAACTCCAGCGTTGGTTTTCTTGTATCCTCAAAATTTCCTATGGGAAAGGATATGTGAAATATCTTAGGCTTCTTGTTTGTGGTTTATCTAGACCTAGTGTGCTTCAGGAGCTAATTGATAAATCAAGCAAGCGCTTTGCAAGATGGAAGACCAAGCTAGCTTCTCTCACAAGTAGGTAAGAAAGTCTTACTTAAGTCAAGTGGCTTCTCGTTGTCGAACTATTTCCACTTCAAAGTCCCCTTGTTTGATCTTAGGAAGACGGTTACTAAATCTCTAGGAGATACTTTAGACAAGGAAAAGATTCACTGGATTTCTTAGTTAGGACTGTGCCAATCCAAGAACAATGGAGGGCTGGGGTTTAAAAACTCTGCTTCACAACAAAGCCCTCCTTTTTTTTTTTGGTTGCCAACCCCGGTTCCAAGGCTTTGTCCTGACTAATCCGGTGTTCGACCCGGGTCGCACACCTGGCTGTGGTGGGTGAGTCTCCCAGCGGGGATTTTTTGCATCCACAAGGTTTCGATACCGGAACCTTGCTTAAGCGGACCAAGCTGCTTACCACTTGGACCAACCCCCGTTGGTTAACAAACAAAGCCCTCCTTGCTAAGGTGGTATGATGGCTTTGGAGCTAATCCTAATTCAGCCTGGGGAAAATTTATGAGAGCTATATATTTCCCAAAGAGAGATTTCATGGATGCACCTTGGGAGCTTCCCCCAATTGGGATTAGAGGAGCCTGCCTTATTGAGGACCGAGAGGCTTTGCGTATGGTTCTTCTTTGGATTGTAGCGATGGGTGAAAGCATCCACGTCTAGACAGGTAGATGGATCCGAAGCTCACCTAACTACATGGTGTAATATCCTTCCACAGAATTAGATGACCTGCCCACCATGCTCTCAGAGCTTATTGATGCTCAAAATAGATGCTGGTGAGACAATGTTGTTGATAGATTATTCCATCCTTTGGACAGAGCTGCTATATATATATATATTTATAAGATACAATTAGCATTATTCAAATCAGATGATAGAACAGAAAAACATGGGATATGCTCGGTCAAGAGCATACATGATGTGTTGAATGACCAATGGAGCTTAAAGAGAAGAGCAAAAGCATCACTGCGTTTGGCTATTGATAGCTATCCATCCCAAAACAAGTCTGATAATTCATATGGAAAAGTAATACTCTCCCCAAAATCAAGAATCAACTATGGCATGTTTGTGCCAATGGTGTACCAACCTCCATCACTTTAAGTCGTTGGTAGATTCCAGAGGATGAAGGCTCTGCGGGTTTTCTAGATTAGTCTCGTTTGGCTGCAGGCTTGGTTTTACGATTCCTATAGATGATAGAGTAGGTATCCCAAGGTGGATCGATCAGGAGCTGGAAACACTTTTCTCATCTAGGTAAGTCAGAGGCTAAGGGGTTGCTCTATGAAGTTCTCTTCTATGGTACATCTGGATCACACGAAATGATCTCTTGTTCAGTAGGCAACATTGGACTCCAGACAAAGAGTTATACTATCGGCCTAGAAAACCTTTGATTAGTTTACGAATTCTAAGGGTGCGTTTGGTAACATTCTTAGAAAATGTTTTTGGCTTTTGAGGCGTTTGTTAAAATGGTTCATTCTCCTATTCTTTAAGAACGGACTGGTCAGAAAAGTGGTATCAAGAACACTTTTTGCGGAACATCAAAAAAATGTTTTTACCAAAGAACAGAAACAGAAGTGATAAAATTGATCCCTGTTGAAACCTTAGAATGAGTTTATCAAACACCAATTTATTCAAACAATGTAATGAAAATATTTTCAAAACGGATTTATCAAACACCCATTTCCAATCAAAGAATGATCTTTTAGCACAGAAACACTAAAAACTGGTTTTGCATAAGATCTAGTCTCTTATAACAGAAACGTCACCGAACGCATGCTAAGCTTCTTCGAAGTCAACAGAACATCTCTACAGGGGTGAATCAAACCACTACATGGGCTCCTCCACCACCTAAATTCTAGCTTCAAGGTTAACAACAATGCCTCTCTCTCACCCAACATCTCTAAAGGCGGTCTAGTCGGATTTGCTTATTAATTAGAAATTAATTCACTTGGTCAGACTTGTATGGCAATGTCTAAACCTGTTGAATTGATGGATATCCCAGTTGGAGAATCCATTGCTATAAGATCAGAGGCATGTTGGAGAGTATCTCAGAGGGGTGCTACAAGCTTATTACAAAAAACGATAGTAAAAAAGGGAAATTGCTTGGATGCTGCGCAATTAATGCACATAACCTGCAACGAACTGTCCGAAATCGAGATCTCTACCGTCCATTTTCGAAAAGTGTGTTTTCACACTTTTGATAAACGAATGGTGGAGATCGAAATCTTGGTCGAGATCAAGATCTCGACCATTCGTAGCACTGCGCTACACTGAAGTCGAACTCGTAAAAAAAACCATATCTTACCTTCAAGATTTCTCAGGACCTCTAGTTTTGTCATTACAACCATTGGTTGAAAACATTAAAAGCATGTGCGATAATGGGCTAGGGAATTGTTTTCAGCGTTCTATTGTTCTCAGAGTACGGAAAAAAGGACCATAATATATTTGGCAATTCAGGTTGATTTATCATTCTCAGGAATAAACTAATTAATCTGATTTTCGTGCTTGAGAAGGCATTTTGCAAAACAACTTTGACTAGCTTTGTAGTTCTCAAAAGCAAAAGGCAAGTCTCAAAATAAAAAATGAAGAAAGAAAACACAACCTCTTCTTCAACGATAAAGATGAGATGAAAATTGTAAATTTATCAAAACTTTTTAATTTGGGTTGAAAAGAGAGAAAGAGAGAAAAAAGGTGTAGAGATTTGATAAACAAAAGAGAGAATAATTACTAATGTCCCCTGTACTCTAATTTAGTTACTAATTGAACTCTGCTCTTTATGAGATTACTATTGCACCCCTCACTTTTAATGCTAAATGACTATTAAGGTTGGGTGTGCAATGTCCATTTTGCCCTTTGCTAAAATTAAGAAGACAAAAAGATGATATTACGACCCTCAATTAGAAAAATTATATGAAATACCAATTTTGTCCTTATATTTCTTGTTGTCATCAATTAACTAATGGAGTTTAAGGTAGGGGAGCATCACTAATTTCAGAAAAATCTAACATTGGGATTGTAGCTTCAAAAAATATAGAGGATAAGGTACTAATTGAGCTATAGTACAAATGGACATCAATAACTATCTCTAAAAAAAGGATGTACTAGTTACTTTACACAAAATATTAATAAAACAATTTTCGGGTTCTTGTACTTTAATATTAAAATATGATTTGATGTATTAGACCTTAAAAATCTTTTGTTAATGACACTTTTCTCATAAAAATCATTCTTAGAAATAAAAGTTATCAAACACCAATTTGTTTGACACTCGTTTTCAAACTTTTGAGTACAAGTTTTACCAAAAGTCAAAACTATGCTCAGACCACCATTTTTTTATGATAGCACAAAGAACGATTCTAGAAAAGAATGCCATTCTCAAGAAAAAAAAAACATTACAGAACGCATGCTAAACATCCTATCTCCTACTTTGTTGTATGTATCTTTAGTTATGTTTTAAGGCAAGTCAATTGTTTGGTACATATCTTAGCTAGAGGTCCCAATCCATTGCACGAAGGACTTGTCAACCTAATTCTGATCCCTATTTTTGAGTATTTCATTGACCATGGGAGCCTCTCCTGTTTTGCTCAATAGAAAAATCATGATTATATTTTCAACATTTGAAGACCAACTGTATGTATCTCATGGAGGAATATATTTTGATGAATGTCATGTTCTGAAAAGAAAAAAAATGATCTAGAAAAGTAAACAAGTGATCTGCTAAGAAATTATCAAGAGAGACAAATGAATCAATTGGTAAAATCTGAGATCTTGTTTGACATAGCTTTGAGGAAATTTTGATTTACCATCTTTGTCCACTGCTTCACCTTTTCTTTTTATGCATAGGGTCCTTGAAATATTTGGTCATAGATGCATAGGAGAGGGGAAAAAAGAAGAAGGAGAAGAACAAGGGAAAGAAAGAAAGAAAGAAGAATTTAGAGTACTCTAGCTTTTGGAGACCTTGAGGCTAGGGTGCAGGGTCTTAGGTTGAGGTAAGGCTGATTGTCTTTTCTTTTTTTGGTGAGAAACAAATCTATTTGAGAAGAACGGCAAGGAAAGCATGAGGCATCCAAAGTACACAACTCCTGAAGCCACAGAGAGGAAAAAAGCCAAGCAATCTGACTTGCCACAGACAAGGCCTTCCGGTCTAGAGTATGAGTAACATTTGGCCACCCTAGACACAAATGAAAGGGAGATGTTGGGGAAATTCGACAACAATTTCCGTACGTCCCTGACAATGGTAGAGACCTCTGTCAATAGAGGAGAAGATCCATCCACCATGTTTACAAAATATTCACTATCAGATTCTACAAGCACATCAAGAAAACCTTGTTGAATAAACTCTAAGAGGCCCGATCGAACAACAATGGCTTCACCCACCAAGATTGATGTATGTTGTACCGGGACAGAAGAAGCCCACAATGCCTCTCCTAGGTGATTACGTATCACTGCTCCATAACCACCTCTAATCGAGTTTTCAACCCATGCAAAGTCACAATTCAACTTGACAAGTGGCTCCATTGGAGGATTCCAAATAGGTTGAACAACCCAGGATTGGTTATGTGTAGCTTTATTGACCTTCATAAATTCCAGATGGGCAGTTGAGGCCTTGTGCATCACGAACTCGAGAGCCAGTCTTCACCTCTGAACACCAAGGCATTCTTGGCTAACCATATGGACTAGTAGACATAGAAGACCATGCTCAATGCCTCTTTTTCTACTTGCTTTGAGGGGAATGTCCTCTTATGCCAATTGTTGAGGTTTTCAATTAGGTTTTCAGGTTGGGAGCTGTAAAAGATACCAGAAAGACTACACTCAAACCAAATTGCCTTGCAAATAGACAGTCAATAAGGATATGGTCCATTGTTTTCAACTTTGCACCACATCTTCTACAACCTAGTTCGACTTGCACTTGCCTCTTATTGAGGTTTTCAGCAGAAGGAAGGCCTTGAGCTGCAGCTTTCCACATGAAGGATCTTACTTTTGGGACACACTTTGCTTGCCAAATTCTCCTCCATCCATGTTTTCCTATAAACTCCCAATAATGCTGTCTAGAGGAGGAAGCCAACCCCATCATTTGAGCATCTCTCTTATTTAAGAGCACATGGTAAGCACTCTTAACTGAAAAGACACCATTCTTTGCACCACCCCATATTAACTTGTTTTGAGTATGAAACACACTCAATTGAATCTTAAGGATGGCCTCAACCTCAACATGATTAAATAGATATTGGGGAATTGATAGCTTCGATGTATGTGCATCTGTATCAATGAGGTCAGATACCAAAATGCAGTTTTGTTGGTAATTTGGTGGAGAGGAGATTTGAAAATTGGGAAGTGAGGAGACCCAACCAGAATTCCATATATTGATGTTAGCACCATCACCTACTTGTGTTGCTTGTATCTCAAGATATTACGCAAGTGTACGTATCGCAATCAAGTAATAAATGATAAGTAAAGTATCGATCCCACAGAGAATTCTATCCTTAACTTTCAATGTAAAATCAAAACTGATTTAAACAAGATTAACAAGATTGATTTGTGATTGACTAACTAAATAACCAAATGACAGGTAATTAAACTAAAAAACTAAAATGGAGATTGAGCAATAGAAGGAACTTAGTGAGTGAAAAGAGTGTTGGGAATGAAGTTTCCCTTCCCCTGAATTTTATAATGCAAATACTAAAGTAATACTGCAACCCAAAATATATTAAGAACCTGGAATGAAATGGCATAATGGTATTTTCCAATACACATATACTTAGCATCCTAATTCAACATCTACATATTCCTATGAAGAGTTGAAATATGAATGCAATTTAAACCCAATCTCAATCATGGCAATGTGAGGTAATTGAGTATTCTTACCCAACCTACTAATTAACCCAAAATAATTAAAGATTATGCTTACTCACACAATTCAGCAAGCATCTAGACTGCATTAACTTTCCAGTTAACTAAATCATAACAATCGTTCATGAAAGATTAATCAAGAACCGAAATTAATCAATATATATCACGCTGAATTTATTGACAATAAGTTGTATTGCAGTAAAACTAAAGAACACATGATAGTTGCATCTTAAAATTCAGATTTAGGTATTACTATCATCCCGACATAGCACAAGTTTAGCCCATAACAGAAATCAAATACACAGCAGTAGTTATAGTTATCATTAAGCTAGAAGATAAGAAGATAAAGTTATAAAACTGAAAAGAAACTAAAGCTTCAATGCTTCCACAAGAGCTCCAGCCTTCTTCTCCAGCAGCTCTCCCTGCTTCCGCACGAGTCAGCTCTGGTTCTCTTCCTCCCAGCCGTGTCCTCTCTTCTCCTTCTCCTCAGCCTTCTCTTCTCTTTCTTCCATAAATGCATTCAATCATTAGGGTATACTCTGGCCATAGGATTAGAACATTCCTCCTAAGATCAAGGGCTGAGAACAATCATATATTTACAAGAATAACGTCTTCCTAAGTTAACCCCTTCTGGTCATTTCCACTTGAATTGGATCTAAGAATATTTTGCTCCGTATTTGTGAAATCCCCCGGATTTCTACCCCTTTAACCCGTGGCTTCAAAATCGAGAAAACCGGGCCTCGAGTTGACGGCAAATGTGGGCCATTCAAGTGGAGCTTGAAGGGTTGGAAATGGAACCAATGTTTGTGGATGACCCTTGTGATGACTCATCAACTCTCCTAAAGTTTAAGTGAAGAAAAAGATTAATCTCGATGGTGTAAAAAGGGTGATTTTGGAATGTCGGTAAATCGACGATGGAGAATCCGATTGACGCAAATAAGGTATCAAATCGAAGATCGTCGAAAGACCTTTCCAACAAGTCAAAAATCACCAAAATCGGAGTCCATTTGAGGGGTTAACTTGGGACCGGTTGAACGGCCGGTCGACCGCCCCAACCCCCCAGCCATTTTCCAGCTTCGGGGCAGAATCAGGTTTTTCATGTTTAAAGCCCTATTCTGAGTTTCTAACCTCTCATACTCGCATTTTAGAAGGCTAGTACAAAGATGAGGCTAAAGGAGGAAGAGAAACCAAGGGAAAGTAAGGTTTCTAACAATTTGGACGCGTGCTAACACCCGGATCATTGCGAAAACGTTAGGAAAGGTAAGAATCATCAAACCCTCTTCTTTAAGCTTAGTTTTTGGAGTAGTTCTTCACAATAAATGATAGATTTGAGTAGTTGTTGATTGATAGGTGTTTTGAATGCTTGCAAATAGTTTAATTTATGTTTCCCTTTGGTTTGTAAGTGATTTGTGCGAGTCGTTGCAAACGATTTTGCATTTTGGCTCTCAGACCCAGCCGAGAGCACTCGCGAGAGCCCAAAATTGGGGCTTTTTGATTGAGATGGAATTAGATCAAATTGAAGGTATACTTAGGATCCTATTGCTGCCAATTAAACATTCGCAAAGTTTCGTTTCGATTTGACTTCGAATCGATGGTGAAATTTGATTTTTTCCGAAACTAGGTTGAGAAAGGTGGGTTCAAAACTAGTTGGCAGATTAGGCTTTTGTTGGGTGATTTTGGGAACTCTATTAGAATCCAATTGACTTCTAATTTATGTCTATTGATCTTCTTACATGATTAGGTTTATTTTGATTATAATCACCAACTCGTAAGTGTGACTTTGTGGAACTTTGGAGAGCTTATGCTAACTAAAAAGGGGAGGAATATACTCAACCTTATCTTGCATGGTTAATTATGTAATTAAATTTCATTATTGATATATTGTCTTGCTTTAATATTTATTATCACATAAGTGGGACTTTGCACGAATGAAAGGTAAGCAAGTATCTTTGCTTCTATTTTCAATATTCTTTGAAAACAATATGAGAATGTATGAGATGGATGAGATTGAATGGATTTAGTGTTTTCTTTTATCTTCAAATTCTAAATTATTGATATGAAGATATATGGATGATGTTGAATAAATTACTCTTTTTATTTTACGTTTCAAACTAGGGTTGTGGGTTCGCCCATTACCCTAGTGAACTTACATGAGTATGCATCTAGACTTAAGTACATGAATACTAAGTGTCTAGAAGTGTTTGGCTAGGTAACCTCATGAGTACTACTACCCTTCCGGCAGGGGTATTGAAGCCGGTTAACCCGTGATGTTAGTGGCTGGGTCCTGAGCGTCAAGCAGGCCCACTATCATCATAGAGAGATAGGGTTGCATATAATAGATAAGGGCTCCTGGGCGCTCAAGATCGGTGAAATGATCCGTGAGAGGACATGGAGAGCATCCTGTCCATTATATGTGGATGACCACTGGGTTAAGGAATGGGATCCAACAGATGCCTCCCGTTGAGGATTCCATTCATAGGTGGAAATGTATTGAACCAAAAGGGCACTAGGCATGAGGGGAGATATCCAGACCATATGTAGTACGAGACCGTATGACTTTGCACTAGGCTAAGATTATCCTTGACACGCGTCAATCTCATACCAAAAGGTGATGTGAGAGAGTGGTGACCTATACCCCAACCATGGCTTGACAGGACTTTACCCAACAACCGCGGAGAACCCAATAGACGTCTCTTGTTGAGGGAGAGTGACTGAGACCGCCCAAAGGAGATTGGTGTACAAACTTAATGCGTGTCTACCATAGAGACCTCATGATAGAGTTAGGAGCATAATATCATAATCATTCATACATCATATCACTATCATTAATTACATTATCGATACTCAAGCTATATGTGTGATGTGGAATCTTGTGTATGAATGCATGATATGATGTGGAATCTTGTGGACGAATGTATGATAAGATGTTGAGTTGACCTCACTGAGTTCTGTTGAACTCATTCCTTTTTATATGTCTGTGTCTATTAGAATATTCTGCAGGTTATGAGGACTCCTTTCAAGTGGAGGATTCGTTGTCGGCAGGCTTTCTTGAAGGAGTGACTGAAGAAGATGTAGACTTGCATGGAGCTTCATGCCTGTGCAAAGACTATTCTTATGAGGTTGGATTCCGTTAGGGAATCAGTTTAGTTTAATTTTCGCTGCAACAAACTATGTTTCATTCAAACTCTGATGTCCATTTTGATTAACTTTAAATAATGGATGACTGTAACCTTTTGATCAATCAAGTTTGATAACTTTATACTTGAACTTGATTTATTCTTGTCCTTTTAATTATGCTATATCTTGTGTTGTATGGAATTGTCACTGAACCTAGGTCCTGCGGTGTATCACCCCCACGGGTATTCGGGTATGGCCGGATCTGGCTGGGTGGGGGTGTGACAGTATTGCTGTAGCAAACTCTACAGCAAAGTTAGAGGACAGATTCTTCTTCAATTATGGATCTTCACCTACATTTTTCAAGAAAAAGATGATTAATCAAATTCATCCATTAATCTGAAGAGAAATTCATGTAAGAGTGACAATAATGACCTATACAAGATACAACATGTTAAGACTCAATAAAACAACATCTAATGAATACTAACACTAAAACAAAGATAAAATATTCTTAAATCAAGTCATCTCAAGTATAAAGTTACCAATCTTAACTCTATTTCATAGAGTTATCAACTTGCCAAATGAGACTATCTTCTAAAGCTTCCTTTCCTTTCATAATGCTTTGCCATGCCCAAGAAGGATTATTTCCAACTCTTGCCTCAAGAAGAGAATTGTTAGGAAAATAGACTGCCTTCATAAATCTTCCCCATAGAGTATCTGGCTCTTGTAACAGTCTCCATGCCACCTTGGCAAGGAGACCTTTATTGTGTAAGATTGGGTCTCTAAAGCCTAACCCCCTTTTTCCTTGGATCCATAGAGACGATTCCAAGAAATCCATTGGATCTTCCTCTCATCTTGTTGTTGGCCCCAGAAAAACCTTGCAATCTCTTTCCTTGTGTATTCAATTGGATCACAGGCAATGCGAAGTGAGATGCTTCATATGAGGCTATAGAGCTCACCACGGATTTAATGAGGACCCCATGGCCAGCATGGGAAAGGAGTTTCTGCTTCCACCCTTGAAGTTTTTTTGAGACCTTCTCCCCCACATCTTTAAAAAGCTCCTTTTTAGATATGCCAAAATATGTAAGCAAACCTACTTTGAAGGGGCCTCCCCATACTTGATTTTTAGAACTCTAGAGAACCATCTTTTGAATCTATTGAGGGCTGAAGGTGAGGCATGACTTTTGTTGGTTAACTTCTTGACCACTACTAGCTTTGTAGTAAGAAGTCAAGTAGCAAGTTTGCCACCTAGTTGAGCTTAACTTTAGAAAACATCAAGCAATCGTCAACAAACAATAGATGAGTCGTAGGACGAGTCTTACCTTGAACCTTGACCCCTAGACCAGCCTACTTTCTTTGGCCACATTAATAGAAGAAGCTAACACTTGAGAGCATAATATGAATAAAAATGGTGACAATGGGTCCCCTTGCCGAATGCCCTTAGATGGGATAATAGAACCCTTAATTACCACCCCATTAACAGGCAAAGAATAAGAAACAGTAGAAATGCATTCCATAACCAAATTCACCCATTTGCTACAAAACCCCAACCTACATAGGATAACATAGATAAAAGGCCACTCAAGTCTATCATAGGCCTTCTTCATATCAAGTTTAAGTGCCATTAAACTCTTTTTACCTTTCTTTTTGTGCCTAATGTGATGAAAGAGCTCATAAGCAACAAAAATGTTATCTGGAGATAAATCTTTCGGGACAAAAGTAGATTGGTTTGGGGAGATGATACCTAAAAGAGACTCCTTCAATCTATTAGGACATATCTTTGAGATGATCTTTATCACCACTCCACAAAGGATTATGGGCATGATTGCTCAAGAAGTTCCGGACCTTGATTCTTTGGGATTAGGCAAATGAAGGTTCTATTGATTTTTGGAGGCAGAGAGCCGGAGATGAAGAAATTCTGCACCAACTTGCAAACTTCCTCCTTAGTTATGTCCCAATATTTTTGATGAAAGGAGGGGAAACCATTGGTACCTAGAGATTTGAGAGGGCCCATAGAGTTGAGGGCGCTCAAAATTTCTTCTTCATCTGGACACTTGCATAAAGCTTCATTAATATCATCAAACACCACTGGTTCCACTAAGGGCAAAAATTTGTTGTAGGCCACATTATCGATTCCTTAGAATGTAAGAGCTTCCCCAAAATGAGAGAGAAGGAGAGCTTCCACTCTGAGTCTGAGTTGGTCCATCTTCCATCAGCCTTCTTCAACTTGATGATCCTATTGAAGTGTCTCCTTTGGAGAGTAGATGCATGAAAAAATTTGGAGTTCTTGTCTCCACATCGGATCCAATCAAGCCTAGACTTTTGGATGCCAAAGCATTTCTTCCCTGAGCAATTCCTCATCTAGCCTTTTAATAATTCAGATTCCTCTTCTTGATCAAAGCTGTTATTCGGCCTATTTTCCATTTTTTTCAAAGCTTTCCTAAAGTTTTCCTCCTTCCAGGTGATGGGAATTCCTTCCTCTCAGACAATGTGGTGTGCCCATGAATTAGAGATAATTCTCTTGCAGTCGGCATGAGTGCTCCGTACAACTTCAAACCTAGAGGGGGCCTGAGGTCCTTCCCTTTGTAGTATCGATCACAATGGGATTATGATCAAAATAAAAGGCAAGCCGCACAATGCATACAGCATCCTCAAACATAATCCGCCAATTAACATTGATAAGGGATCTATCCAATTTGATACGAATATTCCCTCAGTAACGCTGATTGTCCACTTAGTGTATTTATATTAGTCATTATTACTTAATAAAATTTTAATGACTTTCCATGGATAGATAATATTCAAGAAATTAATAATAATAATAATAATAATAGTTTAAAAAAAAAAAAAACTGGTTTAATTGATCACTGATAATTAGTTGACCTTCCGATCATTCCTCTCATCCATTAACCATCAGGTTTGTTTATCAAACAAAAGCTGTAACATTTGCAGGGAACGGACGTACTGACATGTAGCTATCCTTATTTACATATCAGATAACCAGATGGTTCTGTTTTCGGAAAGGCAACAACCAGATGCAAATCCTAACCTCTCTGGCATCGAAAAACAAAAAGTGAAAAAAAAATAAAAAAATTCTAATGAATTATCTCTCTTTCTCTCTCTCTACTGCTCTTCTTCCTTCCTCAATGATATAAGCACTTAATCTGCATGCGGCATATAGGGTACATTTCATTCTATTGCTCCTCAAGATCAATCCAAAGGGAGAATGGCTGCAGGTAGTCATGTGAATTCGAAGTTGCTGCGGATCAATGCAGCTATTAAATTAGGACCAGAAGATGATTTTGGGATGCTATGCATCAGACAAAAAAGGCTTCTCTGTAAAGGAATCTTCAATGGCGACAACCCTTTCAGATTTGTTGCTCCTGTCTTCCTAGCTCAGCTTGCTCTCGGTTCCTTCCTCACAAGTGCGTGCCAATTCCTTCTTAGACCTTTGGGCCAAGCAGATATTGTTGGTCAGATTCTGGTGAGCTATTAATCAACCATTAATAAATTTTCATTTGATGACATGACTTTGATATCACCGGTTAGGTTAACACTGGGATGGCTAGAACAGGAACGAATTTGTCAATCCTATCAAATCTGAACAATGCGTCTTGCCAACCTAGATGATTACATTGGACCCATACATAAACATAATTGACTTCCTTTACCCCCCCCCCCCCCAAAAAAAAAAAAAAAATCATTTAATTTCTGTTGCTTGCTTGCTTTATTTCAAGTATTTCAAGTTTGGTGGGTATAATTGCAGGGTGGTATAATTGCAGGGCCCTCGGTTCTTGGGCAGAGCAAGGAATATATGGATGTCATATTTCCAAGAAAGAGCATGAATTTAATGGAGACAGTGTCTTTGTTTTCGTGCATGATGTTCTTGTTTCTGGTTGGTATAAGAATGGATGTGGATGTTATGAAGAGATCTGGGAACAAGGAATGGGCGATTGGTATCTTAACCTTCCTTCTTCCAATGCTAGTAAGCATCCCAAGTGGTTTCATCCTCTATCGCTACACCCAGCAACGATCCCATTTGGAATCTCATGGAGATATCATTGATGGTGAACTCCCATTTGTTGCAATTTTAACCTCTATGACTTCCTTTCATGTCATCTCTTGTATCCTCCATGACCTGAAGCTCCTCAATTCTGAGATTGGGCGTGTAGCTGCTTCAGCTTCTATGATAAGTGGTATGCTCAGTTGGTTCACTCTAACAATGGCTTTCACAATCAAACAATCACTCAAATCTGGGTTGGGTTTGATTCCTTGCTTTGGCATTGTTGCTTCCATGGTGGCTACATGCTTCATTATGATCTATGCTATAAAACCACTGTTGGTATGGATGATTAACCAGACCCCAGAAGGCAAACCCATCAAGGAAAGCTTTGTCATTGGTGTCCTCCTGGTGTTCCTCTTAAGTTGCTTCTTGGGTCAATTGGTTGGTCAGCATCCCTTCTTCCTCCCAATGGCTCTAGGGTTAATCATACCAGATGGGCCTCCTTTGGGATCTACAGTGGTGGACAGGATTGATTGCTTTGTGTCATATGTATTGCTGCCGCTCTATTTTATTATCAATGGTGGAGAGGTTAATGTATCAGGCCTGACTGGCTTCACTTGGTGGATTATTGCGACTTTGACACTGATTGCTACTTTGGGCAAGTTCGTAGGGACTTTGCTGCCTTGCCTCTACTTCCAGATGCCTTTCATGGAGTCTGTCTCGCTTGCACTCATCTTATGCTCTGTTGGCCTTGTCGATTTATTGTCTTATACTCGCTCACTGCAACTTGGGGTACTGCACTTTCCAATTGGGTTATGCAACAAAATTGTTTTATTTCAGATGATTTTTAGTTTATGAAAACTTCTGCTTTAAGAAGAAACAGTTTTGATACAACAACTACTTGCTATTGTATCTATTTCTCGTAAGAAAAGTTGGGTAGGTTTAAGTGAGAGTTTAGAAAAGTGTGATTCTGAAATTTAACACTGTAAACATAGGAACTTTATAGTATTCTTTGTTTCCAGAAACAAGTTTTATCATCCACCTAAAAATGTGTTTCTACTTACAGAAACAACGAAAATTGTTTCTGACGTTTCTGAAAGTATATACACTTGGTGGTTATCAAACGGGTCTTAAATAAATTAATCTTGAATAATGTTGTTTTGAATCTAATGGTTTTATCTGAAAATGTTGCAGTACATAACCAGTTCATCTTTCAGCATTTTGTGCATGATGGCACCAATCATCACTGGCGTAGTCTCATCTGCAGTGAAGTATCTCTATGATCCATCAAGGAGGTTTGAATGTTCCAGGAGAAGGACTATCATGCACAATCATTCAGAGCTTCGAATTCTTGTCTGCATCAACAATGAAGAAAATGTGCCAACCGTCCTCAACCTTCTTGAAGCCTCAAACCCTACTAGAGAGAGCCCTTTGGGTGTATATGTCCTCCACCTGTTCGAGCTGGTTGGTCGAGCATCACCACTTCTTGTAGCCCATGAAAACACTCGAAACAACATCAAAGGGTTCACTCAAGCCAACGATCGACCAAACCCAACTCAAAGAATCATCAATGCCTTCAAGATCTTCGAAAACAACAACCAAGGAATTGTGTTTGTTCAATTCTACACCTGCATAGCTCCCCATTCTACCATGAACCATGACATCTGCACTGTCTCTCTTGATAAGTATACTTCCCTTGTCATACTTCCTTTTCACAAATTCTGGTCTAGTGAAGGAGTAATGGTGGAATCTGCTGGTCTTAGAAACGTTAACAAAAGGATTCTCTCCAAATCTCCATGCTCAGTTGCCATTCTTGTTGATCTTGGAACTTTTGGAAGACCAAGATCGATCCATGAAAACTGGACCTTTTATCGTGTGGGAGTGATCTTCCTTGGTGGGCCTGATGATCGTGAAGCATTGGCTTATGCCATTCGTATGTCTTCTCATCCCAATGTCAAACTCACAGTGCTTAGACTTGTTGAAGCAGGTCATGAACTTGGCATGACGCAATCTGTTACTCATCCTATCGAAAGAAAGTTGGATAATGATCTAATCAATGAGTTTCGGATCAGAATTGCTCATGTGGGTGTCAGCGCTAGCCGCATTTCTTACATGGAAGAACCTATTGAAGATGGGTTAGACACATGCAATGTGATTAAATCAATCGATGACTCTTATGATCTGATATTAACAGGGAGAAGACATCACAGCTTTTCAAACTTCTTCAGAGGAATTCACGACAGAATGAGGTACCCAGAGCTCGGACGCATTGCTGACATGCTAACTGAAAATATTTATAAAAGCACTGTCTCTATGTTGGTAGTGCAACAACATAGTTTTGATTCGGGACAATCAGAGAACAGCGAAGCAGCATGTTTGGTTCTAGATGTTTCATGCAGCAGCAGAACTAATGTTAGCTGTGGCAGCAATGGCAGCAGGAGAAATAATTTATCAGAAGATGTAAAGAGAGAACAGTAAAAACTTCTTCTAGGATATACAAACAGATCTTGTATACTTTCTGGTAATGAACAGATGAAGTGGAATGCTTGATGTATAGAACCTTTGATAATCTTTGAAAGACGACTGAGTACTCGAATGGGTTTTAAAACCCCAGGTCAATCCTAGCTATAGTACTTTAGTTTAGCTTAGCCCAAGCCTGCCCAAGCCTACCTAACCCTATCCCAGGGTCTGAAGATCGACTCCAGATCCTCTCAACCCAATTTTTCTCTCTCACAAGGTGGTCATTGGATTTAGATTTTCTCTACTTGGGTGCACGGTGCACCTAGCTTTTCCCTCTCATAGTTCATCTGACGCAGACCACTTGGGTGGAAATTAATGATCTTAGAGTCTAGACGCCTTGACACAGGTGGGCTGTAAGAAAGAAAATTAGATGGACCGTGAAAGGCTTGGATAGTGAGAGGGGAAAGCTGGATGCATTGTGCACCCGAATGGAGAGGATCTAGATGCTTTAACATAGGTGGATTGTGAGAGAAAAATTTAGTCAACCGTGTGAGTGGGTGGAGAAGATCTATGTCATCGCGGATCTCAGCCTAAAGACCAACCTGAATTGCCCTATATACTCAACCCAGGCTCATCTGGATTGACCCTGATCAGGCGAATTGGGCTAGACGAGGCAAAACCATCATTTGACCATTCCTATTTGGCCCTAGATAATCATATTCAATATGTTTGTGGAAGTTCCTCAAATTAAGGTATGTACAACTTGCATCACTAGTGATTTTCATCTTAAACGGGTAATTCATGAGTCATTTTACATGCTCGATCAGTTTAAATTGCTCTTTGAATTTTCTGTGTATAATACCTAAGTTGTCTAATACCTTATGGTAGCGTTTTCAAGTCTCCTTACTGGAAAGAGAATTGTGTCTAGTACCAAATGCATGGTATCATTAACCCTATTTTCCCTGGATGTTTACCAACTTTGCCACTTAGTGTTCATTTGACCAGTTCTCATCTCTCTCTCTCATGCATTTAGGTAGTATGGCCTTTACATCATATTAGCTAATCAAGGCAGGTGATCATTCATATTCTCTTCTTTATACAAGTCATTGATAAATTAGTATTTGTGTGAATTTAAAAAACAAAAAAGGTTGAACTAACTGCCATGCATGTCTTTTACAATTTTAACTTCATACAATTTAATAGTAGATTGATTCACATGATGTTTCTTGTATTTTAGGTTAGGTTTAAAATATTCCAAAATACAATATGATATTAGTTTGATACATATCCATATTGGATACAAACGGTATGATACATATAATAATACTTCTCTCCCTCTTTTTTCTAAAGAGTATGCATTGAATTTATTAAAACATATGGACCCATATAACAGAGTGAGGTCCATATCCACTATATGCCTATGTTTCTCTCAACCATACCATTATGGGCTAAAATGTAACACTCCATAGTACCAATCCCATCAAGTGATAATATCAAATGAAGTGGAGTATCAACAACAGTTTTAGAAGTAGGAAATGGCAGTTCATGAGCTTTGCCTAACTGACATGCATCAAAAACATTAACAGTCAGCTTAGAAGAGTCCATATATAATCTAAAATTGTTTGCAATCCGATTTACAATCGAATATGAAGCCTGACCAAGCTGTTTATGCCATAGGTCTGGTGTAATCCTAATAGCAGAATAAGCCAAAACAAAATCCTTAGAAGACATAGCAGGAACGACAAGAACAACCTCAGGAACACGTAAATGATAAGAGTCCATCCTTAAAGGGGTCTGGTTAGCAAAATACTCCCTGAGCATCGATTCTTAAACATAGAAACACTTCACATGAAATTCAAAGAAAATAGAATCATCACAAGCAACTTGACTAATAGATAACAAATTATGTTTCACACCATCAACATGAAGAATATTCTGAAGTTGAAATAAACGATCAGAACCAGTAAATTTGCTGGAACCAATATGAGATATAAACAAACTTGACCTGCTATCAATGTGCACACCAGCATGCTAAGGAACTATAGCTTGTGAAGCACCAAGATCAGTAGTCACATGATGTAAGGCTTCAGTATTAGGATACCATGCCTGATAGAGAATTGAAGAACCACCAACAGCATTTGGCATTGCAGCAGCAACCAAACCAAGAGCTTGAGAGTTGGCAAAATGAGCAACAGGAGGAGTGCTAGATTGCAAATAACAAAGTATAGCAGAGTGCCTAGACCTGTTACAGATTTGACAAGGTTTCCTGTGATTTTTAGTGTTACGAGGAGAAGAAGAACGAGCACCACCACGACCAGACTGTCTATTATAGCCCCTAAAACTACCACGAACAACATAGGATTTCTGTAAATACTAGCATTTCTTCCATGAACACCAGTAGAACGAACACTTCTATCATGAACACAACATCAAGGCCCCTTGTGCAACTTGAGCATTGACATTAGTTATATTAAGTAACGCAATAGACAGTTGAACTTCGTCATTAAGAACAAGACCATGTAATTCGGTCAAAGAAACAAATTCTAAACGAGTAGTCACAGAAGTAAAATAAGGAGAGTGCTAATGCAACCTAGAGTGGGGTGAAAAAGTTGCAAGTAGTGGATTAGTCTAATTTTTTAATTAATCGCGCATACAAGATTAAATAGGTAAATTTAAATATAATGAAATCAAACTTAAGCAAATTTACAAAACACCACAAACCATAACACAAGGATTTTATAATGGTTCGACTTTCCAAGTCTACGATTACTTCTTTTTACCCTCAAGAGAGATTCTCACTAGTGGTTCTCTTTTAATAAGGTAGATAGATAATCAAACCTTTATAATTTGTGTTATGGGGCAAGAGAACCCTTACAATCTTGTTCAAAGAGAAGAGCACCCTAGCAAACTTTGATTGCGAGCAAAAGCACCCTAATAATCGTTGTTCATGGGCAAGAGCACCCAAACACCAATTCTAATTTACCTAGACTAGAATTGAAAGCACAAAGACAATATTTGGTAAGATATTACCTAACAAATGGTGTGACACTTTATCCCTTGTGTGTGACTAATGCAATGAGAGAGATTGCTCAAGTTAAATGTATGCACCACAAAGAAATTCCCCCAAAGCTTTCTATCACCACAGCCTTGCTTCCATGAGCTTGCTTATCTTCCTTAGAATGTACCTCAAGAGATGGGTATGGGTTAATTAGAGGCAAAAATACAAGTTGGTCTCCAAGAATTTGAGAGCTTGAGAGTGAGTATAGTGTGTGTGATTAATGTGCAAGGTACAAGCTCTCAAATGGGGTGAGTTAGGCTTATATAGATGGTCTTCAAGTGTCTTAATCCAACCCCCAACAAATAGATTTTAATAGTCATATTCTATCTCAAACGGTGTGCTATTCCAAACAGACGGTGCATCGGTAGGGAATATAGCATCAGGAAAATAGTCATTGGACTTGCTCAGACGGTGCACTATTGGGTTCAGACAGTGCGCTGGTCAAGGAGACGGTGCCCCATTCATCTGGACGAATTGCTCTATTTTAGCTTTTGTGATGCACCTTAGTTCTTAGGGTGTTCCGTTGGGTTTCTACTGGTGCACCATTATCAAACAGTGCATCGTTCCATTCAGGCAGTGCATTGTCTAGACCAACATATGGATTTGAAGGGTTTTTTGTCCTCCTAGCCAACTGTAAGTCCACGCATACGCTCCCAACATGTCCTAGGTCATTCTGATGCAGATGATTTCATTATTTAAATGCAACTACGAGTATGAATGTGCACAAGGTATGTCCTACAGCCTTAGTGTACCAAATCTTCATCTTGAGCTTGATTTGATATTCGTTCTTGCTTTTGAGTCTTCTATGGACTCCTATCTCAACTTAACTTAGTTTCCATATCCATTCTTCACTTGGGCTTGAACATATCCTTTTGAGTTAGGCTTGTCTCATTGCATTTTGGCATACACAACTCAAAACATACATTAATACCTTGTGTTTGTCACAATCAAAACCAATGAAGTTTGAAGTGGCATTGATGTGGCAATGCTGAGATGGCATTTCCTTAACAAAGAGTATTCATCCCCAAGCCCTCCAAGAATGAACAACACCAAATCCTCAGAAACTGGACAAGAGGCCATGGCTAATTCATTAACAATCCCTTTGACTCAAAGAAGAAAGGCAGACATACCCTTTGACTCGAAGAAGAAAGATAGACATAGAATCAGAACCTCTTCTAAGAGAATGTAAAGACGTATAAAGTTGCAGAATTTTAGCTTGAGAAGGAGAGGCAAAAGAAGAAGCTAAAGAACTCCACACTTTGCTACAAGAGGTGTCTAAACCAACCACATGAGCATGAACATCCTTAGTCAATGAGCTCAAAAGCCAACTGAAGACTGTTTGATCCTTCTACTACCAAGTAACATATTCTAGATTTGGAATTGGAGTATAAGTAGAAAGAGAAATGACACTCTCTGGAGGACATGGTACAATACCATCAACAAAGTCTACGAGTCCAGAACTCTTTAACCAAGGGAGGAATTGAGAACACCAGACTAAATAGCTTACCTGGATACAATCTTTACTTGGGGTGCTTCAAGTTGGTCATAGTAGTGCTTTAGTGTTGTGGTGTGATAATATTAGAGCGGTCTATCTTTAAGTCACTCCTATTTTTCATGCTCATACGTCAAGATAGATTTTTATTTCTTTCGGGATAAAGTTGCTAGAAGGGATCTCCGCCTTACTAGATATTCTTACCAAACCTTTGTCTTCATCTTGGTTTCGTCTCTTATGTCCAAAACTCTTTTACCTATTCTAGACCCTTGAGTTTGTACCCAAGGGGGTGGGAATGTTAAGGAGGTTACATAGTTTCTTTTGTATGCTCATATAGGTAATTTAATGTATTTTTTATGTTTGATTTACTATAAATAAAGAAATTGTGAATTGTTGGGGTTCACCGATTACATTTCATTAACAGAAACAATACTTGACACAAGATGATACGTCTTTCAAAATCATTTGATCGATACGAGACTCAATGATGATGCTTCAAACCCTTGATTTTTAGGCCTTTGATACATAATTCTACCATCACTTAAATTATTTTTTCCCCCTAGGTCTAAGATATATGATTGTGTATTTCTAGCGTATCAAACATAGTTTGTGTGTCATTGTTAATTTGTAAAGTTGATCTTGACTTTAAAATTAAGAAACACTAAAACAAGAAATTGGTCAAAGCTCACCAATCCGGATACATGTGACATCTTTTCCAAGCATAACTTGACATTTAAGATCTACTTACCCTTACGTTGGAGTCAACATAATCTTTTACCCGCAAAAGAGAAACATCATTTTATGGATCCTACACCCTATTCTAGGTGGCTGTTCCCTTTTCTCTCGAATAGCCCTACCCTAACGTTTCTTTCACTATACATACAAGAGAGGAGCCAACCTCTGAATACTAACAAGGTGGGCCCTTCTCTTGAATGCATGATAATAAGAGGTCATGATAGAATTATCATCTACGCTCGAGGATAGAAGAACTTAATTGGAAGAACTTATAAACTTGTCTCTCCCATGTGCCCTTTTTTGATGTAGGTCTGTATAACCTCAAGATAGAAATACCTGTTGAACCTATCGCCTCCATCCTAGTGGATGGGATACCAATGCAACTCAAGAACCGAGAAAGAAAAGGGGGAACGGATGGCATAGTAAGGATAGTGTAGAAGGAACAAAGGTAGGTCTGTCTCCAGAACGTAGTGATGGAATTGGGACTTGGTAGCAGCAATTTTTTTTGTCCTTATAACTGTAGACATATGCACAAGGCTCTATGCTTAAAACTAGATAGAAGTCCATGATGAGATCTACATCTTGCAATGAAACATGCCAGCCCATCATCATCTGCTATGCTATAACTGGTTTTGATTTCTCCCATTTTTAACATCCTCAAGCACATGAACTACTTATATGCAAATATTTTCTTTAATATTTTTTAAGTTAAAATTTATCTTAAGAGCTAGCAAGGCCCCCTGGGGAAGGAAGGTGTGAACTTGTTGTTGGGACTTGGGGAGTGGAGTTTGCACAGAAAATCCATGTGAAGACGAGTTCTTCAACATAAGTTAATCAATTTGCCAGCTTTCAGGCATGTCTTTCTCATAACTTGAAGATCATAAAATATGTTGCAATTGGGTTTCTGGGTTTGCCCCACTTCTCCTTCTCTGGGGTTCTGGGTTTGCCCCTCTGTCTCTCTCATATTTAATTTTGACTCAACCCTTTGGGGGATTTGGGTGTACTATAAGTAGTACTTATTCTATGAAAGTTCAACTTCAATTCAAAGCAACTGCTACACAGTATTAACTGCAAGAAGAAGTCATTTAATGGTTGTTAAGTTGCAATTTGATTAATAGTTGAAGTTAATTAGTCCACCCTATATGGATCATGAACTGTTCTAAGTCAAAATCATTATATCTATCTGTCTATATAGTGAATTTCAGCCCTTCGTAGGCATTTTCTCTCCACTCTGTTAAAATATAACCCTGGGAAATCTTATGCAAAGTCAACTTCACTAGATATGGTTTAATGGGTTCAACATGGAAGTTTAAAACTATAGTGAATTTTTTTAACGGAATTTCATTAGATGAAAAAAAATTCCTGTACAAAACAAAAATTTTTATCTACAAAAATCTCTGGAGGAAAGAAGACCAAAGCCTGAAATAGTTGAGCTTTAAAACTCTCAAAGCAATAAAATTACCTAACCTATATGCTGTCTATAGAAAATTCAAAATCTACACAGCATTTCAAGATCTCCTCTATAATCAACTTGAACATATAGATGAGATGAGATCCTTAGCTTAAATTCAGCTGAGTCAAGAATGCCGTGTCGGCGAGGTTTGAGGATTTTTTACTTTGGTTTTGGCCGAGTTTCAATATCTTTTTAGGTGATTATAAAAGATTTTCATTACAAATTTTTTCATTATGTAATAAAACATCTTCGGTGCGCTTCATGGACATAAGTATTTATGTGAACCACATCAAATCTTTGTATCATAAATAAAGTCATAATTAAACACTTCAACCATTAGATTGGCATAGTATCTACCCATATCCCAATCTAACTGCTGAATTGTTGATTCTACATCATGCACGACCGTGTATAATAATTAATGACTCAACCCAAAAAATATCTTTTAAGACTTGATTATTATATTATGAGAATAATGAAGAAGCTTGAGCTTTCATAATGATGGAATTTTAGTGCCGCATAAGGTTTAAATTAGGCTAGCTGGCTGGCTGAGTTAGGTTACTGTAGCAGATGGTAGAGTCGTTGAACCCACACTTATAATACTAAATTATGATTAATTAATGGCATGAAACCAATCATTTCATGAAAGAATTATTAAACACATGCAATGAGTAATCTAAGGAAATTAATTTGTCTTGAGATGATAAGATGCCCATTAATTTTCTCATTAGATTCTTGAACTGCTCCCTAGTCCACATTGGGATTGGAAATTATTGGATTAAAACAAGGAAGTTTAATTTGAAAGAGGATTAAGTAATTGATACCCAACAAGTTACAAGTTGGTTTCTGTAAAATACAATCTCAAGATGATCCAGAATTCAATTTCTGATCTGCTCCCCTCTTACATCCTGTGTAAAATTATACAAGAAACAGGGGAGGGAAGGAAAGAAGAAGAAAAAAGTACAATCTTTGTTTATCCACAAACCAATGATGATAGAGAAATAAGAACAGAACAAAATGTGCTCCACAACTCTGCAAATTTTGAATCATGAAGTATTTGCTCTTCCTTTCTCCCTCTCTTTTGTTGTTGCTGTTTGGACTTTTGGGATGTTGGTTGTTGGAGTTGTAATTCTGTATTTAGCTCTGAGATGTTATGAGTCTTCTGAGATGCTCTGGAGGTGTGGTCTCCAAATTGATACTCGCCCACCACGGCGATGATCTCTCCGGGAGGATTTCTTCTCTGAGAGGATATCAGTGAGGTATCGATCACAATCTTTTGGGCCACAACCTGAATTTGAGGTTGTGGGTGTGATGGCAGTGGTGATAGGTTTGATCTGTTTTGCGGGTTTTTTCGAAGAAATGGACTGATTGGAGAGATGGGTTTTGTTCTTCTTCTTCTTGTCAGCAGGGAGAGAAGAAGAAGGAATCAAGAAGTAGATATTACCTCTCTTGAGATCAGATTCAGGGGAGAGAATGAGAATTCTACGAACAACACCTCCCTGAGAAGATGGTTTGCTAAGAATATGGTTTGGATTCTCTTTGAGAACCTCACCAGCAGAGATTGGACGAGTGATCTCTTCTACATGCCCATTTAAATGAACGATCCGAATCACATCCAGAGCTCCGCAAGGAAGAACACACGCCAAGCAACACCTCAAACTGTTCCCCATCTATATATTCCAAATTGATCAAAATCTCTTCCTCTGCTTCTGCTGCTGCTTCTTATCTCTTCTCAATTTTTATGGGTTTTGCAGGTGAGAGAGAGAGAGAGAGAGAGGGAAAGGAGAAATGGGAAGGGAAGATTAGAGAGGGAGAGACGAGAGTGGAGAAGGAAGAGAGGGTACCTGTTTATATAGGGAGATTGTACTTTGTAGCTATTCCTGTACGGTTCTTATACAAATCAAATCAATAAATTAAAAAGAAAAATGTAGTGTTTGGGAGTCGTGTGGCTATGTATGCTTCTATTGATGGAAATAACCAATTATGACCTTGGCTTGCTATTGGCTATTTTTTTTTGTTATCTTCAATTTAACTCTAGCTTCTGAAGAACTTTAACAATGGCTTAAACCCTAAGCTCACCTAAATTGGCTCTTAAGTGAGACAGTAGCACACGAGTTTGGAATATCTGCATGTGTAAATGGGCGAATCTACACTTGCAATAGATCTATCTACCTGTCTTACTTTTATCATTTACACAGAGAGGAGGGCCGTATTTGTGAAAATAACAAAATTACTCTAAGGTTGCATTTGAAGTGTGTATTCACCTTTAGGGACATGGAGATAGATCTACACTCATTATTGTGTTAGCCTCATGGTTTGAGACTTAACACCAGAATTTGGAGTCGAAATTCTCTACCCACATGAAGAGAAAAAAAAATTACAATTCATATCTTCTCTCTTTTCCTTAAAGGATTTTGTGTAAACTTGTCAATTTCCTTTTCATGTGGGTGGAGCATTTAGACGGTGAAATTTGCTTAGGTGAATAATTGATTTGAAAAAGAAACAATACTTAGAAGTAACGATTATTGTTGATTTTTACTTGGTTTCATATTTTGGCATGGTTTTCTTTTTTTTAAGTAAATAAATGATGTAGAATTAATACAACTTACATTAGACAAAAGGATTCTAAAGTTTAATGAGTAAAAAATTTCTAACATAGTAATATTTGTTTATTTTGTTTTTCTATAACCCTTTCATTTCATTTTTTTTTTTTGGGTAGACCTTTCACTTCATTTTCACTCCTTAATCAAGGTCTTCATGTATATTAAAATTTTGGAAATCGTCCACCTTAGCCATGTATGTAAGACCGGAGCAAATATATTATATCAATATTCTTTTTTGTTATAGTCTTATGGATCAAATCAATGAGTTGAATCAGATCATTTGGACTAAGAGGAGGGTTCAAATTTGGCCCAAGCTGATTCAACTTCTCAGACTAAGTACTTCTAGGAAGAAATTTCATCAGAGAAGTTGTATAGCAAAGACCATGTGGTGACACACAGTTGTCCCGATGCGACTTTTCGGCAAGGGGATAAGAAATCCGGCGTGTCCATTATCCAAACGTCAATCACAGCATTTAATTCTGCATTGAATGCACTGAGAGTCATTAAAGGCTCATTGCTGGCAATGAAGCTTTTCATTTGTCCCAAGCTTGCCTTGAGCCTTGCATCTGTACTTTTTTGCTCCCTCAACTGCGGGCTAGTGTCATGTCAGTATCAATTTGAGACTAACCACTTGACTTATCAATAAGATTTTCCACTGACGTAAAGATCACACGGCTTAACTTGTTGCGCAAGCCTTTCCTAGAAGCCATCTCCACCCTCCATTCAAACATTAGAGGATCGAAGGGTTGTTAGGCGTCCTTATCCACCAAAGGTATGGACCAGCTACATATATAATCTCATTATGCACGAGTAACAAAGGCAGTGGTGAGATACTCCAACAATTATTCTTCTGCATTAACTCCTGAAGAACATTCTCTTCTTCATTCTCTTGAGCATTTATTCTTCAAGGGGAGTCTTTGGTTTTCTTACCTGAACTAACTTAATCATTTGAGGTGGCTTCCCATCCCCAGAGGCAGCCCACTCTCACTATTGTTTTAGTCTCAGGAACCACACCCAGATCAGGAGCAAACCAAGGAGTCCCAAGCATATTTTCATCACAGCACTTTTACTACACTCTTTTTGGAGGAAGTCTTACAACATCCAATTCTTTATTTATTTTATTTATTTTCTTCCTTTGTCATCAGTAAACTAGTTAAAAAGATTTTGGGACTATAGGCCGAGGGGATAGAAAGACGGGAAGAAAAGTGTAGAGAAATAAAACTTCGAATTCAATATCTCCTTAGATTTACTATCTCTATAAAAGAAGGCTGATATTAACCATATGATTAAGGTTCATCAATAGACACCTCATAATACGAGGTCAAGAGTTCAAATATTTTTTAATTTGAATATTTAGTTGATGTGTACGTAAGCCGACTCAAACGAACCTTAGTTCCAAAATGTTATTCGTCAATTGATGTCAGAAATTTTAAGATTGAATTAATATGAAAAACTTCCAGAGAGGACAAATCATTGAACCCATTGGTTGAAGCAAAGAAATATACATTATAAAGGGGCTAGTGGTTTTCATTAATTTGGCTAACTATATAATTTATTCTTCTTATCTTGATAGTTTGGTTGTAACTTTTATAAAATATATATAAGTTATTTCCAATTAATGATTAATACAAGTCTTATGTCCTAATCTATGCGTTGGACTTTGGGGTCCAAAGGACTAGAAAGGAATTGAGACAATACTTTCCAAGGTGACCAAGTCTCAAGTGCCCCACACCACCTCACGAGTCACCGCCAAGAAAGGCGTGGATACATTACATATTAGAGTATTTTGAAAGGAGCACATTTAATAATTAGAATTGCACAAGGAGCTCAAATAAATTATGTATTCTTCCTCCAATTAGTGATTAGGTACGGACTACAAATTTAGAGAGAGAGGTCACATTCTTAAATTATTTCTGAATAAGTCCAAACAGTCCAGCTGTTTTCTTGTATTCATGCAAGGTGGCTCTCCTCCCTGTGTTTCTTTGATTTTACTTTAATACCCTCCTTCCACTAAACTTTATTAGTTTGGGTGGACCATGTGGGTTGTTGGGTGGACCATGGGTGGATGGACAATGGACTTATCCCATGATTCACACATCATTCAAATTATGATGATAATCAATCTTATCAAAATTTTGTTAGGGTTTAGGGTTTAAGAGAATTCTTACTTAGAGTACTATACCTTGAGTATTTAGTTTGGAGTTCTCAGATCGTTTTTTCTAATTAATATTTATAGACTATTCTAGGGTTTATGACTAATGCATTCGTCCATAAGGTCCACTATACTACTAGATTGTAATGAATCTAATGGATTATATTAGACTTAAATTGAGTATATCTTTAAGTACATCAATGATTTTTATGAGAATGAAAAGAAAATCTCTCCCATAAAAATCTAAAGAAAAACACACTGGAGATTAATCTCTCAAGAGTACTCAAATAGAAGCTATACACTCTTACCTAGGAACCTTGAGTTAGAAAACCTGAAAAATCCACCTTTGCTTTTAAAAAAGTTGATCTCAATCAATACGACGAGTACAAGCACTAACTAGCTCCTATTTGATTGTTTTACTTTTATATATGCACAGAGATATAGTACCCATGCTTCAAACCATGACATATTGGCCACAACAAATTGAATTATGGAAAGCATGGATGAAAATGCAGGTCTTTTTTCTTGGGTAATGAGTAAACTTGTCTATTGAAACGTGCTCAATGCACAGAGTCTCAATTACATAAGTCGGAGATTCAAAGAGTGGAGGGAGGCCAAATTATCTTACGCGTTGAAGACAAAGCTTTCCTGATAAGAGAAACAGCTACTTCATTCGCCTCTCTTGAAATAAAGGAAAAGTTTTCTGGTTGAAAAATAAACGAAAACTTGCAATCCAAAAAAACTTATCCTTCGAAAAAACAAAATGGTCATGTGGGTCATGGGGTTAAATAAATACTAATCAATGGACCGGCGGGATGGCAAACATGTAAATAGAGTGGGACCGGATGGACAGAATGGTAAAAAGGGGAGTGGGTGGGGGGACCCACGATGTGTTCTTGGAGGGAGCGTGGGTGATGCGAATGGGATATGGTTAGAAGAGAAGCGTTCCAGCTTCCAGGCGCACGTTAGGGTGAAGCTTCGTCGAGCGTGGGTTTCTGGCACCGACCACAGCGGAGGATAGCACGGGGCTCTCTCTCTCCTCAGATTATTTTTTAAAATCCCATCAAACACACAAAACAAAACTCCCAGATTCTTAAGTAAAGTTTGAATCTATTCTCGTATTGGTTAACGTGAGTTGGCCACACCAATGCCAAGGTGGATCGCCAGAAAAAAACCCATCAGAGAATCCACCACCCTAACTCTCTCAGCCTCTGAGCAAGCAGAGGATTACAGATTTTTAAACCTATTTCATTAAGGCTAATTAATTATTCATTCTCTTTAATAATAAAAAATATAGTAATATATACTCAGAGTCCAGATCCTCTCCTGTCTGTCGTAGGTGGAAGATAGATTACACTGAGTCCGGATCACCTCCCTATCGGGGGAGGTACCATCTGCACTATTGATGATTTTTCACCACACATATTACCTAGTCCACGTCTAAAACTGAGATAATCCAGATGCGACTACATTACTTTTACGTCTCTCTCCCTCTATCGTACAAACTTAGAACTCTTGACATGATAAATTAAATGTGAACCCTCTTCTTCTTCCTACATATATGGTGAAGAAATGTAAGATGTCATCTTTACCCTTCTTACGTGGGAACTTAACTTTCTCTGACTTTTAACACATACGGTTGTCCTTTTCACCCTATATTTTGTACTTAAACCCACCACCCCTGAAACAATAATTAAGGAGTTTAATGTGGTATTAATAATATTAAATCAGTCTTAAGTTGGTCAGTTAAATTTTGGGTATTGGGCCATTGTCAAAAATGGTCCAATTGTTACTTTATCAAGGGTGGGTGCTTGCGTGGCACCTACTTCCGCTGGACCAAAATGAGAATATATGCTTTGAGATCATGATTCGCGGATTATTTCTTGGGACCAATTCCAGCAGATTGTTATTCGATCTGCATCAATGTTGTGACAAGGACTGAGTCGATCCCGATTCCTTGTGTTTGAGATGTTGATCAGATGAAAGTGATTTTTTTTTTTGGGGGGGGGGGTGTTGTTGTCGTTGTTGTTCTCCCCAAATAAGGTTAGATGATGCCAAGTTGATATGAAGCAAAGATTCTTACCAGAGATGAGCAGCTGAATAATTCTTTAATGGCATGTTTGTTTGGATTTTGATATCTAAGTGGGTACGGAACAGAGAATACACATGCTCTGGTTCAATCACCCACCCTATCTTCTATCTCACATTCAATATCTCAATAAAAATGGGATCACAATGGATTATGTTTGTTTAATTTATATTTGGTGGTAGCATCCAGACAAAATGATGCCTCACCTATTACATTTTAATGAAACTGCCCAGGAAAAAGCTAGACAAGCAAGGATTAGAGGAACCCACCTCTTTCCTAAAAAAAATAAAAATAATAAATAAATAAATAATAATAAAGCATTTAAAAAAAGATTCTCACTTGGTTTTAGTGGCTTACAAATTGGCTTTTAATAGGTTGATATGATATATATTTTAGAAGAACATTTATAAAATTCGACATCTTAAACATAAGAACCCTGCTAAACCCGATTGATACAAATTTTCGTTACTTGAAGCGAGTTTTATCAAACACTTTTATAAGTGTTTCTACTTCCACAAACACCCAAAACTATTTCAGTGTTTTTCAAAGTAGAAACACTTGATAGATTATCAAATGGATTCTATACTAAGATCTTGATGACGAAATACTGATTCATAAATCAATAATTCCACAGCAAAAAGCTAACCCAGACTAGGAACACCATGAAATGGTTAATGGAAGCTCCATAAAACAGGGAGACACCAGAGGTTGAAAATCTTCTCCTGTGTCTCACTACTTTTTCCAGATACTGTGTTTATATCTTGACAATCATGATTGAATTACTTTGATTACAAAACATAATTAGCCCCATTACCAACCATACTTTTCTTCTTCCAGGTTCCACTAATCCGGTAGGACATTAATTTGATGCTCCTGCATTAATAGCTTCCACCCTTTGAGCACTCTTGACACCCTGTCATCTCTCAAGCTAGAAGCAGGAACCCAGCAAAGCATATGATCATCCATTCATTCTGTAAGTTTTGGCCTACGAATATAATAAGGAGAAAATTTTATAACACTGAAATACCCTTACCATTATATAGCCAGAAAAAGATTAATGAGGATATCTATGTAATTTCACTCAAGGCCCTCCCACATCAACCATGGTAGAGAATGGTTTTGCTTCTCCACTCTACAAGACAACTGAAGATATAAATGGACATTCAAAAATCTGTATGAAATCAAGGTTCATATCCAGAAGAATGAATGAATAGTATTTGGGAAACCCATTTTCAGAAACAGTAATTGAATTCAAATGCAGATAGTACCATTTTTGGGTTCTTTCTTATCCCACCCTTTATGTCTCTGCAACAAAAGTCCTACCTTACTGATTTGAGAAGGCTTTCTATCTTGTAATCAACAGAACTGTATTAAAATTAAGTTCTTGGAGACACAGATCTATATATGGCCTTGGAAATGCAAATGAACCGAGAGATCTTGGCTGAGCCAAACCGATACTTATTGACCGGGCCAGTTTTAACAGGTGTGGTTCTCACTTCTCTAAAAAGGAGACTAGCAATTTATGGGGGTTTGCTTAGACATTAAAATGTATTAACCATCTAGCATCATAAAAGTGAACCTTCTAGCCTACAAAAATCTGTATTGATTGTGGTTCATCCTGATAAGTGCAGGTAATTTTTGAAGAGTATCATGGAAATAGAACTTTTTGGTTTGATCTTAACAAATCTTCAAATGGAACATGATATTGATTACAAAAAGTGAAAGAAACAAAAAAGGATAGAATGTTCCCGATCTGCGGCAGATCTCAAAGTATTCAAATCATATAAGGTTCGGTTGTTCAAATGCAGAGGAATCCTCCACCCCCTCCAAGTTCCAACATGCTTCCTGCCAATAAGATAACATTAGTATTTTGATCTTACGAGATCATGAAGATTTTTTCCCTCAGGAATTTTAAGTGTACTCAAAGAAGAGACCAGGGAGTTGTTGAGATGCAGCATTATTCAAAGGGGAATGGTTGAATTTGCATTCTTTAATTCTTTTACTAAAGAAACCAGGTATGATCTCCCGCATATCATATCCTCTATTAAGAAACGCTTCTTCCACAGCTATTCTCAACGACAATGCGTCTTGTTTAATAATCCTATCAGTTGGGTATAGTCGCTCAACAAGCTTAGCAAACTCTTGGTAAAGATTGGGAGCGACGAGAGTTGTTAGGGCTGCCATGGAATCAATTTGTACAAGGCCACCTGACATCTTTTCATTAAATCTGAACTACGACGACTCAGAGACGACTCAAAGTCGACATGAACAACACAAAGCCTATGACGACTGTAGACCTATATGGACTGAAATCCTTTCGGATTTTTGTCCGCTCCAGTTGTAAGACAAATGTGGGTTTAACAAGCTTCCCTCTTCTTCCGTTTCTCTCTGTTCAGGCTGCCACTGTTCTTCCTCTTCTCCTTTTTCTTCTTTTTCTTCTTCTTCTTTTCCTTTTCTTGGGTCAATGGCCAGAAGGACGTCTGTCTGGGCTAGACGGATAATCCGTCTGGTCCTCTATGATTAGATGGACGTTTGTCTAGTCCGTTTTGACCACATGCGTTTGGGTTCCAAGGTTCGATGGGGTGGGGTCCAACTAAGGCTAGACGAACTTCCGTTTCGTACGACACAAAGGAAAACAAAGGAAAAAATCATTTTCCCCCAAAAATGAACCCAAAACACCAATACAAGACATGATTCATGATCTCAATATCCCACATGAAAAACTTCACAAAAAGACCAACAAACATAATAAAAAAATTTTACGATTAACAGTTTACACAAATTATTATGATCCTCCCATTTGGATCCCAATGGATCAAATCAACGAAATTTAGTTCCTTAATGATTTAGAGTTTCAATTCAACCATAGATTCTCCCATTGAATTCAATCAAAATGCAATTGATCGATTATAGTTTTGCAGGGAAAGCTTTGATACCAATTGTTAGAACTTATAGGGTTTTCCTCAAAACCCTAAACAATAATAAAACCATGCAAGAACTATAATGAGATATAATATATTATAAAATATTATCCATACTTTACACCAAACGTATATTGAAGAAGATTGATGCAAACCTTGAATGCCAAATCTGTAGAATGACAAAATGAATCAGATTGCGAATCAACGGAGACGACAAAAATGTCTTGAATCCTGGCATCAGGTGGAAAAAAGCCGAAAACCTGATTGTTAGCACCCTGGGTTGGTAGATTCAAACCCTTGTATTTGTGAAACCCAGCCCTAACCTGACCCTGACCTTGACCCGGTAACCCGGTTGTTTTTAGGTCTGAAGACCCAGAGTAAAGGAAGAAGCCAACTATGGGCCATCTCAGTAGAAGACATGGTGTTTGACTCTGAACCCATGGATGTTGATGATGGAGTTCCATACTTGAAAGTCTGTGCAGATCTGGAAAGGAAGCTGCAGCTTGAAGAAGATGAGATTAGTTGAAGGACTTGGAGTATTATCTTACTTGGTTTGAAGGTATTTCTTTACACTTGACATGTCACTTGATGTGTGTGCAAAAGCCCATAAGGTTTAGAGCCCATTTGATCCTTCAATTCCCTATCTTGGCCTTACTGTCTGCCTTGGTCGAGTCCTTGGTCAAGTGGACCACTCGACCAAGCACTCGACCAAAGGAGTGTGAAATCCGAGAATTTGTAATTTTAGGGTTTTTTACTTTTATTTAAACCCTACTTCGTGTTTCTTTGTTACGGCTGCCTCCTAAACACTTTGTGAACTTGAGAACACCTGTCCGAAACTCTCTCTGGTGATTTCGAAGACTCCTCTACATATCTGAAGCCTCTCATCGCGGTTCTGACAATTCAAGGTTAGTAATCGCTTCAACATTGCGAAATTCTTTTCTTCGATTTTGTTCTTGATTGAGATCAGGAAGAAGATGTTGCATTCTTGCAACCATCTATTCCATGATCTCATTCTATTCTTTGAGATCTATGATCATCGCCATGATCTCAACCCTAGCCAAATAAATTTCTTGAAACCCTAACCCTTGCTTGATTTCTGGAAAACTTTGGTGATCTCCCATGTGAGGGAAACCTCATGGGTAATGTTTATGTTATTCTACACTAGAATTTCTGTGATTTTCTTATTATGTTCTTGATTGCAATCATTCCCTTTCATCCTGTGATCATAACCTTTCCTAGGGAGCCATAAAGGTTGAAACCCTAATTTCTTGGGTTAAATCAAGAACCCAATTTTTACCATGATTTGATGTTTTTACCTTCCCATATGATTCTAATACATCCTAGGAAGTTCCCTTTCGAATTTCGGATCAATCCGACTTCAAACGAGGAAATTATGGCCAAAGCAGTCTGTACAATTCCGTACTGACTTGCTTGGTCAACTGCTTGGTCGACTAGGCCAGTCTACCAAGCACTCGACCAAAGGAGTCAGTAGCTTCGTTTTTCGCCCGATTTGATTCGTTTGCTCTCTGATCTTTTAGGTATCTTTCCTAATGTTGTATCTATGGTTATTAGGAGTTTATTTACTAGGTTTGGAGTTGCTCTCTTTGATCTTCGGATTATCTTCGGCGATAATCAAGGTAAGGACAGTTATTTCATAATGATATAGATCGTATACTCTCTGGTTTCTACCTTATGAAACTATGAGTTTGTTCACTGTTCTTGTACTTTATACCTCTGATGTACTACTGTAAGTATAGTAGCACTTGTTTATGTATTCTTTTCATTATTCAAGCATATGAGATGTTTATTACTGCTTGATCGGATTATGCTTTTACATTCTCTTTTATATGATGAAGTGTTGACTGTGTATGTCATGATTAATCTGAGAATGTATTTGACTAGGTATGGTTTGGGATTGGGAAGTGTCCTTAATTTTGACGCTTCTGTCCTTGGACATCGGAGGGAATAGTATGGGATGTTCTCCGAAGATGCCCATCGACGCTTTCCTGAATCATTGGTTGTCATACCTAGGGCTGTCTAGCAGTGTTTGGCTAGGATGTCCCTGTTATATTAGACCCAAATTAGAAGGGTATTGAGACCGAACGACCCGTGGTAATAGTGTGATTCACGGACGCTCAAGACCGGTAACCAACCCGTGAGAGGACGGGAATCATATTGTGGGGGCCATTTATTGGAGGGTTGCATATGGCTAGACTTGGGCTCATGGGCGCTCAAGACTGGTGAAATGATCCGTGAGGGGACGTGAGAGCTTCCCGTTTACCATATGCGGATAACCAATATGGTAGATGAGTTCGTAGTCCGAGACTATTAGGACTCTAGTGGAAAGGATACCGGAAAGGATCTCCCGGGGCGAAGAATGGAGGTATCTGGACCTGAGTTGATGTAACTAAGTAGATGACTTGCATTGGACTAGGCTTTACCCTGACATGCGCCGGTACTTATACCAAATGGTTATGTGAGAGAGTGTTGACTTAACCCCCTGCCATGGTTTGTCCCGAGGGATGCCGGACCCACTACCAACAGGAGCCGTATGCGTGACCTACCCAAAGAAATACGGTGTTATGACTTAAAGCATGTCTGCCAATAGAGACTAGCATACATAGAGTTTAGAGGCATACATACATTATTTGTTTCATACTGCATTGCATCTTGTTATGTTCTGATATATGTTATCTATGCTGTTGTGAGTTAACTTGCCTTACTGAGTTTCTTTCGAAACTCATTCCTTTTTGTACAATCTTTTGTTAGACTATTCTATAGGTACTGATTACTATGACGGACAGTACGATGAAGCGCAAGCCGATGAAGCGTACTACACGCAAGGTGTTGGCGACAATCAAAATTACTCTGATGATCCCTCAAGTGATCAAGTTGCTTACTACGATTAGAGGCAACGTGGAGTTGGAGCATCTATGTTGGACTGACGAAGTCCACTATTTTGAAGATGTTATTTATAAAATAGAAGACTTTTAAGTTTAGTTTATCTTCTTATTTCTTTTGTTTCGGTTGTTATTCCTTTAGACTTATGCTACATTCCGCCTGTATCGTGGAGTGAGTTTCCGCCTCACTCTACTTCTTTTGATATCTTCGGATATCTGGTATCATTTTCCGCACTCTGATTATATTGTTTATTCATTTCTTGACTTTAAATCTCTTGTTTATAATATTTAAACCATGATTATTTATTGTTTATGATTATGTTATTGTATATGTGGGAGGATGATTTCCTCGATACTTGATCTTCAGGGCTGTGGATCACACTCTCGGGTATGCTAGTTAGGGTACCGGCCGGGGGGATGTGACAGAGTGGTATCAGAGCCTAAAGTTCAAGGAAATCCTAACCACAGAAAACAGTAACAGAACATTCCTGAGTCATAGATCTAGAAGTGACTCATCTACTCTTAGAAATGAATAATAGAACACTTGGATTAGAAACTTGTATAATGAAGCATAACTGAATACTTCTGAATAATGTACAATAATTATATTTGAACAACTGTCATGTAATGCAATAAAAGAAAAGTTTATAACACACAATAATAAAGTGAAACAAAAAGAACTTCATTAACTTTAAGAAAAGTTTACATCTGAAAAGCATAAAGGAAAATCCTAAGTACAATCTATCTAGGTGATCTCCTCTGATCTCTGTATGCTCTGAAGTCCTCGGCCATTTGAGTAACCTGATGCTCTATCCTATCTTGCTGTGACTCCATCCTCTCATACATTTGCTGTTGTCTGACCTCCATCCTCTCTAGCATGGAAATCATAAATCTCATCTGGGCACCTAAATCAAAAGTCTCTAGAACTGAATGTGAAGGGCCTCCTATCTCGAAGTGTGGTGAACTGGGAATCTCATGATACTCAGGATCAGCCTTATGCATCTTTGTATCCTCTGCTTGATCATCAGAATCTGAACTAGCATCACCCTCATCTGCTGGAGCCTCCACCTCATCCTCATTCTCATCTGTATCCTCCTCACCATCTGGACCCGGGGATCTCACAGTCTGAGTGAGCCTCATCTGCCTGATTGTCCTAGTCCCAATGGCATATCCCAGTGAACTAGTAAGCTCCACTGTATCCTCCAAACTAACCCCGAAGTGTTAGAAGATCAATATCAGTAATCTCCCGAAGCAAAGGTTCCTCATACCAGGACGTGCCACTAGATCTATCATGACCTGCTGGATGATGTAGGACACGTTTATCTGAAAGCCTGTGTAGATGCAGTAGATGACTATGGCCTCCATCACAGAAACCCGATTGTGATGTCTGGCCTTCGGTATGATGTTTCGGCCGACGATGAGACCGATGATCCTAGCTGAAGCTGTCATCTGTCCACTGTACCTCGGAAGGTAGCACTCTGTGTCATCCCAGATAGTGGCACATATCTCATGAAGCTCGTATGGCATCAAGAATCGGTCTATCTCTCCCCCGACAGGTATCCATAAGCACTGTCGTGGATAGTGTGGTACATGGAGAATGTGTGTCAGATCTCTAGTGGAGAAGCGGATCTCTGTCTCTCTGACCCTGCTCTCGAGTATAAGTCTTAAAGGACGACCATGCCCTCTGGCCTCCTCGATGGACGTGATGTTGTTGAAGAACAACCTCACTAGCTCAGGATAGACGGGCAAGTCTGCTGTGAAGAGATGAGTCCATGACTGAGTGTCGAATCATTGTTGGATCCAGATGACCCGAAGCTCTCGCAAGTGAAGAAGCCGTTCATTTGGGATAGACAAAAAATCCGTCTGGTCCTCTGTGATTAGACAGACGTCCGTTTGGTCCGTTTTGACCACATGGGTTGGGGTTCTGGGGTTCGAAGAGGTGGGGTTCAATTGAGGTCAGACGGACTTCCGTTTCGTACGACTAGAAATAAATTGATTTCTTCAAAAAACGAATAAATAACACTCACACAGGACATGATTCATAATCTCAATATCCCACATGAAAAACTTCATTAAAAAACCAACAAACATAATTGTTAATGACTAAAATGGTCATTCTATATCCCCGGTTTGAACCGGCGGTTGCACGATCCGACCAGGTTCGCAACCTAACAAGGTCCGGCCAGGCGGTTCATGGTAGGACCGACCACACTAATAAGTCCATCCGAATAGCAGTATGAGATGGCCTCATGAAGGTAGACTCCTACCACCCAATAACTGGAGAAGAGAGTTAGTTAGGTAAAAGGACTCTTCTAAAGAGTTACTCTCCTATAACAACTCATATCAGGGTTATTCTGAATATAACTCCATCACCATACACTATATAAAGACCTCTGGTAAACACTAAGAGGTAGGTATTCATATTTCGTGTGATCAATTACTTGAATTCTCTATTGAGTAGTTAAGATAATATTATTGGTACTGACTTGTTCGTCGGAGACGTACCTCGACCCCCCAAGGTCGAGCTCGTATCTTGCAGGTTCGTGACAGGGAAGGGCGAGCGAGATTCCGTATCAACAATTGGCGCCGTCTGTGGGAAACACATCAAAAAGTCATGGTGCGATCAAAGGTGAAGGTCGTAAATCAGAAGGAGGTAGAGGATGACGCTTCGAAGGGAATTCCTCTGCCTGAAAAATTGGTAATTCCCGATCAGGTGGAGATAAATACCGATCAAGGGGAGAAAAACCCCGAACACCCGAATCATGGAGCATTAGCAAATCAAGTTGAGACACTCCAAAGGGAACAAACAAAGCTTCGGGAGGAAATATCCTCCTTGAATGAACTACTTAGGATGGCCGTGGATCATATAATTGCCCCTAATGCAGACCCTAAAAATACTCAAAAAGTATTTGAGGGAAGCAAGAATAACCACCTGGTCATTCCTGATCGAACGCCTCGACCATCTCTGGAAGACGGACAAAAGTTAAAAGAGAAGGTAGGCGAAAAATCCCGGGCATCTGAGAAGGAAATTCCAAATAAAGATCCTCTGATCAACGAAGATCATGATCAAGGAAGTAGCAACGATCCTCTCAAAGAACCAAAAAACAAGAGAGTTGAGTCCGAACCGAGCAAGCGGGAAGATCGTTTGAGCAAACAAATCAAAGAGTTAGACGAGAAGGTAAACAAGTTAAATGATCCAAAGAAAGAAGAGCTATATGCTTTTCTAAAAGAGGATCCTTTCATCCAAGCTATCTCTGAGGCGGAAATACCAAAAAGCTTCAAATGCCCAACTTTCATACTGTTCGACGGATCACAATGTCCAAAACATCACATCACTCGCTACAGATCGACCATGTCAATCTATAAGCATAATAAGGCAGCCATGTGCCAAAGTTTTGCAGCCTCTTTAACCGGTTCCGCATTGGACTGGTTCTTGGCATTGCCAAGCGGTTCGATTATGAGTTTCGATCAACTAGGACGAGTGTTTGTGCTACGCTTCCAGGGAGGAGTCGGATTGAAGAAAAGAGAAGATACTTTGTTTGCTATAAAACAAGGTAGAACGGAATCTATCCGAAGTTTCCTTCAGAGATTCAATAATCTTACCATGCAAATTGAAAGCATGGACGAGAAAATTGCCTTTCATGCGTTATACCAAGGAATTACTCATGAAGGATTGCTAGAGCGACTGCTCCAAGATATGCCAAAAACATATGCGGAACTGAATGAAAGATGTCACAAACAAGCAGAGATTTCGGAAACCATAGAATCTCGAAAAAGAGAACCAAGGGCCGAAAGAAGAAGCAGTCGAGAAAGGGCTCAACCGACCAGGATGTTAGGGATAAGCTCAACCAAGAAAGCTCGAGCAGAATCCCCAAAAAAGCAAGAGATTAGTAATCTTCCACCACTGAATACAAAAATATCCGAAATCTTGATGCAAATAAAAAATCAAGGACATATGAAGTGGCCGGATAAAATCCGAGCACCTCCAGGAAAACGTGATAAACGAAAGTATTGTGAATATCACAAAGATCACGGCCATTGGACGGACGATGCAAAAATCTAAAGACAGAGATAGAAAACTTAATCTCTCGAGGACACTTAAAGAAGTATATCCAATCAAAAGAAGATGGCCGACCACAGGACAACCCTGTCCCGAAGAGAGAAAGATCGAGCCACAGGGAAGAAAGGAGAAGTCCGGCCAAACGCCGACCTGAGGCGGATGAAAAACAAAGAAAAAGATCTCCAGTCTATACTGTATTTGGTGGTCCGACAAAAGAATTAAATCGACAAGCAAAAAGAAAAGTACGATATATTGGGAATACTGAAACCCATAAAAACATATCTACTGAGCCAATAATTTTCTCTTCCAAGGATCTACGGGATATCACAATCCCTCATGATGATGCCTTGGTAGTCAAAATTCTCCTGGAAGAAACTGAAATTCATAGAGTATTGGTGGATACTGGATCGTCAGCAGACAAACTATCTTTAGACGCATTCAAAAAGATGAAGCTAAAAGAAAACATGCTCGTCCCATGCGAAACCCAGCTTTATGGTTTCACGGAATCATCAACCCGAGCAGAAGGAACGATCCGATTAGAGCTACGGATTGGAGAGCACCCACGAGATAGAATCATACAGACTAATTTTATGGTCATACGAGATTTATCAGCATACAATGCAATCATAGGACGACCAACCCTCTGTGCACTTGAAGCAGTGGTCTCCTCGCTACACATGAAGATGAAATTCCCGACCACTGAGGGAATTGGAGAATGTGTAGCCGACCAGAAAAGTAGCTAGCAAAGTTACAACGACTACATGCGGAAAAAGAAAAGGACGAACTCGACCATGACCATTGAAGTCAGGGACGAACGTGATGAAGAAACCTTGCAAAGAGCTGAACCAGTGGAAAAGCTAGAAAGAATCCACTTCAATCCCGACCAGAAGGAGCAAGGTACCATGATCGGTTCCGAGCAAGAAGCAGATTTCAAATCAGAGCTCACTGAGTTTCTAAAAAAGAATTCTGATGTTTTCGCTTGGTCGGCTGAAGACATGCCAGGGATCGACAAGGAGGTGGCTGAGCATAAACTCTGTATGGATCCATAGGCAATTCCGGTTGTTCAGAAAAGAAGAAACTTCGCCATTGAAAAACATGAAGCCATTCGAATTGAAGTGCAAAAGCTAAAACAATCTGGCTTTATAAAACGCACAGACCACCCGCAATGGCTAGCTAATGTGGTAATGGTCAAAAAAGCAAACGGGAAATGGCGGATGTGTACTGATTACACAGATCTCAACAAAGCCTGCCCAAAGGATCACTATCCACTACCAAGAATCGATCTTCTTATAGATGCAACGGCAGGACACGAAATGCTCAGTTTCATGGATGCATATTCAGGATACAATCAGATCCTTATGCATCCTGAGGACGAAAAGCATACGGAATTCATGACTGATAGGGACAGCTATTACTATAAAGTAATGCCTTTCGGTCTAAAAAATGCGGGAGCAACATACCAAAGAGCGGTAAATAAAATTTTCAAACATCAAATTGGTCGAAATATGGAGGTGTATGTGGATGACATGTTGGTGAAAAGCATCTCAAAAGAAAATGAAATTGCGCCAACTGTTCGGCACAAACATTCCCGGACACATTTTAAAATGTACCATTATGCCTACAAATAGGGGGTGTACGGGAAGACGAAAACCACTCTTCAGAGCATCCTCGTAAAGGGCGAATTCACCCGGGGAAGGAGAGTTGGCACGCTCATATATGGTCGGCACGCGTATTCTATGATCTGAAGGAATTTCATACTTTACTCTAAGGTACTCTAGACGTTCCTCTGTCATTTGGGAAGGTATGAAGTCGGGACTAGATGAATAGGGGTCATAGTCAATGTGATCGGGAGTCAACTCCTTGATCTGTTCGAGCTTATACTCCTCAAGGGTCAAACTATCTTTCCACCGTTGTCGCTCAGCCTTGAAACGAGCTCGAGCACTTTGACCGACTATAACGGGATGGGACTCCACTGCCTCCTCACCATCCCTGTTACGATTCTCTCGACCAACAGAGGCCTCGGGTACACATCTTCGGACCTACCATCATGGCTAAGGTCGGGATCTACAGGGTGTTCGGGAGTTTCAGAACAAGAGGGTCCTTCTTCTAAGTCTCTCCTATGTTTCAAAATGGCAGAACTCCTTTTCACTGTTACCATGATTCTTTAAAATAAAGGGAATATGAAGAAATTTTTTTTTACGAATTAACAATTCACACAAATTATTACGATCCTCCCATTTGGAACCTAATGGAAAATCAAATCAACGGAATCTAGTTCCTCAATGACTTAGGGTTTCAATTAAACCATGGATTTTCCCATTGGATCCAATCCAAATACGAACGATCAATTATAGTTTTGCAGGGAAAGCTCTGATACCAATTGTTAAAACTTATAGGGTTTTCCTTAAAACCCTAAATGATAATAAAATTATGCAAGTACTAAAATGCGATATAAGAAATTACGAAGTATTAGGCATACCTTACACCAAACGTATATTGAAGAAAATTGATGCAAACCTTAAATGCCAAATCTGTAGAACGACAAAACGAATCAGATTGCGAATCAACGGAGACGGCAAAAAGGTTTTGAATCCTGGCATCAGGTGGAAAAGAGCCGAATACCTAATTGTTAGCACCCTAGGTTGATAAATCCAGACCCTCGTATTGGTAAATTAAAATTTTGTCAAGTTCGTCTTCTGCTTGATATTTTGCACTTCGAATTATTCTGACATTTAGCAACGTAGAGGCATCCAACAAATGCTCAAATTTCACTCTATTAAGAAACGCTTCTACCACAGCTATTCTCAACGACAATGCGTCTTATTTAGTAATCATATAAGTTGGGTATAGTTGCTCAACAAGTTTAGCAAACTCTTGGCAAGATCGGGAGCGACGAGGGTTGCTAGGGCTTCCAGGGGATCAATGTGTACAAACCCGCCGGACATCATTTACAGCCCCCCAAAAATTACTTGGCACCCCTTTCTGTGTGGTAACTTGTCTCGTACTAAAAGCATTTTATTTCTTCACTAGCAGAAATATCTGCATATTTTGAGCATCAAACTAGTTCAAAATTATCAGTTAAGTTCAACAACCAGTCTTGAGATAAGCCTCACACAAGGTTCGATAAATATTTTAAAAAGGTAAACGGATAGATCTGGATACATAGAGTTCTTGCCACAGGGTGGAACCTTACTACGAGCTCATCTCTGTTACTTCAGATATTATGATCTACATTTTTCATCCTCTGTTAGTCTTGTTTTCATTTTTGCTGAATCTCATTTATGAAACTCCATTAACTTAGCGATTATGCCTCTAGTAGAGGATTAGATTATGAATTCTGAAAAATGTTTGGAGAACTATCATAACAATCAGACAAGAACCATAAACAGAGATTGAATTGTCAATACAACAAAACCAAAGAGAAAGTCTATTTTTTCATAATTTACTGAAGAATCTGCGAGAAGAAAAGAGCAAGAAGAATCTGCTATAGAGGTACTCGATTACCTTGAAGAATCTACTGCAATAAACATCTGCAAGAAGTGAGAAAAGAGTGGTTGAGAGAGGATTTGACAAACGCCTTTCAGAGAAGCAAAGCCTTGAGTATCTAGTGGGACAAGAGGGATTGAGAAGCACCGTCAAAGTTAAGAAGCCAATCTGTTGCAAGTTAGGTGAGAAGTGAAAATGGAGGGATTTTGAGAGGGTTTGTGCCATTCAGAGAAGCCTCCTCGTTCGTGCTTTTAGGGTTTGAGAGAGGGTTTTATAAAATTATGTGTATTTACTGTTGTACCCCCAGCATAACTTTAAAATTTCAAGTAAACCCTGCGCATAAATGGTGAGAATGAATTGTCACCAATAATCCATAATTGATAAAAAGTCCATTATGGATTTTGGAGGTTTTTCAATTATTTTAAATAGAAATAAAAATGATAATAGATGCCAAACAATTTAAAATAAAGAAAGATTCTCATAATAGAGAATGAAAATTGATACCAAAAAGAGCCTTAATGATTTAGGGTTTCAATTAAACCATGGATTCCCCCATTGTATCCAATCCAAATACGAATGATCAATTATAGTTTTGCAAGGAAAGCTCTGATACCAATTGTTAGAACTTATAGGGTTTTCCTCAAAACCCTAAACGATAATAAAACCATGCAAGAATTAAAATTCGATATAATAAATTACAAAGTATTAAGCATACCTTACACAAGAAGTATATTGAAGAAGATTGATGCAAACCTTGAATGTCAAATCTACAAAATGACAAAACGAATCAGATTGTGAATCAACGGAGACGACAAAAAGGTCTTGAATCCTGGCATCAGGTGGAAAAGAGCCGAATACCTGATTGTTAGCACCCTAGGTTAGTAGATCAATACACTTGTATTGGTCGATTAAAATCTTGTCAAGCTCGTCTTCTGATTGATATGTTGCACTTCAAATTATTCTGACATTTAACGACGTAGAGGTATCCAGCAAATGCTCAAATTTTACTCTATTAAGAAATGCCTGCCACAGCTATTCTCAATGACAATGCGTCCTGTTTAATAATCATATCAATTGGGTATAGTCGCTCAACAAACTTAGCAAACTCTTGGTAAAGACCGGGAGCAATGAGGGTTGCTAGGGTTGCCAAGGGATTAGTTTTTACAAGGCCGCCGAAAATCATTTCATTAAATCTGAACAATGATGACTCAGAGACGATTCAGAGTTGACATAAACAACACAAAGCCTATGACGACTATAGATCTATATTGACTGATATCTTTTCGGATTTTTGTCCGCTCCAGTTCTAAGACAAATGAGGGTTTAACGAACTTCCCTCTTCTTTCGTTTTTCTCTGTTCAAGCTGCCGTTGTTCTTCCTCTTTTCCTTTTTCTTCTTCTTTTTTTCCCCTTTCCTCAGGTCTATGGTCAGAAGGACGTCCATCTAGGCTAGACGAAAAATCCGTCTAGTCATCTGTGATCAGACAAACGTTTGCTGGTCCATTTTGACCACATGGGTTGGGGTTCTGGGGTGATTCAACTAAGGTCAGACGGACTTCCGCTTCGTACGACTAGAAGTTTAATCGTTTTCTTCCAACAACAAATCCAAAACTCCCACACAAGACATGATTCATGATCTCAATACCCACATGAAAAACTTCATTAAAACCAACAAACATAGGAAAAAAAAAATTAAACCATTGTTTCTCCCATTGTATCCAATCCAAATACGAACGATCAATTATAGTTTTGCAGGGAAAGCTTTGATACCAATTGTTAGAACTTATAGGGTTTTCCTCAAAACCCTAAACGATAATAAAACCATGCAAGAATTAAAATTCGATATAATAAATTACGAAATATTAAGCATACCTTACACAAGACGTATATTGAAAAAGATTGATGCAAACCTTGAATGCCAAATCTACAGAATGACAAAACGAATCATATTACGAATCAACAGAGACGACAAAAAGGTCTTGAATCCTAGCATCAGGTGGAAAAGAGCCGAATACCTGATTGTTAGCACCCTGGGTTGGTAGATCCAAACCCTCGTATTGGTCGATTAAAATCTTGTCAAGCTCGTCTTCTGCTTGATATTTTGCACTTCGAATTATTCTGACATTTAGCGAGATAGAGGCATCCAACAAATTCTCAAATTTCACTCTATTAAGAAATGCTTCTGCCACAACTATTCTCAATGACAAGTCGTCCTATTTAGTAATCATATAAGTTGGGTATAGTTGCTCAATAAGCTTAGCAAACTCTTGGTAAAGACCAGGAGCGACAAGGGTTGCTAGGGCTACCAGGGGATCAGTTTGTACAAGCCCACCATACATCTTTTCATTTAATATGAACGACGATGACTCAGAGACGACTTAGAGTCGACATAAACCACACTAAGTCTATGACAACTGTAGATCTATATTGACTGACATCTTTTTGGATTTTTATCCGTTCTAGTTCTAAGATAAATGAGTGTTTAATTAACTTCCCTCTTCTTCTGTTTTTCTATGTTCAAGCTGCTGCTGTTATTCCTCTTCTTCTTTTTTTTTTCTTCCTTTCCTTGGGTTTATGTTTAGAAGGATGTCCATCTGAGCTAGACGAAAAATCCATCTGGTCGTGATCAGACAGACGTCTGTTGGTCCGTTTTGACCACATGGGTTGGGGTTCTGGGGTTCGACGGAGTGGGTTCAACTAAGGTCAGACGGACTTCCGCTTCGTACGACTAGAAGTTAAATTGTTTTCTTCCAAAAACGAATCCAAAACTCCCACACAAGACATGATTCATGATCTAAATACCCACATGAAAAACTTCATTAAAACCAACAAACATAGGAAATTTTTTTTTATGGATTAACAATTCACACAAATTATTACGATCTTCCCATTTGGAACCCAATGGAAAATCAAATCAACGGAATCGAGTTCGTTAATGATTTAGAGTTTCAATTAAACAATGGATTCTCCAATTGGATACAATCCAAATACAAATGATCAATTATAGTTTTGTAGGGAAATCTTTGATACCAATTGTTAGAACTTATAGGGTTTTCCTCAAAACCCTAAACGATAATAAAACCATGCAAGAATTAAAATTTGATACAATAAATTACGAAGAATTAGGCATACCTTACACCAGACGTATATTGAAGAAAATTGATGCGAACCTTGAATGACAAATCTAAAGAATGACAAAACGAATCAGATTGCGAATCAACGGAGACGACAAAAAGGTCTTGAATTCTGGCATCAGGTGGAAAATAGCCGAATACCTGATTGTTAGCACCCTGGGTTGGTAGATCCAGACACTCGTATTGGTCGATTAAAATCTTGTTAAGCTCGTCTTCTGCTTGATATTTTGCATTTCGAATTATTCTGACATTTAGCGAGATAGAGGCATCCAACAAATTCACAAATTTCACTTTATTAAGAAACACTTCAGCCACAGCTATTCTCAACGACAATACATCTTATTTAATAATCATGTCAGTTGGGTATAGTTGCTCAACAAGCTTAGCAAACTCTTGGTAAAGACCGGGAGCGACGAATGTTGCTAGGGGATCAATTTGTACAAGGCCATCAAACATATTTTCATTGAATCTGAACGACAATGACTTAGAGACGACTCAGGGTCGACATAAACCACACAAAGCCTATGACGACTGTAGATCTATATTGATTGACATCTTTTTGGATTTTTATCTGCTCTAATCTAAGATAAATGAGGATTTAACAAACTTCCTTCTTCTTCCGTTTTTCTCTGTTCAGGCTTCCGTTGTTCTTCCTCTTCTCCTTTTTCTTCTTCTTCTTCTTTTTTTCTTTTTTCTTTTTTTTTCTTTCCCCCTTTCCTCGGGTCTATGGTCAGAAGGACGTCCATATGGGCTAGACGAAAAATCCGTTTGGTCCTCTGTGATCAGACAAACGTACGTCTGGTCCGTTTTGACCACATGGGTTGGGGTTCTAGGTTTTGACGGGGTTGGGTTCAACTACAGTCAGACGGACTTCCGTTTTGTACGACTAGAAGGAAAAAATTGTTTTCTCCCAAAAACGAATCCAAAACACCCACACAGGACATGATTCATGATCTCAATATCCCACATGAAAAACTTCATTAAAAAACCAACAAACATAATAAAAAAAATTTACGGATTAACAGTTCACACAAATTATTACGATCTTCCCATTTGGAACCCAATGGAAAATCAAATCAACGGAATCTAGTTCCTTAATGATTTAGGGTTTCAATTAAACCATGGATTCTTCCTATTGGATCCAATCCAAATACGAACGATCGATAATAGTTTTGTAGGGAAAGCTCTAATATCAATTGTTAGAATTTAGGAAAACCCTAAACAATAATAAAACCATTTAAGAATTAGAATGCGATATAATATATTATGAAGTATTAAGCATACCTTACACCAGACGTATATTGAAGAAGATTGATGCAAACCATGAATGCCAAATCTGCAAAATGACAAAATGAATCAAATTGCGAATCAACGGAAGCAGCAAAAAGGTCTTGAATCCTAGCATCGGGTGGAAAAGAGTCGAATACCTGATTGTAAGCACCTTGGGTTGGTAGATCTAGACCCTCGTATTGGTCGATTAAATCTTGTCAAGCTCATCTTCTGCTTGATATTTTGCACTTCGAATTATTCTGACATTTAGCAACGTAGAGGAATCCAGCAAGTGTTCAAATTTCACTCTATTAAATAACGTTTCCGCCACTGTTATTCTCAACGACAGTGCGTCCTGTTTAGTAATCCTATTAGTTGGGTATAATCGCTCAACAAGCTTAGCAAACTCTTGGTAAAGACCGGGAGCGACGAGAGTTGCCAAGGGATCAATTTGTAAAAGGGCGCTTGTCATATTTTCATTCAATCTAAACGACGACGACTCTGCAAATCTAAGGTTGTATAATCCAATATTTCATAAGTTGGAATTTAAAAGTTTTCATTGCTAATTTATTTCTTACCCAGATCTTTTTTTTTTTTTTTTCCTCTCCCATTTTTGTCGAGACACCAGAATTGTGGATTTTTAGATAGTTTTCTTGAGTTGGATATAGCCAAAAGGGTAGCTTGTTCCTAGACTACTTGATCTAATTTTAGTGAACATGACTATGACGTTGGCATTATGGTTGACTTAGTTACTATAGAATTGTCTTTAATTTAATTAGATTAGTGATTGGGTGTAAAGAGAGATATGATATAGTTGATGAGACATAATGATGTTTGAGAAGCTTCTTAAGTTGCAAAGGCTATAAACACATTGGTTGTAAGTGGGTGTATAAGCCCAATAAGAATTCCTGAGGAAAAATTGCAAGGTTTAAAACCAGATTGGCAACTAAAAAATGTACTCAAAAAGAGGAAGTTGACTAGTAAAATTTTTTCACCTATCTCTTCTAAGGACTCTTTTAGAGTTATACCAAATAGATGTGAAGACTGTTTTTCTGATCTAGAAAACTTAATAAGAAAGTCTATATCATTTAGCCTGAGGGTTGTTGTAGTTGATGATCTTAATCATCTTGGTGTAGACTTAAGAAGTCTAACATAGTTTTGAATAAGCTTCCAAACAGTGGTACTTAAAGATTGATAGTGCTGTGACTTCATTCGATTTTGTTGATAACCTTGTAGATATATATATATATATATATATATATATATATATATATATATATATATATATATATATATATATATATATATATATATATATATATATATATATATATATATATATATATATATATATATATATATATATATATATATATATATATATATATGGCAATGTCAATGGAAGGAATTTTATCTTTCTCGTTATTTATGTTGATAATATTCTGCTCACCAGTAATGACATTAATCTATTGTCTGAAGGCCTAGCAATTGTTATCTGAGAATTATAATATGAATGACCTTGGTAAGATATCTTTGTCCTAGGCATTGAGATCCATAGGGATTGTTCACGTTATTTATTTGATCTTTCTTAGAGGGCATATATAATTTATATTTAAAGAAGTTCAGTATGTTAGATTGCAGACTTAAGAATGTTTTGATTATCAAGGAAGATACAATGAGCTTATTACAGTTGCCCTATAAAGGATACTGAGAGAGAAAAATTGAAGAAAGTATCTTATCATGAAGTACTTGAAAATCACAAATGATTATATGATAATCTACAAGCATGTTGCAGACTTACAACATTAGGTATATAGATTTTGACCGTGCTAATTGTCCCGATAATAAGAAGTCCTCTTTATGTTGTTTTCCTTGATGGCAGGACGGGTAATATCGTGAAAAATGCGAAAAATGAATAATTATTTATTTCATTATGTAGGTAGAGTTTGCTACTATTTATGTGGGCAATTGCTCAGATTGTTTGATTAAAGAATCTCATCAGATAATTGACTGTTTTATTTTAACATCGTGGATAGACCCATCTAATTGTACTATGATCACAATTTTGTTATGTTATTTATTAACAACAAAAATTGTGTGATCACAGGGTCTAAACACACGATGGTCAAATATTTGACCATTAAAGAAAAAGCTAAAGAAGGTGACATCACAGTAGAGCATATTTGTACAGATAATATGGTTATAGATCTCCTAACTAAGGGTCTCCACCCAAACTTCCTTGATAGACATGTGGTAACTATGGGCTTAAGAGCATCCTTAGATACAGTTATTTAGTGGGAGTTTGTGTATTTTGTTCTATTGTGTAATAAGATCTTCTATCTGTACTTGCCTCTTGACATTCTATATGCATTGCTAATCTGTTGTTTGAATTCAACAAAGTTCTTTAGTGACACGTGGGTGTTCAATATTATTATCATGTTGCATATTATGAAAGTCTCAAGATATGTTCTAACCTTAAGCAAAGGCTGGGGCATTTATGTATTAGCCTTAAAGTATGTAATATAGCACATACAATTAAACTTGAGTTATAAAGATGATACACAGGTTCGTGGGAACCATAATGTACATAATTTCATGGCATTGAGTCACGGGTTCGTGGGAACCATAATGTATATACTTTCGTGGCATTGAGTCACAGGTTCGTGGGAACCATAATGTTCATATTTTCGTGGCATTGAATTACGGGTTCGTGGGAACTATAATGTACATAATTTTGTGGTATTGAGTCACAGGTTCGTGGGAACCATAATATACATACTTTCGTGGCATTGAGTCAGAGGTTCGGGGTTCGTCGGAACCATAAAGTATATTCTCTTGTGGCATTAAGTCGCATAAAGTGAGAGATTTGGACCGACAATGGAATGACACATGAGGATTTATATAAAGTGTCATTAGTTGCCACACTACCATATTGCATCCATTTTCAGTAGAGTTAATAGTATTTGTGACCATGGGTGGTCCTGTGACACTTAAAAGATATAGTTACTGTCAAGATTCGGTACTTAAGGCTCTATGTAAAGGGATTGAGTTTTATGATTATCCTTAGACCAATATAAAATTGTGCACATAAAGGTCAAAATGTTTTCAACATGTTTTTTCAACTATTTTATTAAAAACAAAAGAGATGTTTTATTTTGCTTGACTGTGGCACAATTAATATAGTCCAAGTGGAAGAATAGTAAAATTAAATATTTTACATAAGATGACTTCATTGATTGTACACATATTTCTGTTCTATTATATATAATAAGGTCTTCTATCTGTACTTGTCTCTTGACATTGTATGTGCACTGATAATCTGTTGTTTGAATTCAACAAACTTCTTTAGTGACACATGTGTGTTCACATTATTATCATGTTGAATATTATGAAAGTCTTAAGGTATTTGTTAACCTTAAGCAAATGTTGAGACATTTATGTATTAGCCTTAAGGTAACACTGAAATACCCTTACCATTATATAACCAAAAAAAGATTAATGAGGACATCTATGTCATTTCACTTAAGGCCCTCCCACATCAACCATGGTAGAGAATGGTTTTACTTATCCACTCTACAAGACAACTGAAGATATAAATGGACATCCAAAAATCTGTATGTAATTCAAGGTTCATATCCAGAAGAATGAACGAATGAATGAATAGTATTTGGGAAACCCATTTTCAGAAACAGTAATTGAGTTCAAATGCAGATAGTACTATTTTTGGGTTTTTTCTTACCCCTCCCTTTATGTCTCTTCAACAAAAATCCTACCCTTACTGGTTTTAGAAGGCTTTGTATCTTGTAATCAACACAACTATATTAAAATTAAGTACTTGGAGACACAGATCCATATATGGCCTTGGAAATGCAAATGAACCGAGAGATCTTGGCTGAGCCATACCCCTACTTATTGACCGGGCCAGTTTTAACTCGTGCCCACTAATGGAACATGTTCAGTATATGGTTCTGATCACTTCTCTAAAAAGGAGACTAGCAATTTATGGGGGTTTGCTTAGACATTAAAATGTATTAACCATCTAGCATCATAAAAGTGAACCTTCTAGCCTACAAAAATCTGTATTGATTGTGGTTCATCCTGATAAGTGCAGGAGTATCATGGGAATAGCACTTTTTGGTTTGATCTTAACAAATCTTCAAATGGAACATGATATTGATTACAAAAAGTGAAAGAAACAAAAAGGATAGAATGTTCCCGATCTGCAGCTCGCAGATCTCAAAGTATTCAAATCATATAAGGTTCAGTAGTTCAAATGCAGAGGAATCCTCCACCCCCTCCAAGTTCCAACATGCTTCCTGCCAATAAGATAACATTAATATTTTGAACTTACAAGATCATGAAGATTTTTTCCCTCAGGAATTTTAAGTGTACGCAAAGAAGAGATCAGACCAGGGAGTTGTTGAGATGCTGCAGTATTATTCAAGGGGAATGGTCGAAATTTGCATTCTTTTACTAAAGAAACCAGGTACGATCTCCAGCATATCATATCCCTGTAACACGTGTAACACTATTTTTATCGATATTTAATCATTTCCAAACATCAAGTTTGATCTTCCCAAATATATATTAGGAATAAAAGTTTTACCAAGAAATATTTTAATTAAAATTCATTGTTGATTTACAATCTACATAAAGCAGCCAAATTGAAAATTGAAACTCCAGTCCCTCTAATAACTTCCATGCTAATCTACATAAAGCAGCCAAATCGAAAATCGGAACTCTAGTCCCTCTAAACACTTTTATGCTACTCGAAAGTTTTTGTCCAAAAAAAGAGGTAACAACTCTTACCACTTGTAATTTGTTCTAGACACAGAATCCAATGGCTACTCTACTTATCTTCCATGTCAAGTCAAAGATACAGTGGGCTATGCATTTCAAATATGTTTCAGGCAATGGAACCCCACTGCTGCCATGATAAAATGTAACAGTTCGTTTGATCTTAAGCGACAAGATAAACTAGAGCAATTCCACAGGATGATGTAAGAGTCATTACACCGGGTTTTGCTTCAGCGCTGCGCATTAATGCGCAGCGCTGAGCTGCGAACAGCCCAGATGAAGCCACGTGATCATATTTAATGTGAGCCGTTGATCTTTAACATGTGAGCATAAAACAGTTTTAAGTGAAGTAATTGGTTCGGCTCATGCGGTTCGGCTAAGCCCGTTTCAAACCAAAACGGTTCACATCCTCAGAACCGAAGCATTCAAACGTATTGTTTCCCTCTTCTCCTTCATTCGCTAGCCTAAACACAAAATTGGAGAGAGAGAGTCCAGAGATTTCTGAGATTTGGTTTCTCCGACGACGACGACGAGTTAGGGCTCCTAAAATCTGCAGCGTGAAGAGAGAGAGAGCTGCGTCTTCGCGAACGAGTCTGCGTGAAAGAGAGAGGTCAAAATCGAGGGAAAAAACAGGGTTTTCTTCGTTCTCACTCCATCCTGCGAACACATTTCATTCTTTCTCCGTTTTCTCACTCCCAACTACATCGCAAGCAAGGCCACTGTTACAGCCATTTTCAGGTCGACCATCACAGCTCTACAGGTCTATTTTTACTCCTTAAATCTGTATTATTTTTCCTTATAACCACGTCTTATGATTCCTGCCTCCTCTCTACTGATACAACCCTTGTAAATATATAGCCTTTGTATGGTGTGGGTAAAGCCGATTGCTGTTGGAAATATGGGTCATGCTTTGTCTGTTCTTCAGAAAAGGAGGATGGATTGTCTTGTTTTATATTGAATAATTTGAACTCCCAGTCTCGAATTGCATTATTCTTTTGTTGCTGCAGCTATTGTCTCAGGGGGAAATGGTACATCACAAGATAAAATTAAGACCATTAGGGAAGCTGGGGTGACAGTTGTGGAGTCGCCAGCAAAGATTGGTGCTGCCATGCTTGATGTCTTCAAACAACGGGGTCTTGTGAGTTTGTTTAGACAAGAGCAATGTCTTCAAACAGCTGACTTTTGTTACCTTATTTTACATAAATCATTCATGCTATGAGTGTAAACAATGTTTTGTAAGTCCATTACTCTTTTCACCTTAAGGCCAAAAGCTATTTTCACCTGCATGATGACACCTAAGGTTTGGTAGTCAAAAATGGATCTCATTTTTCACTTAATCATCATGTTCTCCTTTATGTTAATCATTGTGTAGAACACATCAGAATCAGAAAGTAAGAGTTGCTTTACTAGAAAGCATCATCTCCCACAAGCATTGACGAGTTGCAAGTCCGACGAGAGCGACTTGACATAGATGCCTTGTGTAGCGCAAATGGCCTTGCATGCATTTTTGTTCGTCTTTAATGTACTTTTATACTTTGTCATTTATATGATTTAGTTGAGAGCTTACCCTAAGTGGGGTATTTATATTTAGTAGAATGTGGTAGAGCCTAAGGAGTGGGCATGATTGAAGCTTTTAGTGTCTTCAATAAGAGTGATATGCAGAGGGTAGAAAGGAGTGAAGGGACAGAAAAAGAAGCACTCATCCTCTCTCCTCCAGCTCATTACACTTCAATTTTCGAATACGTTATGCTATATTTGTAGATCATTAAAGATATCAAGGAACAAGTACTTGACAAAAGATAGAGCAGTACGAAGTACTAGAAGAATTTGGAAAAGGGGCTTTTGGTTCTACTCTTCTTGTGAGGCATAAAATTTGTATGTATTAGTGTTTTCAATGCCTTTTGTTTTGCTCTTCTTGTAGTAATGTATTATTTGTTGAATGAATAATTTTCTTTGAATCCTTAATTCTTGTTTTATTTACACAATTGTGGATTCTTGTTTTGCTCTTTTTTCTTGCACTTCTCTATTTTCTGCTGAATATGATATTATTGTAGCTCTGTTTCTAGGAGTTACATAATTTCTGTTATAGTTATAGCTCTGTTTTTGAATATAGTTTCTTCTGCTATTAATGATCAGGTTTTATGGGCATTGAGCTTTTATATTTAAGTTTATTGATGCAATAGACCTCTTTTGCTCATGTAGGAAATATGTTTAGCTGAAGTTAATTCTAGTTGGCCACCTAACATGTTGTAAATGGTTAAGGAAAGATATATATTTTACAGTTTCATTTATTCCATCAATATTTTTTTTTTTTTTGCACCTTTAATTTTCATTGTGTTGTGTTATTTGTTGATGGAAGAATGAAATTTTATTAGATACACCGAATTGTAATAAAATGTTTGAATTTTAGACATGTTTCCTCACATTTGGTGTTTATAATTGTATCTCAGTGGTTGATTGGGTAATTTATTGCAATGGCTGATTGTCCTGAGCCTCAAATTGGCATGAGATTTACATCAGAAGAAGAAGCCTATACTTTTTATAACCAATATGGGCGTAATATTGGATTTAGTATAAGAAGAGCCTATTACCATAAGAACACAGAAGATCCAACTGTCATTGTGCAAAGGACTTATGTTTGTAGTAAACAAGGAAAGCGGAAGGAATCAGATAAAGTGAGAACAGTACATCGTCCAGAGACTAGAACTGGCTGTGGTGCAAAGATGAGCATATCATTACAGGCAGATGGACAGTATGAATGTAAAGACTTTATTGAAGTACACAACCATCTTCTTCACACATCAAATACCGCACATTTTATGCGGTCTCAGCGTGCAATATCTACTACCCAAGCTACTGAGATAGATATAGCTGAGAGAACTGGACTGGGGACCAAATTAACATTTGATTTATTGGGTTTCCAAGCAGGAGGGAATAAAAATGTTGGCTTCACCAAGAAAGATCTACAGAATTATCTCAATACCAAACGGCAACGTGATTTAGCTTTTGGGGAGGCTGGGAGTTTGATACTCTATTTAGATAAACAACGGGAGATAAACTCTGTTTTTGTGTATTGTTTACAGATGGACAATGAGGAAAAGATAACAAATATATTCTGGGCTGATTATAGGATGCAGTGTGATTATGAATTGTTCGGTGATGTGGTAGTTTTTGACACTACTTTCTGCACAAATAGGGAATATAGGCCCTTGGGTGTATTTGTAGGCTTCAACCATCATAGAACTGCAGTTATTTTTTGTGCTGCTTTGCTTTATGATGAAACTGCTGAATCATTTAAGTGGTTATTTGAGACTTTCTTTAGAAGTAATGGTCAGAAGAAGCCGAAGATCCTATTCACTGATCAGGATGCTGCAATGGCAAGGGCAATAGCAGAGGTTTCACCTAGTACCCATCATGCATTGTGTTGTTGGCATCTTTTGCAAAATGCAAAAAAACACCTCGGGTATATAATGCATGAACACTCATTATTCAGCAACTGTTTGAAAAAATGCATTTGGGATTACACTGAAGTTGATGAATTTGAAAATGCATGGAAGAATTTGAGAGAAAATCCTCGGCTTCAAGACACTTCTTGGTTGGATAAGACATATAAATTGAAAGAAAAATGGGCATGTTGTTACATGCATGAACTTTTCACAATAGGTGTGAGGAGCACACAACTTGCTGAAAGCATCAATGCGGATCTGAAAAAATGTCTGAAGTCCAGTTTTGATCTTATACGATTTATGGAACACTTTCAAGATGTTGTAGATGCAAAACATGCCAATGAACTAAAACAAGAGTTTGATGCACGAAATATCATACTTGGGGGTTTCCATTCAAAGATAGGTGTCTTGAAAGAAGCTTTCAGAGTATATACTCCAAATATATTTAAGATGTTTAAGACGGAGTATGAGTTGAGTCTTAGCCATGTTATCAAATCCAAGAGTGTAAGTGATTTAAATTATCATTATGCGATCTTGGAAGAAAGTGAGTGTGAACATAAGATTGGAAAGGAACACAAAGTGTTGCATAATCCAGCTGAGGGGAGTATGACATGTAGTTGTAGACTATTTGAGAGAGAAGGCATTCTTTGTAGTCATGCCTTGAAAGTCTTAGGTTACTTACAAATAAACTCCATTCCTAAAAGATATATTTTGATGAGATGGATGAAGGGGATAAGAATATTGTCCCTAAATGACAGGAGAGAAATGGAAGGTATTGAAGTAAATGACAAACTAAGTCACTTACAACGGTATAGGATGATGGTTCCTAGATATTTGAAACTTCTTAATGAAGCCTGTAGTACAGAGGTTGGATTTAAGATACTCGATAGGCATGCTAATGGGATACATCAGGAGCTTGAAGATGAATTTGGTGTAAACCATGTTGACCATGTTTCAACAAAATCTGCTGAAATATATACACAAATACAGCTTAAAAAGAAAGAATCTCAAAAAGGTGGATCAAAGAGAAAGAAGCCCTGGTATGAAAAAGGCAGAAACAAAAATAGAAGGAAAAAGCCAGTGGAAGGACAGAGCTCCATCGACATACCATCATCCGGAATACCATCTTCAATGACCACATTGGGTTTGCATGGTGGATATGAAGATATGCCACAGTCTAGTTTCTTGTCACTGTTACAGGTATAATATATATACAAAAATTCATTTAAAATTACTGTTAAAAAATATTTTTTTCTTTTAAATTACCATAATGTTGTTTATATGTGTTGTTGGATTATACAGCAAATAGGTACCTCACAGGGTTCAACAGTGTCTGGCATAGGTGATCAACTGTATCCATCTCAAGGTTCTACTCAGGTAAACGTTTATATACACTCTTTGTTATATGGTTTCCTAGTCTTGCCACAATATCACAGTATCATAGTTAACAAATAGTGAGCAGAACAGCAAGATCAAAATAATGAGGTTTTTTTTTTTTTTTCCCTGGATAAAGGCATTTCTATTAAACTTAAATCACCAGATAATATACAACCTAAATTCAGATAGCGATACAAAGCATGACTCAATTCAAATTCACCTTTCACAGCCAATACTGAATCTCGTGGGTAAAAGATGCAGGAGCAAACTACAAAAAAAAAATCAACTTCTCACCTGGAATACAAAAAATAAAACTAAGCATTTAATAAATACCATGCCCTAAACACTAGTCATGAAGCTGACATCTTCTTTCCAAAATTTGAACTACAAACAACTTCATGGAGCTGGTTCCTCAACATAGATTCTCAACTTCATGGAGCTGGTTCCTCAACATAGATTCCCAACACCTCTTCTTGCTTCCTTTTGCCGCACGTACCCTGATGCAACCTTTCTCCTCTACCAGGGAAACATATTCCATCACTTAACCTTTGACAAAAAGTAATAGCAGAGCATTGAAACATGGTTTGATAATTGGCTCCAAAATATCTCTAGTCTTCCTCCTTTCCTGCATGGTACAATATATATATTAACTCATCAATTTAGAAGTAAATTCAACAGCTATAATTATTTCTCAGGCTTTGAACTAGTAACTAAACAAGTCTCCTCAAGCTGTTCAAACTTCCAATGCAAGATTGCAAGAACTTTATTACTAGTGATAGGGAAGTACAAGGTAACTAATGATCATATCAATGTGTAGAATGCATACAAATCATAGTGATACCAGTAATAATTGAACCAAAAACTATAAATAACATCACAAAAATTTGAAGGAGAGTGAGAAAGGTTAGAAACACTAGATTTCATACAGTTGTCGGTTGATTTCTCTTCAGGTCATTGTAAGAAATATGCCACATCCATCTTATAGTGATCCCAAAACTAGGTGGGAAAAAAAAAATAGAATAAACCTTATAACAATCAAACTTTTCTCCAAGACTCCAACAATTAGTCCCTGTAAAGATTCACCCATATTTCACATTGAACATATATGTATAAATTAAATAATTGAACTCCACAGCCCCAAAAACCTGACAATCTAATTCTGTTTGTTTTCCAATCAATCGACCCCAAGTCATCACCTACTCAAAATCTAGATAGATTAGTAATTACAGCTTACAAACAGCTTACCTACTCAAAACCTCTCTCTCTCTCCCTCCCTCTCTGTTTGATTATCAAATTGGCTTGCCTAGAGGAACAAATCGCCATGAATTAATGAGACCAACTGCTTGTGCATATCTGCATAGAGTGACCAGAATCTTCCTTCTTCTCGGACCTAACTAGCAAGACGTGTAATTCATTGAAATTAAATCTCACTAGGTAAGCTACAAACAACATTCTGGGTTCTGTAAGCATGAGCACTCTCCATTTTATCCTATGTATTTATTTTAGCATCCTCTTCTTACTACATTTTCAGAGACAAAATATTCTCAAAAAGAAAACCACTTCCCTACCATCTATTCCACTTGAACAGTAACCTAATAGATTTTCACTGTATTTATCTTCATATAAATGACAACATGACAAAGTTCTAAAGCAAACATATCAATATAAAAGATTAAAAGCAAAGCATTTAAACACTACTTACTGTATCAATATGAACCAGTATTGCACTCAACACTTTGTGTTTTCCTTCTCAGAATCTGATGTAGAATTTGAAGGAGATCTTGATGGAGATCTTGTGGGCACCGGAATCTGCAAGTGATGAGCCATTTGGTCCAGCTGATGAGCCATTCGGTCCTGCTGACGAGCCATTCGGTCCTGCTGATGACGCATATAAAGAACATGTTTCTCCAATTGTGCATATCTTCCATCCATATGCTGTTGAAAAGCCAACAATTGATCATGTGTGAAGTGTGACTCCTCATTTCTTTGGAGGATGTGCTCCTACATCTGGAGGAGGGTTTTGAAAATCTGCCACTTCTCCACAAGAAAATTTTGTACAACGAATTATAACTTCTTTCTCCTTAGAAAGTTCCTCCCCTATAACATCAACTCCAAATACCTTAAATATGTAACTTAGGACTCTACCATAGGGTAGACCACGATTGTGTGTCACTAAAGCACATTGCATCATCCGAAGAATGATGAAGGGCAGGTTTATATGCTTCAAACTATGAACACAATGGGTCACATAGGCTTGAAAAGAATTTATGGAGTCACGATGACCCTTACGGGGGACGATGTTGTGTTGGATGATGTGGCTCAACATGTGGGGAATAGGTTTCAACTGTTTTTCCTTGATGCGGGTGATGCTGGTGTCACTCGTATAATTTACCATAATATCACTATACATGGTATCAACATTAACCAAGTGCATAAATTTCTTTCTAGGTTCCCAAAAAAGACAACGACCCTCATTTGAAATTTCAAGAATGGAAGCTAGGTTATCAATACCTAGGTCAATGTGGGTCCCTTTAACATAGGAGATGGCTTTCAAGTCTTCTTCCTCCCCAGTGAAATGCAAATTTGCATAAAAAATCCTAACTAGTTCAGCATAACACTTGGCTTTTAAATACAACATGTTCTCCCAACCTAACCCTTTAAACATATCACATATACCTACAGCTTGACAGGATTTTTTTTCTACCTCCCTTCCTTCAACTATTGTTTGCTTCTTTAGGGTCTCAAACCTTTCTTTAGACCCCGGCTGCACAAACCATTCATCCACTACTGGTTGCTTTCCTTTTTGTGCCTTCGTTTTTTTCCCCCTCATCGCTGCTTTTGGAGCCATCGTGGATTTAGTATTTGCTGCATAGATCACAAAACATATTAGTTAAACAACAATCCAAAGTATGAAACTCAAGTGAGATGTCACAGTCTAACACATTATGAGGAGCAATATGCAAGTTCCTTCTCATCCAATTTCTGAAATAGCTACTGTTTGCAGGGTAACACTAAATAGACCAACTGCTTTGGCCCTTAACCCTTTAAAACATGATGTCACATTGTCAACCATAGTTTCTTATTTCAGTCCAACATCCAGTGGCATCCGTATTTCTACCTCTCAAACACTAGTTGTTTCTTCTATGGTAGTTACACAACCAGTTCATCCTCCCTCCCCCCCCCCCGCCCTTAAAAAAAAACAGCTCAGCAAGGTTTAAACAGATATTATTCTCCACCTTGACATGGATATGACAGAAATTCAGCACATCCCTCATACATAGTCCCTCCATCCCACAAAAATGCTCCAATTTGATGTCTTTTTAGTGTCCCAAAATGTTTGTCTATTTACAAACCAAGATTTGAAGTTTATTGGTTTACCCTTAATGCACCAATTTAATTTTCCACAATTCTCTTGTATATACTCCATAATTGTTTCCCTCTCTTACTTAAACAAAACCAGAGACACAATTCTGGAAATGAGCTCAGATCACCTGCATGGGCTCAAGTGATTATACACATGCCTTTTGTTCCATACTTCCATAAATGCTCCTCCCCACACAATAAAATGGTAGTTATGAGACGTGATCACCTGAGGATATGTGTAGGTGACCCAGGTCTGTTGGAAACAGGATCTGGATAAGTAGGAGACTGATACATTAACAACGACCTTAAAATAAGGGATTCTTTTGGTAGTCAGTAGATTGAATGACCATGTAAGTGAGAAATATAAAATCCAGTAGCAGAACTCTCAGTCAGCATCTGCACTCTCAGCAGCAATAATATATAAAATCCAATATCCTCAGATCAGATAAAAAGGAGTTATGGATTCATTTTGAACCAAACAAATCATCCAGAACAGACACAACAAGAATTTGAATCACCAACCAAACCAAGGAACTTTATGGAGCAAATCATGCAGTATAGAACAACCATTTTGAAATGCCAACAACATAACCCAATGATCTCATTGATGTGAAAAGTGAAGTTGGACAAAACCCTTGTTTATGGACATAAAATAAACTAAATCATAAATAAAACCAACCAAGAAAAAGAATTCCCGATTCTACATTCAATATTCAGTTTGCTACAGCTACTATGACGGTTGAATCTTAACTTCATACACCAGTATGAAAAAAACAGATCTGAAGGAGGTGATTCATGTTCATGGTATAGAATTAGGGTCTTGCCTTAATTAAATTTACTTCAAAATTCACCAAGAATATCAAAAAGTTTTTACTGACTTGTCAATCCTGTGATGCCAACTATCTAAGCAGCAATTGAATTCACCAACTTCAGATTTGAGTGCATTTCTAAGCTGCCTGAAGTACTTTTGATCCTTCTGCTACACCCCCATGAAGTGGATGACGAATTCAGATGAGATAGGGATCCTCTTTTATATGCATTAAGTTACTTTGTAAGGATAAATAGATCCTGTAGTCCAACTAACATCTGTATCATTCTACCACTGAACCATCATAGGTATGCAAAGATCATTAAGAAGGTTATTTCAAGATTTTGATCTACTTCCTTCAGGTCGTACCAGCCTTTACATTATCTTCACTAATATTTTCTGATAGAATACATAAATCCTTAAATACTACACTATTTTCTGGTTCTCCTGGAACTTTTTGCAAGTTTGCATTCATCTAGAGCAGGTAAACATACATCAGCACAAAGTGCACATGTACAAGCTAATTTCCCAAAACGCCAAAGCGTCCAACAATACCAAGCCAAATGTTAGGTGTAAAGACAATGAGATCGAAGGTAAATTACATCCCGATGAATTATAAAAGTTGACCAAATTATAAAACCAAACTAATTTAGCTTCAACAAGGATATGCAAAAATAATAGGATTATTATACAAAACAGGAATTCTGAAATTTGGGGTAAAATTAAGGGATGAGACAACTTGTTCGATGGAAGGCTTACCAAGAAGCGAAATGCAGGAAGCCCTAAGCTTTCATCTTCTTCTTCTATTTTCCCCTTAAAAACAGAAAAGATATGGAACCAAATCGTTAAAACAACTCAGTGGGAGATCAAATCGATGAGATAAAACCTTCGTTAACCTCTGTGTTCATCCTTACTGTTACAAGAAATTCTTCTCTTCTATTTCACGCAGCTCTCTCTTTAGTTTGCAGATTTGAGAATGAAATCACTGCAGCTCTCTCTCGTTCGGGTATTTGAGACTGAAGAAGCAGATTTGAGAAATGAACCCTAATGAAGGTATTTCTCTCGTTCGCAAGCTGGAATGAAGACGAAGACCCTAAGTGTAGGCTCTCTCTCTCTCTCTTTCTCTTGTTGGCAAGCTGGAATGAAGAAGAAGAAACGAACCCTCAGTGCAGTGTGCAAGCTCTCTCTCTCTCTCTTTCTCTCGTTCGCAAGCTGGAATGAAGAAGATGAACGAAGAAAAGCCCTATTTTTCCCTCGATTTTGCGGGTTTTGCTTCAGTGGCCTTGCTTGCGATGTAGTTGGGAGTGAGAAAACGGAGAAAGAATGAAATGCGTTCGCAGGATGGAGTGAGAACGAAGAAAACCCTGTTTTTTCCCTCGATTTTGACCTCTCTTTTTCATGCAGACTCGTTCGCAGAAGACGCAGCTCTCTCTCTCTTCACGCTGCAGATTTTAGGAGCCCTAACTCGTCGTCATCATCGGAGAAACCAAATCTCAGAAATCTCTGACTCTCTCTCTCCAATTTTGTGTTTAGGCTAGCGAATGAAGGAGAAGAGGGAAACAATACGTTTGAATGCTTCGGTTTTGAGGATGTGAACCGTTTTGGTTTGAAACGGGCTTAGCCGAACCGCATGAGCCGAACCAATTACTTCACTTAAAACTGTTTTATGCTCACATGTTAAAGATCAACGGCTCACATTAAATATGATCACGTGGCTTCATCTGGGCTGTTCGCAGCTCAGCGCTGCGCATTTAATGCGCAGCGCTGAAGCAAAACCCCATTACACCACCATTCTTATAAATCTACAAGATAGATGTTTTTTCATACCCTTCCACATGAAAGCTACAGGAACTATGCTCAGAGCACATTGGTACATCCAAGTGTGTTGCGGAAAGTATTAAAGCTCAGTAAACCTGAAGCCATGGCTTATGCATTCTTAGATATTGATATCACTAACAGGTTTTTGGAAGACTACTGTGCAATGAAAGAATTTATTACAGGTGATTTCTGGAAGATAACTAAGCAACTTAAGAATTCACAAACAACTCATCAAGATAAAGATCTGATAAATTTTGGGAAATCACCTCTCTCGATCCAGGCATCGGCCCTAATGATTCCTTTTTTCCTTGCAGTATAACCTGCCACACCCTACAATCCCCCCAGGGAATCTAGCGTTCATGTCCATTGACTCCTACATCAGCACTTCCTCCCTCCACTTCTCTCTCTCCAAGGAACCTTACACCTTTGGTGAAGTCTGTCTATCATGTGATTCTGGGTGTTGGACTACTGATGCTACAGAAAAGTGAAGATATGGAAGTTGAAGGAGGAGAAATGAAGCATTATATCTTACAATATAAGATACATTTACCATTTTGTCCTCAAGATCCATCTTTGACATCACGTCTTTTATAATGCTGAGAGTGATTTCTAGTTAAAAAAAATATATATATCAAAGGAAAACTGTGCCACTCCTTAAGTTATCCCAACATTAGTGAGTTTAAGACGTAGAAATAAGCTCAGTTATCAATGAAGGACCAACACCTCACACCAGAAGAAAGAAAGGAAAAAGACTAGTACGTTCAGCAACTACCAAGAATTAATCTAAAGACACACAACTCCATCAAATGATTCCCGTTGATTCTTGAAAGATATACTAGTTTGAATCCTCCAAATAAAAACATCCACATGCTAGTTTGAATCCTCCAAATAAAAACATCCACATGCTGCATTTGTTCTCACCTTCATCCCAGCAACAAAATAACTGAAACTAATCTGAACAAGAGAAATTACAAGTACACACTGATTAGTATACAATATAATCAATCACGAGCTCTATATACTTAATTATTATGTGGGCTAGTGTAGATTTCGAATGAAAAACTTAAAAAAGAAAATATTTCCAAAATAAACATACCAGCTGAAATGCGGCTGTAGATAAAGCTTTGTTCTCCTTTCACTTCTTCCACCCAACCTGACTGTTGACCCATCCATCCAAGATCAGATGTCTCAAGCTATGAAGCTGCTCCAAAGGGGGTAGGTTCTTGAGTTTTTTATAACCATTAAATTTCAATATCCGTAAAGTATGAAGAGAAGGTGATTCAAATTAACACAGAGACTTCAACTAGGGAAAGCCAATTAACACAAAAAACACGTAAGTAATTGAAATGTGTTAGTTGAGTGTAAGAAAAACTACATTTCTTGTTCTTTCTTTTCTTACCCTTGTCGTTGACGTGCAACAGAAATGTTCGCAACCCATTACATTGACCAGTACATTTATGATTTGTTGCAGAATAATTCTCGCAGTGTAAAGAAAAATGGCAGATAGATTCCGTTAATGTGTGCAAGAAACTTCTCAAACTAACATCTTCATCTATATTGAGGTGTTCTCCATAACAAACAAAATTTGCAAACTCCTGAAAATCATCCTGTATTAGGAAAAAAATTATTAACAAAAAACCCAACTGTTTCAATGAAAAAATCAAAAGAAAATTTTACAAGTTGCATAGGTTCTATTCTAGAACCCTTAATTCATCATTGAACATTCCTATGGATCTTTAATCGATTCTATGGCTCTGATACCACATGTAGGAATATTTATATCTAATATCGCATAGATCGATTAATAACACCTTTAATACAATAATAGTAAAAGAAGGTATGTTCATCATCATCTTGTAAGCATTTTTTTTTTTTGTTTTTAATATGAAAAAAAATTCATCATCAACATTTCTATAAGATCCATTTCACTAATACTAAGTGATTTAAGCATTGGGAGATTTCAAAGGAAATGACACTGTCCGACCTGGATAAAGTAAAATTTCTCAAGAATTACCCTGGAGTTATCGGCCACCCACACTATGAAAATTATAGATCACCTTAGACAAATTTTCAATTCTAGAATTGGAGAGGTCAAGGAACTTGAGGTGACTCAAATTACCAATAGAATCAGGTACTTCAACTAGGGAAAGCCAACTAATACTCAAAACACGTAAGTAATTGAAATGTGTTAGTTGAGTGTAAGAAAAACTACTTTTCTTGTTCTTTCTTTTCTTACCCATGTCGTTGACGTGTAACAGAACTCTTCGCAACCTATTACATTGACCAGTACATTTATGATTTGCTACTGAATAATTCTCACAGTGTAAAGAAAAATGGCGGATAGATCTCGTTAATCTATGCAAGAAACTTCTCAAGCTAACATCTTCATCTATTCTGAGGCATTCTTCACAAGAAACAAAATTCGCAGATTCATGGAAATCATCTTGTATTAGAAAAAAAAAATTATTTACCAAAAACCCTACTGTTTGGATGAAAAATAAGGAGAAAAATTCGCAAGTTGCATAGGTTCCATTCAGAACCCTAAATTCATCATTCAACATTCCTATGGGTCTTTAATCGATTATTTGCAAACTCTCATACCACATGTAGGAATATTTATGTGATGCCCCGCATCTTTTTATATTATTATTTTATTATTGTGGGTAACTATGTTAGTCTTTAAGATTATTAAAGGATCCGATGATTGGTTTAATCAAATGATCTGAGTGTAGTTAAATGATAGTTTAATTGAGGCTAGATTCCAATTGACATTTGGTCAAGGTTAGACATCGCTTGTGGGTCCCACAACAGTTGAATTAGATTGAACTGAAAACGAAAAAATGATCAAGCATAATTTTCGAACCTGAAGGTACTAATATTAGCACCTTAGAGTGGGCCTTGTGTAAAGTATTACAGCGGGTCCACAAGCCCATAACGAAGCCCATTGATCATTTAATTAAATATATATTATATATACGTTATATCTATATATCTATAATATATTTAATCCTTAAACGATTAAGGAGAGAGAGGAGGGAGGAGGTGATATCTTTACCCCCACCTCCTACTTACGTGGTGGATTTTTAAGAAATGAGAAGGAGGAGGTGTTAAAAGGGATGTTTAAGATGAAAAACATATTATTCTTATTACCTTTGTGCGTGAGACATAACAATAGTGAGAGAAATGGAAGAAAAAAGAAAGAAGAAGAAGAAAGATTAAGAGAGAGAAGAAGCCATTAAAGCTAGAGGAGAGAGAATTATAAACGTAGATAAGAGAGGAGGAGTGGAGAAGTGGAGAAGTGGAGAAGTGGAGAAGAGGAGAGAGAAGGAGTGGAAGTGAAAGAATGCAAAATCAAAGAGAAATAGAGAAAGTGGAGGGAAGCCATTAAAGGAAGACAAGAAAGGAGAGAGGAAGACCGTGGGGAGGAGGGAGAAAGTAGGAGAGAGAAAAGAAAAAGGGGAAAATTTCCCGTTGGTTCCCGCATATTCAAAATAGCCAGTAATTACTCGAGGTACAAGAGTGAGAATGGATTTTAACAAAACCGGGTCAAAACTCACACACATGGAATAGGGACAAGTAAGTAATATTGACCAACCTATGTATGTTAAGTGGATGATTCCATTTAGTAGACATGTAACATTCACATGATGACATGAAATCTATTTTGTTTATTTGTTGATGCAATTTATGGAAAGTGCATGATATATGCCTTTGTGTATTGAACAAAATGCATGGGATTGGATGACAGTTTATTGACTTGATTGAACTGCTTGAATTGGAATGTTGATAGTATTCTTGAATTGTTAATCATGAATTTGAAATGATGTTCATGCTTGTTAAATGTAGTATTATTGCATGAATTGTGTTCAGATGAGACTGAATGATGATTGAAATGAAAAGACACATTGAGATAGACATAGCATGGTAATGCAATGATGAATTGAATATAAAAAAGAGTAAAAGAAAAAGAAATGAAAATGTAATGGCTTCTGTAAGTCCTGGTGCTTAATGTACCCAAATGGGAGGGCATGAAGCAAGACTGAAAAGTGAAAAGAATGAGTCTGTACCGATGGCAAATCACGAGGTGTACAAGGCCTTGTGCCTAGAAGCCACTTCGGTGGTGAAGAGATAGAAGCCACTTAGGTGGTGAAGGGACAGAAGCCACTTCGGTGGTGAAGAGACAAAAGCCACTTCGGTGGTGAAGAGAAATGTGCATCCTCTGGATTTGCCTAGGCTCAAGACTATAATGTCAGATAATATAAATGAAAATAAAGGAAAAGGATGAAGGAAAAAGGAAAATGAAATGGAAATTGAAATGCACAATGTTATATGACTTCGATGTGATAATTGATGCATGATGAATTGCCTGACTAACTTACATGGTTGTCTATATTGCTTACTGGGCCACAAAGCTCACTATTGTAAATGTTGACAGGTCCACAGATATATGACAAGGGCAAGGGTGCTGCCACTTGATAGTACATTTTAAAGTAGAAGATGGAAAACTTTTCTTTTCTTTTTGTTGCAACTAATGTTAGTTGACTGAACTGTGAATGTATATATTTCTTTGAGACTGTACGTACTTTACTAGACACTGTTGAAAAGACAAATGTAAACATGACAGGACTTTAGACTGTGTACATATGTTTATGAGTCAAACTGTCAAACAGGTTGTTTGTTTGTTCTTGAGAATGTTTAGTTTAGCATTTTGTTTTAGTAGTTATAACCAGATTGATAATGGAAGGAACTGTAACGTGCCCTAGTTAAATGTCCATAATGTGGGCCCCACCAAGCATGTGAAAATTGGGGTCGTGACAATTATATCCAAGATCGCATAGATCGATTAAAAACACCTTAATACAATAATAGTAAAAAAAAAGGTATGTTCATCATCATCTTTTAAGCATTTTTTTCCGCTTTTAATATGAAAAATTCATCATTCAACTCTTCTATCAGTTCCATTTTAATTATACTAAGTGATTTAACCATTGAGAGATTCCAAAGGAAAGGAATTTGTTTGCACTAGATCAATGAAACTTTCTCAAAATTTACACTAGAATTATTGGCCACTCACACTAGGAAGATTACAAATCACCTTGGGCAAGTTTTCAATTCTGAAATTGAAGAGGTCAAAGTACTGAAGGTAACTCCAATTACCCATAGAATCAGATACTTCAACTAAGGAAGTCCAACTAACACCCAAAACACGTAAGTAATTGAAATGTGTTAGTTGAGTGTATGAAATGCTACTTTCTTTTCTTGTTCTTTATTTCCTTACCCCTGTCGTTAACGTGCAACAGAAATGTTTGCAACCCGTTATATGAACTATATATTTATGATTTGCTGCATAATAATTCTCACAGTGTAAAAAAATGGCGGATAGATCCCGTTAATCTGTGTAAGAAACTTTACAAACTATCATCTTCATATATTCTGAGGCATTCTCCACAAGAAAAAAATACCTAAGTGCAATAATAGTAAAAGAGGGTACGCTCATCGTCATTTTTTAAGCATTTTTTTCACTTCTAAAATGAAAAAAAAAAAACTCATCATTGAACTCCTCTATCAGATCCATTTCACTTATACTAAGTGATTTAAGCATTGGAATACGACAAAGGAAAAGAAGCTGTTTGCACAGGATCAAGGAAACTTTCTCAAGATTTACTCTAGAGTTATCGGCCACCCACACTGGGAACGTCTGACCACCATAACTTGATAGCTTCAAGACCTTTAGCCAACTATGCGGTTCCAACATTTTTAAGACCTATTCGTAGGTATCCACTTTGTTAGGTTCCTCGTCCACTCCAACATCAATTAAAGAAGATTTTTTTCCCCTCTAGTTGAGCTTCCTCAGCCTCTTTAGACTTCAAGACGTTTTCTAGATAAGAAATGCAAAGTGAGCCTTGAAGGTTGTTCAGATTCTTCAGCTCTACAATCTTTTGTCTATTTTCTAATCAAAAAACAAGTGAACAAGAAAATGTCTCAAGGAAACTTAAGTTCTCAATTCCTCAGGATATGGATTCCAAGCAATGAGTTTTGCCTAAAATCAGATGTTTCAAACTGGGAAGCTGCTCCAAGGGGGGTAAGTTCTTGAGTTTTTCTACAACCATTAAGTTCAATATCAGTAAACTATGAAGATTAGAGATAACCTTGGGCAAACTTTAGATTATAGAATTTGAGAGGTCAAGGTACCGAGGGTGACTCAAATTACCAATAGAATAAAGGACTTCAACTAGTGAAGGCCAACTATTACCTAAAACACGTAAGTAATTAAAATGTGTTAGTTGAGTTTAAGTAAAGCTACCTTTCTTGTTCTTTCTTTTCTTACCCCTATCGTTGACGTGCAACAGAAATGTTCGCAACCCATTACATTGACCAGTACATTAATGATTTGCTGCAGAATAATTCTCGCAATGTAAAGAAAAATGGCGGATAGATCCCGTTAATCTGTGCAAGAAACTTCTCAAACTAACATCTTCATCTATTTTGAGGCATTCTCTACAGGAAAAAAGTTTGCAAACTCCTGGAAATCATCCTGTATTAGAAAAAAAAATTATTAACAAAAAACCCAACTGTTTCGATGAAAAAATCAAGAGAAAAATTTACAAATTGCATAGGTTCTATTCTAGAACCCTAAACTCATCATTCAACATTCCTATGGGTCTTTAATCGATTTTATACAGGCTTTGATACTACATGTAGGAATATTTATATCAAATATCGTATAAATCGATTAATAACATCTTAGTACAATAATAGTAAAACAAATTATGCTCATCATCATCTTTTAAGCATTTTTTTCATTTTTAATAAGAAAAAAATTCAACATCAACTCTTCTACAAATCCATTTCACTTATATTAAGTGATTTAAGCATTTAGAGATTCCAAACGAAAGGAAACTGTTTGCATTGAATCAAGGAAACTTTCTCAAGATTTACCCTGGAGTTATCGGCCTCCCACACTAGAAAGATTACAGATCACCTCGGGCAAACTTTCGATTCTGGAATTTGAGAGGTCAAGGTACCGAAGGTGACTCAATTTATCAATAAAATCAGATACTTCAACTAGAGAAGGCCAACTAATACTCAAAATACGTAATAATTGAAATGTGTTGAGTGTAAGAAATACTACATTTCTTGTTCTTTCTTTTCTTACCCATGTCGTTGACATATAACAGATATGTTCAAAACCCATTTAACCAGTACATTTATGATTTGTAGCAGAATAATTTTTACAGTTTAAAAAAAAAAATGGCAGATAGATCCCATTAATCTATGCGAGAAACTTCTCAAGCTAACATCTTCATCTATTATGAGGCATTCTCCACAAGAAACAAAATTCGCAAACTCATGGAAATCATCCTGTATTAAAAAAAATTATTGACCAGAAACCCTACAATTTCGATGAAAAAATCAAGAGAAAAATTTACAAGTTGCATAGGTTCCATTCTAAAACCCTAAATTCATCATTCAATATTCATATGGGTCTTGTATCGATTTTATATAAGCTCTGATAGCACATATAGGAATATTTATATTCAAAATCGCATAAATAGATTAAAAAACACCTTAGTACAATAATAGTAAAAGAATGTACGCTCATCATCATCTTTTAAGCATTTTTTTCGTTTTTAGTATGAAAAAAACTCATCATTCAACTCTTCTATCAGATCCATTTCACTTCTACTAAGTGATTTAAGCATTGAGAGATTCCAAAAGAAATGAAACTATTTGTAGTGGATCAAGGAAACTTTCTCAAGATTTACCCTGGAGTTATCCACCACCCACACTAGGAATATTACAAATCAACTTAGGCAAGCTTTCGATTCTGAAAATAGAGAGGTCAAGGTACCGAAAGTTATTCAAATTACCAATAGAATCAGATATTTCAACTAGGGAAGGCCAACTAATACCCAAAACACTAAGTAATTGAAATGTGTTAGTTGAGTGTAAGAAAAACTATCTTTTTTGTTCTTTCTTTTCTAACCCCTATCGTTGACGTGCAACAGAAATGTTCGCAACCCATTACATTGACCAGCACATTTATGATCTACTGCAGAATAATTTTCACAGTGTAAAGAAAAATGATGGATAGATCATGTTAATATGTGCAAGAAACTTCTCAAATTAACATCTTTATTTATTATGAGGCATTCTTCACAAGAAACAAAATTCGTAAACTCCTGGAAATCATCTTGTATTAGAAAAAAATTTATTGACCAGAAATCCTACAGTTTCGATGAAAAAATAAGGAGAAAAATTCACAAGTATAATAGGTTAAATTTCTATGGGTATTTAATCGATTCATTACAGGCTCTGATATCACATGCAAGAATATTTCTATCCAAGATCGCATAGATCGATTGAAAACACCTAAATAAAATAATAGTAAAAGAGGGTATGCTCATCATCATCTTTTAAGCATTTTTTTCGCTTTTAATATGAAAAATTCATCATTCAACTCTTCTATCAAATCCATTTTAATTATACTAAGTGATTTAACCATTGAGAGATTCCAAAGGAAAGGAAGTTGTTTGCACTGGATCAAGGAAACTTTCTCAAGATTTACCTTGGAATTATCGGCCACCCACACTGGGAACATCTGACCACCATAACCTGATAGCTTCAAGACCTTTAACCTGCTATATGGTTCCAACTTGTATAGGACCTATTTGTATGTACCTAACGGTACCCACTCCGTTAGGTTCCTTGTTCAACTCTAGTTTCAATTGAAAAGACAAATTTTTTCTCTCTAGTTGAGCTCCCTCAACCTCTATAGACTTCAAGACGTTTTACAAATTAGAAATGCAAAGTGAATCTTGAAGGTTGTTTAGATTCCTTAGCTCTACAATCTTTTGTCCATTTTCTAATCCCAAAACGAGTGGACAAGAAAATGTCTAAAGGAAACTTAAGTTCCCAATTCCTCGGGGTATGGATTCCAAGAGATGAGTTTAGTCTAAGATCAGATGTTATAAACTGTGAAGCTGCTCCAAGGGGGTAGGTTCTTGAGTTTTCTACAAGAATTAAGTTTCAATATCCGTAAAGTATGAAAATTATAGATCACTTTGGGCAAACCTTCGATTATGAAATAGGAGAGGTCAAGGTACCGAAAGTTACTCAAATTACCAATAGAATCAGGGATTTCAACTAGTGAAAGCCAACTAATACCCAAAACACGTAAGTAATTGAAATGTGTTAGTTGATTGTAAAAAAGGCTACCTTTTTTGTTATTTCTTTTCTTACCCATGTCGTTGACGTGCAACAGAAATTTTCGCAACCCATTACATTGACCAATACATTTATGATTTGCTGCAGAATAATTCTCGCAGTGTAAAGAAAAATGACGGATAGATCCCGTTAATTTGTGTGATAAACTTCTCAAACTAAAATCTTCATCTATTCTGAGGCATTCTCTACAAGAAACAAAATTCACAAACTCCTGAAAATCCTCATGTATTAGAAAAAAATTTATTAACAACAAACCCAACAGTTTGGATGAAAAAAATTAGGAGAAAAATTTACAAGTTGCATAGGTTCCATTATAGAACCCTAAATTCATCATCTAACATTCCTATGGGTTTTTAATCAATTCCATACAGACTCTGATACCACATGTAAGAATATTTATATCCAAAATTGCATAAATCGATTAATAACACCTTAGCACAATAATAGTAAAACAAGTTATGCTCATCATCATCTTTTAAGTATTTTTTTTACATTTTTAATAAGGAAAAAAAATTATCATCAACTTTTCTACAAGATCCATTTAAGCATTTGGAGATTCCAAAGGAAAGGAAACTGTTTGCATTAGATCAAGAAAACTTTCTCAAGATTTATCTTGGAGTTATCAGTTTCCTACACTAGGAAGATTACAGATCACCTTAGTCAAGCTTTCAATTTTGGAATTTGAGAGGTCAAGGTACCGAAAGAAACTCAATTTACCAATAAAATCAGGTACTTCAACTAAGGTAGGCCAACTAACACCCAAAACACGTAAGTAATTGAAATGTGTTAGTTGAGTGTAAGAAAGACTACATTTCTTTTCTTACCCTTGTCATTGACGTGCGACAGAAATGTTAGCAACCCATTGCATTGACTAGTACATTTATGAATTGCTGCAGAATAATTCTCATAGTTTAAAAAAAAAAATAGCGGATAGATCGCTTTAATCTGTGCGAGAAACATCTCAAGCTAACATTTTCATCTATTTTGAGGCGTTGTCCACAAGAAACAAAATTTGCAAACTCCTAGAAATCATCCTGTATTAGAAAAAAAAATTATTGACCAGAAACCCTACGGTTTCGATGAAAAAATCAGAAGAAAAATTAACAAGTTGCATAGGTTCCATTCTAAATTCATCATTCTAACATTCCTATGGTATTTAATCGATTCATTGCAAACTCTGATACCACATGTAGGAATATTTATATTCAAAATTGCATAGATCGATTAAAAACACCTAAGTAAAATAATAGTAAAAGAGGGTATGTTCATCGTCATCTTTTAAGCATTTTTTTCATTTTAATAGGAAAAAACTCATCGTTCAACTCCTCTATCAGATATTTTTCACTTATACTAAGTGATTTAAGCATTGGGAGATTCCAAAGGTAAGGAAGCTGTTTGCACTAGATCAAGGAAATATTCTCAAGATGTACATTGGAGTTATCAGCCACCCACACTTGGAACATCTAGCCACCATAACCTGATAACTTCAAGACCTTTAGCCTACTATATGGTTTCAAGCTATATAGTACCTATTCGTATATACCCACTCCGTTAGGTTCCTCATTCCACTCCTGTTTCAATTGAAGAAGCAAATTTTTTTTCTCTAGTTGAGCTTCCTCAGCCTCTTCAGACTTCAAGACATTTTTCAAATTAGAAATGCAAAGTGAGGCTTGAAGGTTGTTCAGATTCTTTAGCTCTACAATCTTTTGTCCATTTTCTAATCCCAAAATGAGTGGAGAAGAAAATGCCTCAAGGAAACTTAAGTTTGCAATTCTTCGGGGTATGGATTCTAATCGATGAGTTTTCTCTAAGATCGAATGTTACAAGCTATGAAGTTGCTCCAAGGGGGGTAGGTTCTTGAGTTTTGTTACAATCATTAAAGTTTCAATATCCGTAAAGTATGAAGATTACAGATCACTTTGGGCAAACCTTCGATTTTGGAATTGGAGAGGTCAAGGTACCGAAGGTGACTCAAATTACCAATAGAATCAGGGATTTCAACTAGTGAAGGCCAATTAATACCCAAAACACGTAAGTAATTGAAATATGTTAGCTGAGTGTAAGAGAGGCAACCTTTCTTGTTCTTTTTTTCTTATCACCTGTCGTTGACGTGCAACAGAAATGTTCGCAACGCAATACATTGACTAGTACATTTATGATTTCTTGAGAATAATTCTCCGGAGTGTAAAGAAAAATGGCGAATGGATCCCATTAATCTATGCAAGAAACTTCTCAAACTAACATCATCTATTCTGAGGCGTTTTCTACAATAAACAAAATTCGCAAATTCCTTGAAATCATCCTGTATTAGAAAAAATTATTAAAAAAACCCAACTGTTTCGATGAAAAAATCAAGAGAAAAATTTACAAGTTGCATAGGTTCTATTCTAAAACCCTAAATTCACCATTCAACATTCCTATGGATCTCTAATCGATTCTATGCAAGCTTTGATACCACATGTATGAATATTTATATCCAAGATCACTTAAATCGTTTAATAACACCTTACTACAATAATAGTAAAAGAAGGTATGCTCATCATCATCTTTTAAGCATTTTTTTCGTTTTTAATATAAAAAAAAAAATCTTTATTCAACTCTTCCATCAGATCAATTTCACTTATACTAAGTGATTTAAGCGTTCAGAGATTCCAAAGGAAATGAAGCTGTTTGCACTGCATCAAGAAAACTTTCTCAAAATTTATCTTGGAGTTATTAGTCTCCCACACTAAGAAGATTACAGATTACCTTGAGCAAGTTTTCGATTATGGAATTTGAGAGGTCAAGGTACCGAAGGCGACTCAAATTACCAATAGAATCAGGGATTTCAACTAGAAAAGGCCAACTAATACCCAAAGTACGTAAGTAATTGAAATGTGTTAGTTAAGTGTAAGAAATGCTACATTTCTTGTTCTTTCTTTTCTTAACCCTGTTGTTGATGTGCAACAGAAATGTTCACAATCCATTACATTGACTAGTACATTTATGATTTACTGCAGAATAATTTTCACCATTTAAAAAGAAATGGCGGATAGATCCCATTAATCTATGTGAGAAACTTCTCAAACTAACATCTTCATCTATTCTGAGGCGTTCTCCACAAGAAACAAAATTCACAAACTATGAAAATCATCCTGTATTAGAAAAAAATTATTGACTAGAAATCCTACGGTTTCGATTAAAAAATTCACAAGTTGCATAGGTTTCATTCTACAACCCTAAATTCATCATTCAATTTTCCTATAGGTCTTAATCGATTCTATACAAGCTCTGATACCACATGTGGGAATATTTATATTTAAGATCGCATAGGTAGATTAAAAAACACCTTAGTACAATAATAGTAAAAGAATGTATGCTCATCATCATCTTTTAAGAATTTTTTTTCATTTTTAATATGAAAAAAATTCATCATTAAACTCTTCTATCAGATCCATTTCACTTATACTAAGTGATTTAAGCATTTGGAGATTCCAAAGGAAATGAAACTATTTGTAGTGGATCAAGAAAATTTTTCAAGATTTACCCTGAAGTTATCGGCCACTCACACTAGGAAGATTACAGATCAACTTAGGCAAGCTTTCGATTATGGAATTGGAGAGGTCAAGGTACCGAAGGTGACTCAAATTACCAATAGAATCAGGTACTTTAACTAGGGAAGACCAACTAATACCCAAAACACTTAAGTAATTGAAATGTGTTAGTTGAGTGTAAGAAAAACTACCTTTCTTGTTCTTTCTTTTCTAACCCCTGTCGTTGACGTGTAACAGAAATCTTCGCAACCCATTACATTGACAAGTACATTTATGATTTGCTCCAGAATAATTTTCACAATGTAAAGAAAAATGACGGATAGATCCCGTTAATTTGTTCAAGAAACTTCTCAAACTAACATATTCATCTATTCTGAGGCGTTCTCCACAAGAAACAAAATTCGCAAACTCCTGGAAATCATCATGTATTAAAAAAAAATTATTGACCAGAAACTCTATGGTTTCGATGAAAAAATCAGGAAAAAAATTCACAAGTTGCATAGGTTTCATTCCAGAATCTTAAATTCATCATTCAACATTCCTATGGGTATTTAATCGATTCTATGCAGGTTCTGATACCACATGTAGAAATATTTATATCCAAGATCGAATAAATCGATTTAAAACACCTAAGTAAAATAATAGTAAAAGAGGGTATGCTCATCGTCATCTTTTAAACATTTTTTCGTTTCTAATATGAAAAAACTCATCGTTCAACTCCTCTATTCTCAAGATTTATCTTGGAGTTATCGGCCACCCACACTGGGAACATCTGACCACCATAACCCGATAGCTTCAAGACCTTTAGCTGCTATGTGGTTCCAAGCTGTATAGGACTTATTCGTATGTACCCACTCTGTTAGGTTCCTCGTTCCACTCCACTTTCAATTGAAGAAACAAATTTTTTTCCTCTAGTTGAGCTTCCTCAGCCTTTTCAGGCTTCAAGACATTTTACAGATTAGAAATGCAAAGTGAGCCTTGAAGGTTGTTCGTATCAGGGAACGACATTTCGGATATTTCGCCCGGTTCGCTACCCAGCGAACCGGGCGAACTGGCGAAATATCGCCGATATCTCGGCGATATTTCGCCCCCCTATAGAAATTTCGCCCTAATTTTTTTTGAGTATTTTTATGCAATAATTTTGGTAAATTTGATGCTTATCCTAATCTGATGCAAATATGTGGTAAATTTGAATTATTTCCTAAAAATTATTCCATTTAAATTCTCTTACCTAGTCACATTTAATATGTTACCTTATAAAGCCTACATCATTAGGACATAATTGGAACGATTATCAAATCACTCTGAAGATTATTTTATAAGATTCATTACTAATTTAAATTGTTTCCATAAATTATTTCATGTATACACTCTTCCCTAATCACATTTGGCATGTTGACTTTGATAATTTAAATTAATTCTTAATATATATTTCCATTTAAATCTCCTGCCTAGCCACATTTAATGTGTTACCTTCTAAGGCCTAAATCATTCGGACATAGTTGAAAAGATTAACCGACGATTCTATTACAAAATATCTTCATAATTAAATTGTTTCCATAAATTATTTCATGTATATATTCTTCCCTAACCACATTTGGCATGTTGACTTTTGAGGACTAGATCACTAGAATATAGTTGGTAAGATTGCTCATTAATCTTGATGATTTTACTATAAAAAGTTTTTCTATTTATAAGTTATTCTCTGTAGATTTTCTTCCGAATTACATTTAACACATTAACTTTTGAGTCTTGAATCATTGTGATAAAATTGGTAAGATTGTGATACAATTGCGAGAAATCGCCTAAAAAGTGCAAGAAATAGTATAAAAAGCATACACAAAAAAAATTTAAAAATTTTTTTTTTCCGAAATATCGCGATATCTCGCGATATTTCGCGATATATCGCCAGATATCGCCGATTTCTCGGCGATATCTGGTAAATGTCGGTTTCGCCCCTGGTTTCGTTTCGCCAGGGGGCGAAACTGGCGAATTTCGCCGAAATTTCGCGAAATTCGCCGAAACTTCTTTCCATGGTTCGTATTCTCTAGCTCTACAAATTTTTATCCATTTTCTAATCCCAAAACGAGTGGACAAGAAAATGTCTCTAGGAAACTTAAGTTCCCAATTCCTCGAGGTATGGATTCCAAGCGATGAGTTTTGTCTAAGATCAGATGTTACAAGCTGTGAAGCTGCTCTAAGGGGGTATGTTCTTGAGTTTTTATACAACCATTAAGTTTCAATGTCCGTAAAGTATGAAGATTACAGATCACCTTGGGCAAACCTTCAATTATGGAATTAGAGAGGTCAAGGTACTGAAGGTGACTCAAATTACCAATAGAATCAGCAAGGGGGTAAGTTCTTGAGTTTTTATACAACCATTAAGTTTCAATATCCGTAAAGTATGAAGATTTCAGATCACCTTAGGCAAACTTTCGATTATGGAATTGGAGAGGTCAATTTACCAATAGAAGGTGACTCAAATTACCAATAGAATCAGGGACTTCAACTAGTGAAGACCAACTAATATTCAAAACACGTAAGTAATTGAAATGTGTTAGTTGACTGCAAGAAATACTACCTTTCTTGTTCTTTCTTTTCTTAACCCTGTCGTTGACGTGCAACAAAAATGTTCGGAACCTATTACATTGACCAGTACATTTATGATTTGCTGCTGAATAATTCTCGTAGTGTAAAGAAAAATAACAGATAGATCCCGTTAATGTGTGCAAGAAACTTCTCAAGCTAACATCTTCATCCATTCTGAGGCGTTCTCCACAAGAAACAAAATTCACAAACTCATGGAAATCATCTTATATTGGGGAAAAAATTTATTTAGCAAAAACTTTACTATTTCCATGAATAAATCAGGAGTAAAATTCACAAGTTGCATAGGTTCCATTCTAAAACTCTAAATTCATCATTCAACATTCATATGGGTTTTTAATCGATTCTATGCAGGTTCTGATACCACATGTAGGAATATTTATATTCAAGATCGTATAGATCGATTAAAGACACCTTAGTACAATAATAGTAAAAGAATGTATGCTCATCATCATCTTTTAAGCATTTTTTTGTTTTTAATATTAAAGAATCATCATTCAACTCTTCTATCAGATATATTTCACTTATACTAAGTGATTTAAGCATTGGGAAATTCCAAAGAAAAGGAAGTTCTTAGAACTAGATCAATGAAACTTTCTCAAGATTTACCCTGGAGTTATCGGTCACCCACACTAAGAAGATTACAGATCACCTTGGACAAACTTTCGATTCTGAAATTGGAGAGGTCAATGTACCGAGGTGACTCAAATTACCAATAGAATCAGGTATTTCAACTAAGGAATGCCAACTAATACCCAAAACACTTAAGTAACTGAAATGTGTTTGTTGAGTGTAAGTAAAGTAACCTTTCTTGTTCTTTCTTTTCTTACCCTTGTCGTTGACGTGCAACAGAAATAGTCGCAACCCATTACATTGACCAATACATTTACGATTTGTTGCAGAATAATTCTCAGATGGTAAAAAAAAATGGCAAATAGATCCCGTTAATTTGTGCAAGAAATTTCTCGAACTAACATCTTCATCTATTCTGAGGCGTTCTACACAAGAAACAAAATTCGCAAACTCATGAAAATCATCCTGTATTAGAAAATAATTATTGACCAAAAACCCTACGATCTCGATGAAAAAATAACAAGTTGCATAGGTTACATTCTAGAACCCTAAATTTATCATTCAACATTCCTATAATCGATTCTATACAGACTCTTATACAACATGTAAGAATATTATATCCAAGATCGCATAGATCGATTAAAAATACCTTGATACAATAATAGTAAAAGAATGTATGATCTTCATAATCTTTTAAGCAATTTTTCGCTTTTAATATGAAAAAAATTCGTCATTCAACTCTTTTATCAAATCCATTTCACTTATAAAAGAAGGTTTGTTCGTCATCATCTTTTATTATTATTGTAGTAAGGTGTTTTTAATCGATATATGCGATCTTGAATAGAAATATTCTTACATGTAGTATCAAAGCCTGCGTAGAATCGATTAAAGACCCATAGGAGTGTTGAATGATGAATTTAGGGTTTTAGAATGGAACTTATGCAACTTGTGAATTTTTTTCTCTTGATTTTTTCATCGAAACCATAGGTTTTTTTTGTCAACAATTCTTTTTCTAAAAAGGATCTTGAAAATCCGAAACCATCATTGCTTAGATCTCAAAAAAACAAAAGGATCGATATATTATGGTTCATCACTGGATTTCGGACGCACCAGCAATCGCTGCCGGAATGCGGCAACGGTTTTTCTGATTTTTCTGAATTGTTTATTTACAATAATGCTGACGTGTCAGGTTGACCGGGTCAATGGGTCAATCTGATCTGACCCATGACTCGATAGGGCGACCTGAATCTTAAGACATTGGGTCAACTGAGTCGGCCCTGTTGATGGCTAATGGTTCGATTGAATGGTGAGGAGTATGGTAGGGGAACTATGTTGATTACCTTTTCGTAATCCTAAAATCTTTTTTCAAACAATCTATTAACATGTGTTGTAATTTTATCGGCAATCCAACATCTTTCCATTATGTTTAAAATTACAATTAATATCATGTTGTGAGTAATATAAAGTGTATCATAATATGAGAGAGTTACATAGGCATGATTGTGGGTAACTGCCAAAGTGGCACTCATGGTTAGGTCTATGGAATATCAATCATATAAGGTAATGTGATATCTTTTGGTGTCAATGCGTCTTTATACATCCTAAGGTAGTAATTTCGTATTGGAATTAAGAGGAGTGACACATACCGTATTTAGTTGAGAGTTGACTAATCTAAGAATTTTATACACCTAAAGGTGGTAAATTTTCGAAAGTTGGAACGCTTTCATGGCCGCTGATGCGTATCACAATTGTATGTCATGAATTCTGCCCAAAAATGTTTTCATGATGATATATGTGTACTCTTTCTAATAGTGCACTTATAAGTTACATGTTACCCATATTGTGATAATAAAATGAGGGAGTATCATTAGAAGGAGTACACATAGTTGAACATCTTATGTGGAATATATAATTAATATTCTAACATTCTCCCACTTGGGCTATATTGATTGTGTCATAGTTGAGCAAAACAAAACATCTATTTTGTTTTAAGAAAATAGTTGAAAAAACATGTTGAAAACATTTTGACCTTTATATGTACAACTTTATATTGGTCTAAGGATAATCCTAAAAGTCAATTCCTTCATATAGAGCCTTAAGTACCGAATCATGACAGTAACTACATCTTTTAAGCGATACAGGAACATCCATGGTCACAAATGCTCTTAACTCTACTGAAAATGGATGCAATATGGTAGTGTGGCAACTAATGACACTTTATAGAAATCCTCATGTGTTATTCCATTGTCGGTCCAAATCTCTCACTTTATGTGACTTAATGCCACGAAGGAATATACTTTATGGTTCCTACGAACCTGTGACTCAATGCCACGAAAGTATGTACATTATGGTTCCCACGAACTTGTGACTCAATGCCACGAAAGTATGTACATTATGGTTCGCACGAACCTGTGACTCAATGCCACTAAAGTATGTACATTATGATTCTCATAAAGTATATTCTCTCAAGGCATTACATCACATAAAGTGAGAGATTTAGACCGACAATGGAATGACACATGAGGATTTCTATAAAGTGTCATTAGTTTCCACACTACCATATTGCATCGATTTTCAGTAGAGTTAAGAGTATTTGTGTCGCTTAAAAGATGTAGTTATTGTCATATGGTGCTTAAGGCTCTATGTGAAGGGATTGAGTTTTAGGATTATCCTTAAACCAATATAAAGTTGTGCATATAAAGGTCAAAATGTTTTCAACATGTTTTTTCAACTATTTTCTTAAAAACAAAAGAGTTTTTTTGGTTTGCTTGACTGTATCACATTCAATATAGCCCAAGGCGAAGGAAGTTAGAATATTAATTAAATACTCCACATAAGATGGGCTTCATTGATTGTACACATATTTTGCTCTATTATATAATAAGGTATTCTATCTGTACTTGTCTCTTGACATTGTATGTGCACTGATAATCTGTTGTTTGAATTCAACAAACTTCTTTAGTGACACATGGGTGTTCGCATTATTATCATATATTGCATATTATGAAAGTCTTAAGGTATGTGTCAACCTTAAATAAAGGCTGGGACATTTATCTATTAGCCTTAAGGTAACACTGAAATACCTTTACCATTATATAACCAAAAAAAGATTCATGAGGACATCTATGTAATTTCACTTAAGGCCCTCCCACATCAACCATGGCAGAGAATAGTTTTACTTCTCCACTCTACAAAACAACTGAAGATATAATTGGACATTCAAAAATCTATATGTAATTCAAGGTTCATCTCCAGAAGAATGAATGAATGAATAGTATTTGGGAAACCCATTTTCAGAAACAGTAATTGAATTCAAATGCAGATAGTACTATTTTTGGGTTCTTTCTTATCCCTCCCTTTATGTCTCTGCAACCAAAATCCTACCTTACTGGTTTTAGAAGGCTTTCTATCTTGCAAACAACACAACTGTATTATATTAAGTTCTTGGAGACACAGATCCATATACGGCCTTGGAAATGCAAATGAACCAAGAAATCTTGGCTGAGCTAAACCCTTATTTACCGGGCCAGTTTTAACTGGTGCCCACTAATGAAACATGTTCAGTATATGGTTCTCACTTCTCTAAATGAGACTAGCAATTTATGGGGGTTTGCTTAGACATTAATTTCAGAAGTTAAATGTATTAACCATCTAGCATCACAAAAGTGAACCTTCTAGCCTACAAAGTCTGTATTGATTGTGGCTCATCCTGATATGTGCAGGTAATTTTTGAAGAGTATCATGGGAATAGAACTTTTTGCCTTTTTGGTTTGATCTTAACAAATCTTCAAATGGAACATGATACTGATTACAAAAAGTGAAAAGAAACAAAGAAGGATAGAATGTTCCCGATCTGCAGCAGATCTCAAAGTATTCAAAACATAAAAGGTTAGAATGCAGAGGAATCCTCCACCCCCTCCAAGTTCCAACATGCTTCCTGCCAACAAGATAACATTAGTATATATTTTGAACTAACAAGATCATGAAGAGTTTTTCCCTCAGGAATTTTAAGTGTACTCAAAGAAGAGACCAGGGAGTTGTTGAGATGCAGTATTATTCAAAGGGGAATGGCTGAATTTGCATTCTTTTACTAAAGAAACAAGGTATGATCTCCAGCATATCCTCGTAACACATGTAACACTATTTTTATCGATATTTTATTATTTCCAAACATCAAGTTTGATCCTCCAAATATATGTTAGAAATAAAAATTTTACCAAGAAATATTTTAATTTATAAAACATTGATTTACAATTTACATAAAGCAGCCAAATTGAAAATTAAAACTCTAATCACTTCGATGTTAATCTACATAAAGCAGCCAAATTGAAAATCGGAACTCTAGTCCCTCTAATCACTTCCATGCTACTCAAAAAATTTTATACAAAGAAAGAAAAAGGTAACAACTCTACCAACTGTAATATGTTCTTGAAGACACAGATTTCAATGGCTCCTCTCCTTATCTTCCATGTCAAATCAGAGATATAGTGGGCTGCTCCTGGATCAGCAGGCATGTTATTGCCCAAACTCCAAGCTCTGCATTTTTCAGTTTCAAACAAAATAAGTCTAAAAGTAACATTTGGAAGATGAGTGTCATTAAGTAAGATTAGTTAACCCCCAATTTTGTCCAAAGCAAAATATTTATAACAGGCTTAAGTAAAGCCTTCGATGGCCTCTCCTACAACTTTATCAAAGCATCATTAATTTCCTATCATGTAATCAGGAGAGGAGAAAATTCAGAAACTAGTTGAGTCTGATTAGAAGTTGATTATAAATGGACATTCGAAAATCTGTATGTGATTCATGTTCATATCCAGGAGAATGAATACATATTTGGGAAACCAAGTCTTAGCAGATTTAGTAGTTTCTGGAAACCTAATCAGGAAAGTGATTATAAAATTCTAGCCTACAAAATCTTATTCAGTATCAAGGAGAATTGATGAGGATATCAGTATCAGGCAACAATTTCGAGTCTGCCAATGACACTGGCAAAGAGATCATCTCCGGCAGTATCTACATGGATTGACGATGAGTTCAAAGGCTATTGGATTGCCAAAGTCCTATGGTTTGACGAGAAGCATTGCCTATAGGCAATTTGATATTCTTTCAAGTCCATTAGATTGGGTATGGTTTGCTATTGATTTATTTTCTAATCAATTTGATATGTTTCAAGTCCTTGTGAATTGCGTAGAGGTTATTATTGGTTCAATTTTGGGTTTGGTTTGATCCATGGCTTTTATTTAGCCCATGGGTTTTTTTTTTTTTTTTTTTTTTTTTTCTGAATTGTACTTTGGGGTTTTCAGTTTTTCCCCTACGTATTAAATATGAGTCGAGAGTTGTTCATGGTTTTCTTGGGACTCCAGTTGTAGGAATGGGATGGACTACCCTACCCCTACTTCTATTTTTAATTATTTTGAGTTTTTTAACTTCTGTCTGCAGCCAAACCCAGGACCAGCAAGTATTTTTTTAATCCGGATCATCTCTCCGTCGGGGGAGCACAGAATGCTCCCCCCGATGGCTTCCTGACTCAAAAAACAGTGGGTCCCACTGGTGGAAAAAAAATTTTCTTTTTATTTTTTCCAAGAAGTGTTTTTTACCGTGGGCCCCACTGATCTTTGTGGTCAGAAAGCGTCGGGTCACTGATCCGGACTCGGTATTTTTCTTGTGTTCTCCTTCCTTCAATAAATCCCTATCCCTGTTTTGATGAGATAATCTCGGTTTGTACTATTCAACTTGTTTCTACCCTAGTCAGCTTGTTTATCTGTTCCTGCAGTAGGCATATTTTGCATTAAATTCTTTGGGTTTCTTTCCATTGTCATTTACTGTATTTTCATGTTAGACATTGGATCTTGACTAAGACAGCTACTGTTTTCTTGAATTCTTGATAAACTTGCATTTGAATTAGGGTTAAAATGTCATGATCCCTATCCCAATGCTTCCTTATTTGATTCTTGCTCGTATATATTAGTTGAGGGCTTATATTGTCATTTACTTTGCTATGTTGTTTAATTTGCATTTTATCATATTACTAACTGCTGCAATTCCCTCTACATTTGTTACTTTTCATGAATAATTGCCTAATTCTAAAGATTAGTTACCAGCCCTTGTAGGTTCCCCTAGTTTCTAGGGTTCCTCCTACATCATAGGGATCTCCAAAAATAATTTATAAATTTCCTATATACGCAGGACTGACCTAGTATACCCTTTTGCTCATGTGATTAGTTTCTAAGAAATGCAACAACAGCAACAACAGCAACAACAACAACAACAAGCCTTGTCCTAACTAAATGGGGTTGGCTACTTGGATTCTTGCCTTCCAATCAGTTTTGTTTAAGGTCATACTAGATACATGAATGATGTTTGTTTAGTAGACTAGAGAAATAGGCTTCCCATCCTCTTTTGGATATTCAAGTTTCATACCAAAAACAACAAAAAAAGTAAAAAAAATCCTCTTCTTGATATCCTCATCACGTCTAAAACTTTACCATCTTTAGTTTTAATACGTCTGACATGGCTTAGATCTCTACTCTTCCTATCCCTTATTTTAGCAATTTTATAAATAAATTTTCCCCCTTCCATTAATGCCTAACTCATTATATAAATCTTCATACTTCTCCCTTGTTTTTCCCACAATTTTCTTAACATGATTAGTTTATAAAGAATACAAACTTGAAAATGCATGCCTTTACAATGGTCTTCAAGCTTCTCTTTTCTTCATTCTTGAGTCTTTGGAGTAGAGTAGCATGTGGGTAAGACCATTATTGGTCCTGTTAAAGATAATATATAGTTACATTTGTATTGCCACTTGGCACAATTGTATTGGTTTTCTTTATTGATGTAAATCTTCATATGACTATAAATAAGACATTAAACTTCAGATGTGATTTACACTGAAGATTTATAATATGGTATCAGCGTTCGTTCGATCTATATGGGTTTTTTGGTCTTTTGAGTACCTAATCTCTTGGTTAGTTGGTTTGTTCTAGAAACGAGGGTTTTTCCTCTGTTTTTGGGTCTTTCTCGCTCTGTTTCTGTTCAGTTTCTTGAGTGAGATCTTGAGTGATTTCTTGAGCGATCGTTCATGGCTGCTGTTTCCCCTGAATCGTCTGGTGTATTGATGCCTTCTTCGCTTTCTTCTTCTATTTCTCTTCCAAATATTCATCATTTTTTGTCAATTAAGCTTTCACCAACGAACTATCTAGTCTGGCGTTCTCAATTTCTTCCTCTTTTAAAGAGTTCAGGTCTGCTACGTTTGGTTGATGGTTCCGCTGCTGTTCCATCGCGAGATCTTTCTGATTCTTCTATATTCTGGTTTGGCAATATCAAGATCAGACGCTGTTGTGTTAGATCTTGTTGTCTCTTACCAAAGATGTTCATGCTCAAGTGGTTGGTCTCGCCTCTACCTTTGAGGTTTGGAATTTTCTTGAAGCTGCTTATGCCTCTCATTCTCAGGCTCGTGTTATGCAGCTTCGTCTTTCTTTGCACAATCTTAAGAAAGGTTTTGACTCCATGGAATACTACCTTCTTCGGTTAAAGAAAATCTTCGATCAATTGGCTCTTGCTGGAAAATCAGTTTTTGAAGATGAGAAAGTTCTTTTTGCTTTAGGAGGTCTTGGTTCTGAGTTCTCTTCATTTGTTACTTCTATTGCTACTCGAGAGACATCTGTTATCATGCGCGATTTACACGGTTTGTTGCTGAGTGAAGAAATCCACTCTATTGTTCTTCAAGAAATTACTAATGTCATGGCAAATGTTGGCATTCAAGATTCCTATTCTTCAAGGCCACCTACTTTTTCTTCCAGGCCTTTTCATGGCTCTCGTGGCAGTTCAACATCTCATGGTTCAAATTATTCCAGAAGCAATACTCGTGGCTCTTACCGTGGTGATGGCTATTTTGCAAATAGATCTGGTCGTGGAAATTCTGATCAGAATTTTGGAACTCTCTATCAGATGGGGAGAGCAGGCCATTTTGCTAGAAATTGTTTTCAACTTCCTTCTGCAACTACAGTTCCACAAGCATATTTTAATTCGGCTTCTCTGCCTTCTTCGTCAGCTGCTTCTTGGTTTCCTGATACTGGAGCCACACACCACATGACTTCCAATCTTGGCGCTCTTCAAAATTCTACTACATATGATGGCCATTCTACTGTGCAAATTGGTAATGGTACAGGTCTGTCAATTGCTCATTCTGGTTCTTCTGTTATTCCTAGTTCTGATTGTTCATTTTCTCTTCAAAATATCCTCCATGTTCCTTCCTTACGGTGTAATCTTTTATCTGTTATCTGTTCGTCAATTTGCTGAGGATAACTGTTGTTTCTTTGAATTTCATGCTAATCGGTTTTTCGTCAAGGATCGATCCTCGGGGAATATCCTGCTAACCGGTCCGGTTGATGGTGGTCTCCATCGGTTGGATTTCTCCACTGTTGCTGCTCCTGCTTCCTACTCTACTATTCGGGCTTCTCCTGTTGGATCCTCCAGGATCTATATGGTTTCTATAATAATTAAAGCCTGTTGTGAATACAATCGCGGAAGCTTAGATGAATAAATACCTCTAGTGTTTTGTTGTAGATCTGCCTTCTTGACTCTCCTTGAATCTTCCGTAGCCTTTCACCTTTTGGGATCCTTCTTTGAGTGTTTGTGGAAACAATCTCAAACCCAAATATTGCGTGTGACTGCTACGGGGACCCAATGAGTTATTTATAATATAAAACCCTAACCTTTAACCACTCCCACAATAGTAAAGGTCAGTAATACCCCTGAATGAATATGAGCCCAGATAAAGGGACCAGTGTTAGTTAAGCCCACAAAACCCAACAATCTCCCACTTGAGCTATACTAACACAAGTACTTTTACCTAAGTATTCGGCCATAATACCCATAATCCTTCATCACTCAGAAAACCTGATTCAACCAACAAACAATTAATGTGAACGACAGTAGGAGATGCTCCTCAATATACGGAACACAACTATCTACCATTACAGTCATTAACAACTCGCTGATATGAATCCTTGGGGTGCATACAAGAGGTAAAGAATGCAAAACCTTATGTGATCACAAAAGCATTCCCTCTTGTGGGTCCTTTCCTGATCAATGATCAGCCTACCTTCAATTACCTCATAGGTAGAATACTCAGATATTATAATTTGGCAAACCGCCATTGATCGATCTAACATTAATATTTGACTTTAGCAAAACCGCCCATTGGCATAACCGCCTATGGCAAAACCGCCCATTGGCATTGTTAATGACTAAAATGGTCATTCTATATCCCCGGTCTGAACCGACGGTTGCACGGTCCGACCAGGATTACAACCCAACAGGATCCGGCCAGGCAGTTCATGGTAGGACCGACCACACTAAAAAGTCCATCTTTATAGCAATATGAGATGGTCTGGTGTAGGTAGACTCCTACCACCAAACAACTGGAAAAGAGAGTTAGTTAGGTAAAAGGACTCTTCTAAAAGAGTTACTCTCCTACAACAACTCATAGCAGGTTATTTCGAATATAACTCTATCACCATACACTATATAAAGACCTCTGGTAAACACTAGAGGGCAGGTAATCATACTTCTTGTGATCAATTACTTGAATTCTCTATTGAGTAGTTGAGATCAGATTATTGGTACTGACTTGTTCGTCGGAGACGTACCTCGACCCTCCAAGGTCGAGCTCGTATCTTGCAGGTTCTTGACAGGGAAGGACGAGCGAGATTCCGTATCAACAGGCATAATCGCCCATTGGCAAAACCGCCCATTGGCATAACCACCTATTGGCAAAATTGCTAACCAAGATTTAGGCTAAATACCACCATAAATCAAAACCTGACCAGAATTTAGGCTAAATACCGCCATAAATCCGAACCTTGACTAAATACCGTCATAAATAAGAACTTTGGCTAAATACCACCATTGTCATTAAAACCTTGGTTAAATATCGTCATTGTCATTAGAACATCAAATGTAGCAAATATAAATCTACATTATTTACTTTAATCATTAACACAAGATGAAAACGAAATAATCATCTTATTAATGAATAAATTTCATAGTGAAGTCAAAGAATGTTGAATAAAAATAAACAACAACTCCCACTAAATGAAAGTATCAAAATATTATAAGACATCCATGCTGGAAACATGATTTTTAACAACTCCCACTGAAAGTGCCTTAGTAAGTGGAAGACATTTTGATGGTACTTTAAATGACATATATAACTTATCAAAGTCAATTTTAGGCATTCATTTAATAATAATGACAAAAAATATATATTACCAAAGAAGGAAAAATTACCATCATGCTGGTAAGAGTTACCGACTGTTACTACATTTCAACCTTTGGGTTGAGAATGCACTAGTCCCCTTACAATTTGCAACTACCGCGGGATATATGACTTTGAAAGTGCCAACACCTTTGGGTTAATGGTACTTTTAAGTCATCATATTCCTTTAAAAACATATGCATAAACATACTTTGATGATGACACCTTTGGGTGAACACCATCAATTTTCTGCAGTAATATACCTTGGATCACATATTATAATAAAATTATATTTTACCACTTTGGTGGGTTCCACATAATTCTATCATAACATTATGTAATCCTATTTGCAGTAATTTATAATGGGATTCTTTCAATAAGAAAACAACTATGCACATCCAATGTAAATTGTTTCCATATTCTAGAAACTTTTAAAAGAAAAAATATTTTACAGAAATATTTCTTTGGCACAAAACAAATATATTAATCGACATTAAAAATGAGTGCAACAATAATCCTTGAAAATCTCTTACCTTTGGGTAAATAAAATACCTTAAATTATTATTCACTCCCACTCATGTGCATATACTATTATTATATAGATGATATCACATTTAAGCAAATGTCACCAAACTTTGATTACTATAACAGACAATAGGAAATTGGAGTGATGCCACTTTTGTGGATTACACTTCTCCTCTTATTATCTCCATAAAAATTTGTAGTCAAAAAACAAAAATACGCACAATATATTAACACGTATACAACCTCAGTTATCAATTATTGATAAAACTATAATTTTTCACCATTACCATAAATAGAAAACTAAAATAAATATTTAATTCAAATTATAAAATAATTGATCGGATTAATCAAACTAATTCAAGTTCTAATGCAATGGTACCTTAAAGAAAACGTGCATGCTCACCCAATTCTATTTTAATCTGTGGTGATATTTCATGGGTTGAAATTTGGTACTTTTAGCCAATCCAACCATTAAGTAGCCATGACACCTCTTTACCCCCTTTTGTCATTTGATACTTGTTAGGGATAATGGATGCACAATTACGAACAGAGAAGAACACAAGTAAAGCACACAAGGGATTTAACGTGGTTCGGCAAAACCATGCCTACGTCCACCAGAGAGAAAATGAGTTTCACTATTTCCAGAAAACCTTACACCACTCTCATACACACAAAGTGCCACCCTTTGCTTGCCCCCCATCCTTATCCTCAGGATGTGTTTCCCAATCCCTTACAGGGATTGATTCCCCAATCTCCTACAGAGATAGATACCTATAAGTTATCCCACAGAGACTATTTATAGGGAAACCTAAAACCCTAATCCCAATGTAATTACAGTTTTACCCCAGTACTAGTAATTGACCCAAATCCTGTTTCAGTTACAAATACAACTAAAACCATAATTACATGGACCCACAGAATACAAGACACCCACACCCAACAATCTCCACCTTGGCTTGAATTCGCAAACCACCTTGAAGAAAATCATTGATGATGTCTCTCTGCAATTACCAGCCTCTGTGTATCCACCACACCTTACCGCATGGCCCACATCCCCTCCAAGGATGCTTTTGTTAAGCCACATGCAAATTCCATAGCCCATCTAATACATGACCCAAGCATGTATCAAATATTCTTTCTTGTATTTTCAGTCACTTATCTGGGCATTCTTATGTTGGATAGATAGGCAACATGGCTCGGGCATACATTAAGTCTCATAACAAAAACCACTAATATTCTTTTACCATGTATTAGCTATATGCACCAGTATTTCAACCAATAGATTTGTAAATCATGCCATGCTAAAACTGATCATACAAGAAAATAATTAGTTCAGCAAATGGGATGCCTGGAACTGAATAACAGACTAAACTGTATCAATTCAAGATGAAAATCAATCCCTCAGTTGCAATCTTTCCGAACTTATGTACAAAGAGCATGGCTAACACTGGATGAAATAAGCCAATGAGAAAACACACAAAAACCAATGCATATCAAACATTGAAATGGATTCCATGTGCTCAGACTACATAAATAAATCAAATTGTCAAATATCGTCCAAAAGAAGAGGATATATAATTGAAGGGAATCCAAATCAATTTGAGCAATCACAGTTCAAACAAGTGCACTTTGAGTCTGTCTAAGCCCATGATTTATTCCAAATTTTCAGAAAGTGCAGGATATTATCAAATTCAATCCAAAAACACTAATTAATTTTATCTCCATTTTAAAGTCACAAAAAAAAAACCACCAAATTACTCAAACAACCCAATACTATGGCCATGAAGTGATGCGGCTGGTTGAAAGTAATTACTTGAGGATCAAATTTTCATGCCTATATATTACCATCATGTGTTCCAGCAAAAGGCATCCCATTGCCAACAACAAGAGTATGGACTTATCCAACAGGTCCAATAAGACTAAGTTCATTGATGTACCATATTCATCATAGGCAGTTTGGGTGTTCCACACCTTGACAACATTTGGAATTCAAGAAGCCTTCATTGATCATGCATCCAATCTCACCTCACATCCAGAAACTACCCTGCTTTGAGCCTAGATCTGTGAGGGACCTGGGCAACTTCAGCATAGCCTAGCGAGGTCCTCAACAATTCTCCCCCCAGATCCAAGGCGAGATTATTAGATAACTCAACCTCAGTACAATCCTAGCGAGGCCCTAAAATCCTCCAATAATCCCCCAAAAACCCAAATAATACTATGGGGCAATCCCATATTTCCCCCTTTTTATTTATTTATTTATTTATTTATTTATTTATTTATTAATAATAATAATTGAAAGAAGCCGAGAAGTACAAAATAATAAAACGAACTCATCATGAGAATTTACCAAAATGGAACTCGAGTGCAATTTCTCTTTACTTAGAATTGTAGGAACAAAATCCAATTTTATAAAATAATAAAAATAAACAAAAGAAATTTATGACACAACCCATTGCATGCAAGTAATCTTTTATTAAATCAACTTCTCCAACATCTACAAATTCAACAGCTTCGAGTAATATTCAATGTGATCATTAAGATAATCGGATCTATCCATTGATTGTAACCAAGTCAGAGAGAACAGATAACTTACCACCAAGAATAATACCCGACATGATCAAGTTGAGAACAAGCAAAATTGTGAAACAAAGTAGTAAACTATGCGCTGCAAAGGCTTGAGTTTGTTTCGCAACTCTCCTCCAGTTCATCGGTTTCTTTGTAACCATTACTCCTCTTCACGAGTCCAATAAATGAAAGGAAGAAAGAAGAAGAAAAAGCAAAGCAGAGATTCGAAACAAGAAACCCTTAACCCTTAACGCAATCAATCGAAACGCAGTCCATACTTTGAAATTCACAAGATTTGGAACAAAAGCGCCACTTGAGCATCAATCAAGAGTGATATGAGCCTACTAGATCAAGATTCTGAATCTCTGATTGGGACTTTGTGACACTGAAACCAAATATGACAAAATAGTTGATTTTCCCATCCTTGGGGAATAACTGGGAAACCCAAGAGTCTCCTGCAGTGTCGGTAGGATCCATTCCAGCTTATCCTGGCATGATCTCAATCCCCAAATACATGCCAATCATCTATTGGACATGCCTCTGGAATATACGTTCCTCTTCAATATTATAATTTTAGCAAAGGCCCATTGGGCCAAACTCATCACAATTGCTATATTGAGAACTACATAAATGATCAAAACCATCTAGAATAATGTTTAATAGTCCAGCTTCAACAAGCACCATCTGGGTTACATTATAATCACAAGAAACTATGATGAGCCTTAAAAAGGATATAATCACTTTGCACACGATCTAGAAAACATAGTTTTCTCTTATTATTTTGGAAAGGGAAAAAGAAAACAATAATAACACGCAAAACCAGACCCAAAAAGATGATTTTAGGCCGGAATAAAATCTGGGAACTGAGGTTTCTGAACTTATTATAAATGGGTATTACAAACAAGAACAGAAAGTCTGATGGGTCGAAGAAGAAGGTTCATGAAAGAAAGGAAGAAACCCATAAAATTCAATGAGCAGAGAGAGACTAAAAGAAGAACAGAACTTTGATAAACAAGGAAGCCGTATATGAAATCTCTAACAAATGGCAGCCTTCATCATGAATGCAAGTTCTATCTTTTGTCATTTTCAACTTCAAAATCCATAACCGATTCTTCTTAAGAAAATGACAAGAAAAACACTGAAAACCAGTCTTGCATGTGATGCAGAGCTACAAGGTTATAGATCAGCAGCAGTCCCCACTCAAAAATAAAATAAAAGAAAAACAAACATTGAAGGGTAGGAAACCAAATTCACCACTCAACCCACTAAAGACAGAATAAGGTTCCGTCAAGGAGTTCTAGAAGAAATTTCTTTAATACCAAAATTAGCAGTTTCCCCACCCAAGTACAAGACGTTTTTCTTTCCACCCCAAGGTGAATTGTTGCATTTACAACCCCAGCAGCACGAGGTAGCGTATACAATTTCACAACCAAATCGAGAAAGAATATAATAGGCAGGATATTCCATCATAGATACTCATTACTTACATTGAAATCTGTAGTACAAATGTCATTCATGTTAATAGTAACACGGGCCCAGCTTCGTGAAAAAACAAAAAACTTAAGCAATGAATTAGGAACAGCAAAAACCATCCACGGTAAAGGTCACCTTCAAAATGTTTACGATTTCCATATAATCGAATATAGATGATGAAAACCACGAGCTCTTTAATCAAGCCTAACAAATCGGAAACAACAGATCCAGCTCTTTAAGTTACTACATTAAATATAGATCAATCGGCTAGAAGAAAATCGCTATTAATCGCTCTTTGTAATTCAAATAACTCAACTAGGCTTGGATCCTCTCATTGGATCCCAATAATAATAATAATAATAAAATTAACAAATGATCTAGGTTTCAATTAACCCTAGATCCCATTGGATCCAATTTAAATCAACAGAACACCCAGTTAATTACACAGTAGAAATCAATAATTCATAAAATTAAATTATTATAGAAAAGTGGCTCTGATACCAATTGTTGGATCCTCCAGGATCTATATGGTTCCTATAATAATTAAAGCCTGTTGTGAATACAATCGCGGAAGCTTAGATGAATAAATACCTCTAGTGTTTTGTTGTAGATCTGCCTTCTTGACTCTCCTTGAATCTTCCATAGCCTTTCACCTTTTGGGATCCTTCTTTGAGTGTTTGTGGAAACAATCTCAAACCCAAATATTGCGTGTGACGGCTACGGGGACCCAAGGAGTTATTTATAATATAAAACCCTAACCTTTAACCACTCCCACAATAGTAAAGGTCAAGATTACCCCTGAATGAATATGAGCCTAGATAAAGGGACCAGTGTTAGTTAAACCCACAAAACCCAACACTTCTCCTTCTCTCTGGCATGCTCGTCTTGGTCATGCTTCTACCCCTATTGTTCAACAGGTGCTTCATCAAGCGAATCTTCCTCTGCTTTCTTCAATTTCTAGTATTGATGTTTGTAGTTCATGTCAGTTAGGTAAAGCACATCGCTTGCCTTTTCATTCTGTTGTTTCTCATACTTCTGCACCTTTGGAACTTGTACATTCGGACTTGTGGGGACCTTCCCCTGTTTTATCTAACACTAGACATCGGTATTATATTTTGTTCATTGATGATTTTACACGTTATGTGTGGTTTTATAGCTTAGCAAAGAAATCGATGTTCTCACCTGCTTTTCCGTTGTTTAAATTGTTAGTTGAAAATCAATTTTCTTCTACTATTAAAAGTTTCCAATCTGATTGGGGTGGTGAATATCGTAGTCTATCTCGTTTTTTATCCTCTTGTGGTATTCACCATCATCTTTCTTGTCCACACACTTCTGCTCAAAATGGTGTTGCTGAAAGAAAACATCACCATATTGTTGACATGGGACTTAGTTTACTTGCTCATAGTAGATTATCTTTTGAGTTTTGGGTAGATGCTTTCATGACTGCAGTTTATGTTATTAATCATTTATCTACTACTGTTTTGCATTCTAAGTCTCCATTTGAGTGTGTTCATGGTCATTTACCTGACTATTCTTTGCTGTGGTATTTTGGGTGCATTTGTTATCTTCTGCTTCGTCCTTATAACACTCATAAATTTAGCTTTCGTACTTCTCCTTGTTTGTTTCTTGGTTATAGTCCTAATCATAAGGGTTATCGTTGTTATAATCCAACTACTTGTAAAATCATTGTTTCTCGCCATGTCACATTTGATGAGACTAACTTTCCTGGTTTGTCCTTGTCTTCTTCTTCTTCCATTTCTGCTACTGATTTTTGGCCTTCTTTTCCTCCTTCTATTCGTATTTTTCCTTCTCCTATTGTTGAGTTTGTTTCTTTTAATCATGAGCATTTGCATGGACCTACTAAACTTGCTAGAGTTTCTCTGAATAATGCACTAAGTACTACAACAGCAACCTCTCCTGCACATGATGTTTCTCCACAAGTTTCTTCTCCTGTTTTCGGTTCTATTTTTCAAGATGGTTGTGCTTCTTCTTTGGTGCCACATGAATTTCGAATTTTTGATGATAATGGGCCAGCTCTAGTAAATTCTGTCAATAATGGGTCAGCTTTGGATACTTATGATGCTCATGGGCCAGCTTTAGTAATTTTTGCCAATAATGGGCCAGCTTTGGATGTTTTTGATGATAATGGGCCAGCTTTGGATGCTTCTGATGTTAGTGGGCCAGCTTTAGCAATTTCTGCCAATAATGGGCCAGCTTTGAATGTTTCTGATAATAATGGGCCAGCTTTTGTAATTTCTGCTAATAATACTGCTAATAGGCCAGCCTTAGCTACTTCTGAAAATGATGGGCCAATCTTGGGTACTTCTGTAGATCTTGGACCAGCCTTTGATTCTGTCCCTCATGAGACTCTTCATGTTGTTAATGAACATAATGTGTCTTCTTTAGATCCAAACGCTACATTAATTCCATGTCGTACTCATTCAATGATCACTCGTACTATGGATGGATCTCGGACTCCAAAGGTTCCTTTTAACATGTTGGCTACAAAATATCATATGGCACTTGTGTCTTCTATTGACACCAAACCAATCTATTTTTCCCAAGCTGTCAAATGTTCTAACTAGATAGGTGCCATGGATTTGGAATTTAATGCACTTCTTCACAATGGAACTTGGGCTCTTGTGCCTCTTCCATTAGGCCGACAATCAATTGGATGTAAATGGGTATACCGTATTAAACGACATTCTGATGGTAGTATTGAACGCTATAAGGCCCGGTTGGTGGCGAAGGGATATGCCCAAGAATATGGTGTTGATTACACTGAGACTTTTAGTCCAGTTGTGAAAACTACCACTATTTGTCTCTTACTTTCCTTCGCTGTTTCATGTCAATGGATTATTCATCAACTTGATGTGATTACACGGAAGATATTTACATGACTCAACCTGTTGGTTATATGAATCCTCAATTTCCTGATTATGTTTGCAAACTGCGTAAATCCTTATATGGGCTTAAACAGGCTCCACGGGCCTGGTTTACTCGTCTTAGTTCCTTTTTATCCACATTGGGTTTTTGTGGATCTCAAACAGATTCTTTTCTCTTTTATAGAATTGGGTCTATGGATCCTATTTACATCCTCATCTATATTGATGATATTTTGGTTATTGGGCCATCTACTTTTGCTATTAAGGACTTACTCAACTCACTTGCCCAAATGTTTGCCATTAAGGATTTGGGCCCAGCTCGTTATTTTTTGGGCATTGATCTCACTCCTGTTGATAGTGGTCTGCTTTTATCTCAAAGAAAGTATCTTCATAATCTGCTGGACCGAACTCACATGCTAGATTGCAAGCCCATTAGTTCTCCTGTGGCTGCCTCTTCTCATTTTTCTCGCTATGATGGTACTCCCCTTCGTGATCCAGCTGAATATCGAAGTGTTGTTGGAGCTCTTCAATACGCAACCATTACTTGTCCCGATCTTGCTTTTTCGGTGAATAAGCTTTGCCAATTTTTGGCATATCCAACTGATGTTCATTGGTCCGTTGTAAAGCATGTTCTATGCTATATCAAAGGTACCTTATCTTATGGGTTGCATCTCTCTCAGATTTCTACGATGGATCTTCATGCCTATTCGGATTCCGATTGGGCTGGTTGTATTGATGATTGGAAGTCCACTGGGGCTTATCTTATTTACTTGGGTTCCAATCTCATCTCTTGGCAATCTCGCAAACAGAGTGTTGTTGCTCGCTCTAACACGGAGAGTGAATTTCGTGCCTTGGCCTTGGCCACAGCCGAACTTACATGGATTCAATCCTTATTAAAGGAATTGTGTATCTCCTTGGCATCTCCCCCAGTATTATGGTGTGACAATGTCGGTGCTGCCTATTTGTCTTCTAATCCTGTGTTTCATGCTCGTACTAAACACGTGGAAATAGATTTTCATTTTGTTCGTGACAAGGTCTCTCAAGGTGATCTTCATGTTCGATTTCTTTCTACAAGAGACCAAATGGCGGATGCTCTAACCAAGGCTCTTCCAACACCACGTTTTCTCTCATTACGTTCCAAACTCAATCTCATTGATGGGAGCTTGGGTTTGCGGGGGGTGTTAAAGATAATATATAGTTACATTTGTATTTTGTATTGCCACTTGGCACAATTGTATTGGTTTTCTTTATTGATGTAAATCTTCATATGACTATAAATAATACATTAAACTTCAGATGTGATTTGCACTGAAGATTTATAATAGGTCTTCCATGTCTTAAGTTCCTTAATCTTGGTCTCTTCATGTCACTTGGACTGCTTCGGTGTAATGCTCTGTGCATTAATGTATCCTCTTGTGTTTTATTTGGGCTGTTCTTAATCACAACTGTAGATTGTTAGTACTTCGAGAGAAAATTAAAAGACATCAATTTATCAAATATAATTTAGGGTGGGGGGGGGGGGGGGAAACTAACCTGAATGGATCATCAGTCTTCCTATCAACATCATTCTTGTTTGAACAAAATTTGAATAGAATTCCTAATATCACCCATGCACCCTCTCTTCCTCACATGTGCCTCCTTCCAAGATCAGATCCTATAACCCATTGACTTCCACTGCAACTTCTTTACATGGCATGCACCTATCAGTAGTGATGTAATTATAGTCTAGGTGATACACTGGTGTTTGATGCCAATGAGGAAGAGTCCGGATCTGCGACCCCGTCGGGGAGCACAAAGTGGCTTACCACCACAAAAAACAGGGGCCAGGGGTGGTGATGGGAGGATTTTTCTTCTTCTTTTTTTTAATATTTTTCACGTGGGGCCCACCGTTTTTTGTGGTGGAAAAACCGTCAGGAAGCACAGATCCCCTTTGGGGGTGATGATCCGGATTCAATGGGGAACACCTATATCTCTTCTTCTAGGCGATTTTTATTCAAGATTTGCATATTTTACCAAGATACCAATTCATCAATCAAGCTTATCAAAGGACAGGTGTTAACTCCTCACTTGAGGTTTCAGAAAGGCAATAGAATTTTTAATTTCTATTGAACACCATAGCAGTCCCATCTGAACCATGGATCATCTCCTTAGGTTGTATAACTATATCATAGCTTCCATTAGGTGCCTAACTCAATGGAAAGACAATTGTTTAGCTGCAATTGAGTTCAGATCCTCTTGGATCAAATTTATACCATTATTCCTAAACCTCTCTTTGAGGCACAGATTATTGATCCATTTCTCCAAACATTCCATACACTGACAAATAACTCCCAGAAATGGGGGGGAAAAAGTATCATTCACCTTTGCAGTCTGGATTAGCACCAGGTTTGATCATATAAATAAACGCAATCGATGAGACACAAGAAAGGAACTAGTGACTTACAAAGCATGCTGTTAAAAGTCGACCATATATTATTGTGATAACAGAGTTCTCATCCATGTAGTATTTGTACAGCTCCTATCAACTGAACAAAAATCTCCAAACAAGGAAATCAGACTTCATTGCAAACAGGCCAGTTAAATTTCCAATTGCAAATAAGATTCCTTGTCAAGATGAACCTGCTTAGTTACAAGATACACAATGAGAAAATTGTGCCTCAACTCCTGGACATCCATTCCATAAGCCAAAGGATCTATGGTATCTGCAATAATCAGCATTTATATTGATAATCTCCACAAGTGGGAGATCAGATAAGTGCTGCCCTTGGGAAACAAATGACTGTCTTCTTTTATTCTATTTTTATAGCAAGACATGTATTGAAGGGACCTCTTCAGTTTCTTCCTTTTTGCTCTAGGGAGTAGGGGAGACAGGAGAAAGGAGGGAGTTTTGAAGTATGTTCAGTTTCTCACTAACTCTAATAAACATATTGTGATTATCTCTGTGAAAATTGCATCATTTACATATACAATGATTCTGGTGTAATGCACAACTAATTGCTAACAAACGGACAAATACAAGACCAGCAATCACTCACATAGTTTAAAGCACTGATTATCAAACTACAGTCTCTGTTTCCCTATTCATTTAGGGTCACCAGAAGATCCACCAGCTTCCTGGAATAACTCATTAATCCGAGCCTCAATATCTTCCAAACTAAACTTGATGTGCTTCTCTACATGCCTCCATACTTCAGGAGCACCTTGCAACCTTCCCAGGAAATTCCTGTATGCGGGTAGCACATACCCGGCAACAGAAATCCTAAGCTCTGTCCGAAGCTGCTCATCCACAATAATCCATGTGGATTGGGTTTTGCACATCTTCTCAAAGTGTGAATTGAAGTCTTTGAGCTTCTCCTTCGTTACCCTGGAAGCTGAGTGCGAAGCCAGCAAGCTACTGTCCATCTTCAAGACCGCCAAAACCTTGCTCCATGAGTTCCTCTGGTAATTCACATGGCATTGGCGGATTTTTGCAGTACGTTTACGAATCCAATCGTCACCAAGTAGAGACCCCAACTCGCTATCTTTCACCTTCTGAACAATGTACCTACCATTGTTCATCAAGAAAACAGAGCTCAGAGCCGAGTCTCTATAAATCTTTGATTTTGCCTCTATATTGGTCTCTAGGAGCTCCATGATCCAAGCGATTTGAACTGATAGTGACGATGACATGGATCCATCCATTTTGTCAGAGTTCCTAAGATTTCCACCATAGGGGACACTGTTCTCTTCGAAAATCTTCTCTAGTGTCCGGCGTGATCCACAGGCTGCACGTAGGTAGTTCATCACATATCGAGTGATTGGATGAAGATCGCCAGCGGGCACAGCGGATTTTACGGGATCTCGTCTGATCAAATTCTCCAATTCCATGAAAATTCCTCTGATTGCGTCGCCAAGTCTTTTCCAGATCGTCGCCGCTTCAGTTCGGAGGAACAAACAGTACTGATCGGAGAAGAGGGCATCAAAGTCGGGCATCAGATCCCTTAGGGTTTCAAACACGTCGAGGATTTTGAAGAGGCGTTCGGGTGATCTACTCCCAATAGCAATCGCGTCAGCGAAATTCAAGAGCTGGATTGTAGATCCCCTGCATACCTCCATGAACGAGAGATCAGCAGCCAAGGAGAGGCCAAAGAAGACACGATCACACAGCCGTCGCTCGCTGGGGAAGAGAATTCGAAGTGCCACATTTGCAGCCTTGATCCACCGCTCAATCTCATCTTCAAGCTCTGACCACGGCATTTTCTGAACTTCTTCGATGCTTAGCTTCTGTAATCCTAACCTGGACATGCTCTCCTCCAAAAAATCTCTCCTGCAACTACTATAGACATGAGAACACTCTTTGCCAAACCCAGCAGCAACCATTCTCTTGGCGATTTCGTGTAGATCGTTGATCGTCCCCGAGGGGAGAGCATCGATCACGATATCGTATTCCGAGACCGGATGAGCTACAGGGATCCGACTTTCTCCCTCTCCGTCCCCGTCGCCATCCAGATCTTCATCGTCGTCCGAGGCGAACGAGTAATTCCCAGTCGTCACGTATTTATCGCACAAGCGACTGAGATCAAATGCCTCAGCGCTCCGGTCGATCAATATTCGGAACTCTTCCTCGAGCCGAAACATTGCCTGTTGAAGAAGTTCATCGACGCGATCCAAACAAGCTGCAATAGATTTCTCTCCAGCCAAGGAATTCCAATCCCTGGAGGTGGAGAGTAATACATCGACAGCATCAAGGAATGCCGAAGCATCGTCGGAAACAGACCAGATAGGCTGATCAGCCGAGACAAACTCAGAGATCTGACGGTCGAGAGATTTCAAACTCCGCTCCAAGGCAGCGTAACTCCGAGAACCATCACTGTGAATCTTCTCGGACAACTTCTCCAGAGAGAAGCGGCCGTCGAAGGAGGAAAAGAACTGCAGAATATCGTCAGCCATTGTCTCGGTACGACCGAGACTCTTGGCAATGTGGCGAGCGACAGCAATGAGTTTGTCTTCACCGGTTTCCGCCATTAAACCTCTACAATTTCTAAACCTAATGCAAGAAAGACATCAGTGAGCTTCAAATTGAAGGATTCCTGCGAAGGAAGGAAGATTCGGATTCGAAAATGGAAATCACGAAAAGAAAAAAGGGAAAGTGATTGCAGAGAAGTGGTGAGAGTGGATTCGGAGACAAGAAGATGAAGAAGATGAGAAAATATTAATAAAGGATGATTCTCTTTCAAAGAACGCGGTTTCTGCGAAAGATCAACCATAGCAGTAAATCATCCTAAATTCCTATCAAGGCTAGGTCGTTGGCGAGAAGAAAATCAAAAATTAATAATAAAAATTAAAAAGAGAAAAAAATAAAGAAGCGGAATTTAGAAAAAGAAAAAGAAAGAAGAACGCGGGAAGAAGAAAGACGAAAAAAGCAGCAAAAGAAAAGTGCAGCAGAAGATGAAAAGGACAGTGACGATGACAGGCAGCAGACGACTGAGTCAGTGAGTCCCCCAAGGCCCCACTGGTTACTGGTTACTGGTTACTGACCCAGAATTGGACTAAAAAGGACAAAAAGAAATTAAAGTGGGGGCGTATCCGTAAATGTGTTTATTTGTTGGGGATTCGTTGTAATTCGAAATTACCATGCCACGTCAGAAGAGAGTATTACGTTTCCGAAACGTATTTCATTTGCTGCACAATTTCTGCCGATTCATCTCAGTTTTATCGGTTTGGGGACCCACAATCTAATTCTGAGGATGTCGCCGCAGTTTCCTTTATTCTTCCTTTTGCTGACGAGCTGTTTTTACTTATCTTTTCCATTAATTAATTAATAACAGAATTCTCCTCTGACTAGTCTTCTTCCGGACAGTGAAAGGAGCAAATTTGACCTTTCGTCTCGATCTTCGCGATTTCATTTTGAATGAGAACCGTTGGATTTCTCACTTTAATTTTTTTGTATTTTTTCAATTCTAATTGGCAAAGTTGTCTTTTTCTTCGACAGTTCTCTCTCCTGCTATCCACGTTGCGTGTAATCGGGATTCTGTGACTCTATCACATTCTGGTAGGAAATTACAATCTCACCCACATGTACTGTGAGCCGACAAATTTGAATTGTAGCTTGCATGGGTAATGCCTACGTGGCTGCAAATAAACATTACTACGTCACACTCAAAGGGGTTGATGGAAATTTCAGTAGAATATTTATTGTTTTCTAGATGTGTGACACGTGTCCAACATTAGTTGAATTACATTTATAAGTCATATTAATAAATTTAAAAATAATATAATATAATTTATAAATATATGTCAATTTTTAAATATGATGTTGGAACACATGTCATGTATTTACGAGGAAATAAATGGTCTATTTCCTTGTCAGAAATGGTCTGAATATTAGTCCGAGGTTGGCTCCATTGCTAAAACACCAATGCGTCATACAATGAAATTAAGACCATGGTACCATATGTCGGCGATTTATCGCCGACATGAGGCGAAATTTCGAGGTGTCGCAGGAGGGCGACATGATACCCCCCAGCAACACCGACTTAACATTAAGTCAGCGATATGTCGCTGATATATCGCCGACATCGACTTTTTCGACGACACTTGACCACCCCACCGTCGGAACCCAAGCGAGAACCACCTCCACGCTCCACCCCCACCTCCGGCACCCAAACCAGAGCCATCAACAAAACAATCAGGAAGATAATCAGCCTGTGCCCTGTGGATCAGTCGATCTCTAAACGAAACACTTCTGACCATTCGATTTCTGATCAGTCTCCAACCAGTTTGAAGGCGCAGCAGTTGATTGCTGAGGAATTTGCTAAAGAAAATCACAAGAAAGAGAATAACAGTCCAACCGTAAAGGATAGTACATTAGCACCATGAGACGAGGGATCGATAACCAGAATTATTACGTGTTAGGTCACCAAACTGCGAAACCACACAATCACCCTTCCATCTGCTAGGAACGCGACCCCGATCGTTGAAGCTCTTCCATGATTCCATCTGCAGATTTCGGTGTCGATGACTCTAATCACAAGATCTGAGCCAAAATCGCACTCTTTTAGCAACTCAGAGCTATCTTCAGTTCTCAAGCCAAGGAACTGAGGAGATCAAGTGGTATGGGGATGGCGAACATGTTTGACGGCGAGTTACGCTAGGAAGGAGCGAGAGTTGCAGAGAAACGAGAAACGAAGAAAGCTGAGAGAAATCCGACCGACTTTAGGTTGGGGGAATTGGTTTTGTGATATTTAGGTTTACAAATATCGACCGACTTCTGGCGACATGTCGCCCGAGTCACCGTGTCGCCAGGGTCCGACACGGCGACATGGGCCGACATGTCGAACCTTGATTAAGACCTACGAGTTCAAATATATTTGAGCCTGAAGATGAACAGCTCAGCTCATGCATGTAAACTAGCCTGGCGAACCCAAATAACTATTACTGAAGTGCATATAAGGTCAATTTACATGTACCTCAAGGTAAGGTTCGTCAAGGCCAGCTTACGTGCACCCCAGTGATATCTATCCGGGTTCGTCGACGAACCCGCGCGAATAGATATAACTAACCTTGACGGACTCAGATTAATTTTCTAGTATGTGTAGTACCTTCAGACTCTAAAAGTCTTAACTTTATTAGAAGAAAACCTCCTGAAAGATACAAGTGAATGGTTGTTGCATTACCATCAGGAGAGGTTTGATGGAATCATATAGCTTCTAGATAAGCTTCTTTTCAACCAAAAAGAATATAAATTTTAACAATTATGTCTTGTTTGCATTTCTATCTTTGCGTTCCCATCTAAAAGAGGAAGTCAGGGTAATAAAGCTTGACTCGAATTTATGAACCAAAAATTCTACTAAAATTCATCAGTGGTTGAAACAGAGATTACATAGAATAAATCTCATTTCCAGTCATTATCAAATCAGTTACAAGAACTTTCAAAGGGTTAAATTTTAAATTCAAGGGATGGGAAGAAGGGTGGAAGGTGTGAAACTGTGAAAAGAGTCAACAAATCCCATCACTCAATAGAAATGGAAGTTTCGAGGTTTGATTTAAATTTAATCCAACAACCACAATGGCTTGTTTTCCAAGTTGAATTAACTACTAATCTAAAAGTCATTTAATTTACTAATTTTGTTACCAAAAACCAATTTATTTTAATATGTCTTCCGATCCACACAAATGACAAAACTATCATTTAAAAGCTCCAACCACTAACTTTAGAGTTTTAATGTCCAAGCGTGTGAAGTTGTATCTCATTTGGCTCATCTGTAAGATAAATCATTAATAAATGGGGGCCTAAGTTTTGGTAGGATTTAAATCTGGCATACCCCAAGTTCCAAGAGTCCATGTTGTTTGGTGCAGCTTTGACTTGACTAACAACCAGCATAGAATATCTAAATAATCACATAATTAAACCCTAATTTAATTTTAATTTAATTTTTAATAGTCATTTAGAGTGTGATCAGAATATCAAAAATTGACTTTGGCGACCATAGTTTTGATCATTAAATACTATTTACAGACTTTAAATTGCTAAATTTTTTGTGTAAAATTATTTTGCTTATTTCAATGAACATGTTTTCCACACCACCTACACTAAATTTTCATTAGAAAAAAAAAATTATATATATATAAAATGTATAGAAACTCCAAAATGAAGGTAACTGGCAATTGCAACTTAACCAAGTTTTTTTGGGTAGAAAATCGAATTTAGCAAAGTTGATATCAGAAGGTGTTGCTGCACAATCCTGTTCGTCTCTTCAGCCGGTTCAACCTGCAATAATGAGCTCAACCGTGGAGGTCAAATTTTCACCTCCGACGATCTAGTTAGGAATCCGACTAAGGAAGACAAGAAAGTAATGAATAATAAGAATTCGAATAGTGATAGTACTATTCAGCGTACCTTTTTCTTGTGCTCCCTTACCTTTTTATAGGTTTTCTACATATGAGTTCGTCTCGAACTAAAACATTACTTGGACTACAATACGAACTTTAGTGATTGAGTCCTACTCAAATATGAGTTATTGTGTATCACAGTTGAATACTTTGTCTTTGGTTATCAATCTACTAGGATTCACTTTGTTATCCTGCCTTTACGCTTGTATAACCGGCCTTGACTTAGTCTATTCAACTAGGGTGTATCCGAACTGGTTCGACCTGGGTTTTTCCGACCTGGTCCAACCTGGATTTATCCGAATTGGTTCGAACCATTTTATTTATTCTATATCAGAAGGAATGCAAGTTCTACTAGTCAAAGAGTAGAATTCGACCAAATAGTAACACATGTCACTGAAGATTTATTAGGTGATTAGCAACAAGATTGATCTGTTCCTTTTGTCTTCCAGTGAAACAATCTTGGTGTATAGAAATAGATTTGGATCAAACAAGCTAGAGAAAAGAAAATTTTAGGCAACAACAGGTGTCAATTGATCAATTCGAACCAGTTATGAACAGGCCTAATCGACCTCCCCCTCCCCGCCCCTTTTTTTTCACTTTTAAATAATACATCGAAACTAAAAAGGAACTCATCCACGGACATGTAGATTAGGGGTGTAAACGAACTGGATCTAGATCAGATAGTGGTAATACCATATTTGCATTCTATTATATTCGAACGGATTTGATAATATTCTGTCAGTTTAGACGGATTCAATCGAATTCAAATGATAGTCAAATAATTATTTTCTTAAGTAGGTTCCTTTAAATGGTATGAATAGAGATTAAAAACATCTTTACTAGTTTATTTGCAAGGGTTAGAGTTGAAATTTAAGATTTAGCAGAAACTTTGAAACTTTTATTATAGAAAATCTAAAAAAAATTAACATATCTCAAATAAAAAAATTGTAAAAATAAGTAAAACAAATCCAAATAAGTAACTTAATCGAATAAATTTATAATAATCCATCAGATAAGAATATTGATATAGACGCACCAGACATATTCGAAACCCGTAAATTGATGCGAATGTGAATTCAAGAGCAGATTATTTATTTACACTCTTAACATAGAGAACTCTAAAATTAATTGATGCTTGGATTTTTAACATTTTCAGCAAAAGAAGTAAGAAGGTCAACCAAATTAGACCACTATTATAAATTTATAACAATGTGCATAAAAGTCGTAGGCGCCCATGTCCTAATGCGGTATTACCTACATTAATAAAAACATAAGTCTGGATTAGAATAATAACTTATCAACATTTTTTTTCTTCTATAATGAATAATGACTAGCCAACTACCAAAAATTTATTATTATGTTTGCAACACAGTTATGGAAAAATAGCTTGAATAGTGACGTCACTCAAGATTATTTTGCAAATCAAATTGTTGATATGATTATTGGAGGTTTTATTGTTATGAAAGTGGTGAATTTATAAATACCTATTCTATTGAAAAGAAGAAAAAAAAACATATTAGATTTGTCTAATGCGCATGGTTGTTTTCATCTTCTCTATTGTGTAGTTCAAAAGATCAAAGAGTGGGGATTTTTTACCAGTGAGGGTCGAGTATTATACTCTCCTCACATTTCTTTATCACATTTTTAACAGGGAGAATATTTTTTGTTTTTAGGAAACAAAAACATGGTTAAATATCCATATTATTTTTTTGGGTAACCAATTAAATACCCATATTGTATTTAAATCAGCCTAGAGAATCACCTCAAGGTCATGAGGTATATTCAATGTCAAGCAAAGAGTTTCCTAAGTGAGTTTGTCTCATTGCCATCCATCGGCAGCATTATTGGATTCTCTATATACATGAAAGAAGCGCAGACTCTTGTTAATTTGGTCAGCTTTTTAATCGTATTCACCATCTTTTGTGATTTTTTCTTGGGGATGCACACTTGGTTTCAAAAGATTTACTTACCTTGTCAATACTTGAAGGTGGATACCCCTCCTAAATGTGTAATAAAAATGTTTCAGACGAGCATAGTCAGGATTTGGAATTAGGATCAAATAGGGAATTATCTCCATAACACCTCAAGTGTTTTTTAATATAATTTTTATTTGTGTTTCTTATTATTTATTGACATAAAAACATTTCTCTAGTGTTCGATACTATCAATCTTTTTAAAAGCTTAATTGATAGAATACAAAAACAGTAATACATTATAAAGTATCGAAATAATACAAAACATTAATACATTATAATGCCATGGATTATTCTACCCAAAAAAATGCCATGAATTATAGTTTAAAGTTTGTTTCTATAATTTAGGTATAACACATAAATTCTAAAATTTGGGGTTAAAGCTTTGGCCACAACACACCATACAAGAAGGGGGGGGGGGGGAGTGTCATTTGATTTTATTTTTAGAGAGGCAAACCTTCACTCACTCATATATCATGCATTGAAAAATTGTTGAGATGGATAATTTTTCATTTTTATAAAAGGAAAACAACTTCATTACTAAAGTCAAAGGTTTCATGCAGACAGAAGACCTGTTAGCAAGAAAGATAAAACAAGATTTGGAGATTTACATAGTTGACCACAAATCAAAACCCAAGCCTCCAAAATTAGAATTCTTTTGTTGGCAACCCCTTGTGTAGCCATTCTTTTAGGTCCAGGCTCACAAAAGGTACTAGGGGCACATCATCCTTTCCTTTTTTTTGGGCCATTATACCCCAATCATAGTGAGTAGGGGCCCACAGGCCTTCATCGTAAACGTGAAATACTTGGAGAGAGATGTGGAAGGAGAGGGGGATCAAACACAAAATCTCCTTGGACTTTATGTCTCTATAAAGAGGTTGTCACCCATTGTGTTAGAAACACACTATAAGTGTATATTTTTCAATTTTCTTAGTAAATCTCTATATAAGGGAGCCAAGTCAATAGGCCAAGGGATTGTTTGAGGCACAGGAAGGAGATCAAAAACATCTAGCTTAGTACTCCATAATATGTCAACATGACACTGAATAAGTTGTGCTTGATCTAGGCCCTTCAGGATATAGCGAATCTTGCCTTCCAAAATGTTAACAGAATCTAGCCTTCCAAAACTAATGACGGAAAAAGAGCCACAAAAAAAAAATCCCAAATGCCCACCCTGCATTTTTCAATCGTGGATTATAAATCCCCAACACACATTAAAATATCAAAATGAAGAGAAAAACTACTATTGATAGAAGCAGATAACAAGGAGACTCCACATCCAAAGTTTTCCCATCCATATGTAGGAGGAGATTTGACCAAAAGGTGGAAGGAAATTATTGTTGATCTTTAATCCATAAATTAACTAACACACCTAATAATCCATAAGAGGTCGAGAGAACTTAATAATCCATAGATTAAATTCACTTACATTTTTACTTTCACTTTGGGTTCATAAACATCCTCTATGTATTATACTAGATTCGCTGCTCATTAATCCATATTAAATCTACTTATTCATAGTTTTAAGCTTGTTATATTTGGTGCTCATATGTGTGATGTTTGTTCTACTTGTCAATTAGGCAAGGCTCATAAATTGCAATTTATACCTTTTGTTTCTTATACCATTACACCACTTCAATTGGTGCACTCTGACCTTTGGGGGTCCTTCCTCTGTGCTTTCCAATGGTGGTTTTCGTAACTACGTTGCATTTGTTGATTATTACACACGCTTTATATGGTTGTATATTGTTACAAATAAGTCAGATACTTTAAGGGTTTTTCAACTTTTTAAAGAACTTGCTTGAAAACCAGTTTTCTTCCACCATTAAGAGTTTTCAATGTGACAGGAGGGTGAGTTTTGTCCTTTTTTGCATTACCTTTCAATTTTGTGGGATCACTCATCATGTCTCTTGCCCCAATCGTGTTCTTGCCCCCAAAACTAGTGAACAAAATGGATGTGCTGAGCATAAACACAGGCAAATTGTTGAGATGGGTCTTTCAAAGCTAGCTAATATGGTCTTCCCTATGTTTTTGGATGGTGCCTTTAGTATAGCCACTTATATCATCAAATGTATGCCCACAACTACTATTTGTCTCTCCATTTTGCAAAGTCTTGGTTATTCACCTGATCACTTTTTCATGAAAACCTTTGGCTTCTGTTGTTATCCCTGCTTACACGCCTATAATAAGCATAAAATGGAACATTGTTCCTCTCCTTGTGTGTTTGTTGGCTACAATCATTTACATCATGGATATCGATGTTTAAACCCTGTCACTGGCAAGATTATGGTTTATTATCATGTTGTATTTGATGAAGTCTCTTTTCTTTTAGAAATGTTTCTTCTTCTTCTCCATCCTCGCTTGCACCCCTTTCAATGATGCTTATTTTTCCATTTCGCTCTGCATCTAATGGTCTTATATTCAGGTTGCTAAGCATGTTATCTTGTTTGTTGCCATGGACAACGAATTTATTGCTTTTTTAATAATTAAATTTGGGTCTTGATACCTCCTCCCTTGAACCCATCATGTTATTGGGTGTAAATGGTTATTTCAAATCAAACGTCGCTTGTATGGGATTTTGAGTGTCATAGGGCCGGTTACTTGCAAAAGAGTACACTTAGGAATTTAGTCTTAACTATGATGAAACTTTTAATCGCGTTGTCAAGCCTACTACAATTCGTTTGTTGTTGGCAATGGTAGTTTCCTCTAAATAGTCTATTCGACAACTGAATGTAAATAATGCATTTTTGCATGGTATCTTAATTGAAAACATCTATATGGACCAACCCCCTGACTATCATCCTATCATGTGTGTAAACTTCAAAGGTCACTTTATGGGCTTAAACAAGCCTTGTGGGTCTGGTTGCCTCAGTACTAATTTGATTCAGTTGGGCTTTGCTGGGTCCAAATGGACTACTCTTTATTCTTCAAATGCCCAACTAATGGTCCACTTTATATCCTCATTTAAGTGGATGATGTTCTTCTTATGGGTCTGTCCCCTTTGGAAATTGATAATCTCATGGATTATTTAAAGGAGTTTCCTTTAAAAGACATTGGACCTACCCATTTCATCTTAGGAATTGAGTTAATTCCTATTTCTTCTGGGCTACTGTTATCTCAAAGAAAGTATATTTATAGCATTTTGGAGAATGATGGTCTTGCCAATGAAAAGCCTATACTACGCCCATGGTTACCTCTCCACCCTTATGCAATAGTGGGTGCTCCTTTGGCTGATCCGATGCTTTATAGGAGTTTGGTGGGTGCTCTTCAATATGTCACTCTTACTCGTCCTGATTTGTCTTCTACAATGAACAAGTTGTACCAATTTCTTGCATCACCTACTGAAGTCCATTGGTGTACTCTTAAGTGGTTATTGCGCTATAGTTTACACTTGACTTTGTCTTCGTCTTCCTCTATGAAGGTATTTTTAGATGCGGACTGGGCCAATGCTCCAAATGATCGCAAGTCCCAAGGTGGTTATTTGGTGTTTTTTTTAAAGATAATTTGGTGTCATGGCAGTCTCGCAAGCAATCTACCGTGGCTCATTCAAGCACAGAAAGAGCCCTAGCCTTGGCCACAGCATAAGTTATTTGGATCCAATCTCTCTATCAAAAATTGGTCTCCACCCTATTACTCCTTGCACTCTTTTGTGTGATAACATTGGTGGTACCTATTTGAGTGCTATCCTATCTTTCACGCCCGCATCAAACATATAGAAGTTCACTTTCATTTTGTTCGGGACAAGGTCTCTAAGGGTGATCTTTGTATTTGTTACATCTCCATTGTGGATCAGTTGGCTGACATTCTCACTGAAACTTCACATTTGTCTTCGTTCTCTACACTTAGGCCAAACTTAAGGTCCTTGAAGGGCCCTTGACTTTGTTGAAGAGTGTTAGGGTATGATATATGTATGTATGTCGACATGGGTGTATGCTAATGTATTTTCATCCATGTAAATAAGATCTTGATCTCACTCTGAGGTCAAATGATTCATTCCAACTTCAAACTTCTACACTCAGGAAGACAAAAAGAATCACATTCTATCCAAGCTCTAAAGGAAAATCAAAGTGAATAATTAGTAAATAAAACTTAGAAAAAAATAAAGAAATCGACAAATAATTAAAAATCCCAAATTAGATATTTAGTTTAAAAACCAAAATTGAGAAAATAATTGAAAAATAAATCAAACATAATGAAGTTGGAAAAATAAATTACAAAATTGAAAAAATTGAAAAAATTGGAAAATGATTCAACACTCCCCCCTCAAAGTGAAGATAAACCTAAATCACGAAAGATAAATGAATGCCAAGCGAAGGCAAACCTAGATCACGAAAATAAACCTAGAATTTTTTTCTTTCATGAATTAGGTTTACCTTCACCATCATAGATTCCCCCTATATGTACAAATCTATTAGATAACACCCCCTCTCAATGTGGAGTATGAAGATTATGGATGCCTAACTTGGACCATAAATGGTGGATCTGGGTCCCCCCCAAAAAAAAAAGAATAATGCTAGAACAATGCATGGGACTTGGTAAATGAATCTGCAAAATGCTCAGATGAAGCAATCCAGATTGAACATATTAATTCTTCAACATGGCAATCAATCTCAATGTCGATCATCAGGTATTTTTCAACATCTTCAATGTTTTTTTGCCATTAAATCATAAGAAATGCATTCTTTTTGGAATTTTAATATTTTTCATCTCTTCAAATTAAGCTTCAATGTATTCTTCCCTATTCGCTTCCTGATATCGTCTAGGTTTTCGTTGTTTTTTTCATCTACAAAATTTGAAGATCAATTTCAATTTCAAGAATTTATTCACTCTGGAAATAGCATAGTCTCATGGATCTACATTAATTTTGCAAAAGAGAATTAGTATAGATATGGAGCAATGACAGAAGTTGTTGAACTTAATCGACAATGAGAGAAGGTAGGAATGACAAGCAATGGGGATGGAGAATCAGTTGCCATGAAGAAGAAGAAGAATGCAAGATCAAGTTGAATATTTTGTATGAATATTATTGAGAAACATTCTTTTAAGAATATTCTTGAGAAACTAATGCACATTTAAGTGCAAGAGACTTTTTCACAAGAATATGAACCTACCTAAAATAGAATAGAAGATTACAATAAGTTAAAATTCACCCTAAAATTTCTTTTCTTTTTAGTAAAAATCTACCTAAATTAGAAGATTATAACAACTAAACTACCTAAAAAGTAAGATATGTACATGTCAATCTATATTACAATTTTTCAGTACAAACTTGTATTACAATAAGTTAACATATGTGAATCTTGCTAGACTAGTGCAGCCAGCGTGGTGGTGGTTGTGGTGCTCATAATTGGATAAATGCCACGTGAATTCTATTAAATTCCAACCGCTCAAAACATGATTCAGTTTGTTTAAAAAAAAAATATCGATATTTTTCCCTCAATGTGAGTTATATGTGCAAATGGTATTTTGAGGGGTTGCTATTAAATATAATTGGTACGACATCCATAGGCACCACAAACGCCACCAGGTTAGGTACACTAGCCTAGTAAAGTCCAACATATGCACGGTAATCAACTTCTAAGGACCACCAGCCTCTAAGGGGTTGGACATGTGTAATATAATCGTTGCTTTTTTGTTTTGGCCAAAATATATATATATATATATATATATATATATATATATATATATATATATATATATATATATATATATATATATATATATATAAAAATAAAAATTTACTACCTCTTCAATTCGTTGTCCACATTCTACAGTAGAGCGATTCTCTTTGTCCTTTGAGAACCTTCAAGTATCTGTAAACGAGTTGGGTTCTGATTCTTGGTCGCGAAACTCTCACCAGAAAGGCATCATTAATCATCATCATCGATCATGTCATCATCTTCGGAACCCCTAAAGATCGGAATCATGGGATTTGGTCCCTTTGCACAGTTCCTCGCAGTCACCCTTCTGAAACAGGGTCATGTTCTTAGTGCAACCTCACTATCTGATCACTCTGAACTTTGTTCTCGCTTGGGTGTTAATTTCTTCAGGTATTTCACTTTCTCTGCTTATCTGAACTGACTTTGTTCTCTCTTGGGTCTTAATTTCTTTCCCTTAATTTGTATTTGTACTGAGATCAATCTCATCGAGTAATTAGACTGCTCCATTCAATTGATCAGAGATGC